>NC_054382.1:59898587-60238230 GCF_017654675.1 Xenopus laevis
CAACAGATGTCTCCACTCTTCTAGCGCTAATTTGACAGCCAACAGCTCACGGTTTCCCACGTCATAGTTCTGTTCAGGGGAAGAAAACTTTTTAGAAAAGAAAGCACAAGGATGCAATTTCCCATCATGCAAGGACCTTTGGGATAATACAGCTCCAGCCCCGACATCGGAAGCATTAACTTCAATGAAGAATGGTAGAAGAGGGTCAGGGTGTCTGAGGATTGGAGCAGAAGAAAAGGAATCTTTGAGGGTTTTGAACGCTTCTAAGGCTTCAGAGGACCAACATTGAGGTTTCCCACCTTTCCGGATAAGGGACAGAATTGGAGAGATCTTGGACGAAAAGCCTTTGATGAATTGTCTGTAATAATTGGCGAAACCAATAAACCTCTGGATAGCTTTGGTGCTGGTGGGGAGGGGCCAATCCTGGATCGCTGAAACTTTTGCTGGGTCCATCTTGAAGCCTTGTTGGGAAATAATATACCCCAGAAAGGGGATTGAAGAAACTTCAAAGGAACATTTTTCAAGTTTGGCGAAAAGATTATTCTTCCTCAATCGAGATAAGACCTCCCGCACCTGGATCCGATGTTCAATGAGATTTGAGGAAAAAATTAGAATATCGTCCAAGTAAACGACTACACTTTGACCCAACAAGTCCCGGAAGATGTCGTTAACTAGCTCTTGAAAAACCGCAGGAGCGTTACAGAGTCCAAAAGGCATCACGAGGTACTCGTAGTGCCCATCACGAGTATTAAACGCGGTCTTCCATTCATCACCATCTCTGATCCGGATGAGATTATAGGCCCCACGAAGATCTAGCTTAGTGAAAATTCTGGCACCCTTGAGCTGATCAAATAACTCGGATATGAGAGGAAGAGGATAGCGGTTCTTTACAGTGAATTTGTTCAAGCCCCGGTAGTCGATGCAAGGTCGTAGACTGCCATCCTTCTTTTCAACAAAGAAGAACCCTGCACCAGCAGGAGAAGAAGATGGACGAATGAAGCCTCGTAGGAGATTTTCCTGGATGTACTCTTTCATCTCTGCAGTTTCAGATGGAGAGAGCGGATAGGTACGCCCTCGAAGAGGCATAGTGCCAGGAAGAAGTTCGACAGGGCAGTCGTACGACCGATGAGAAGGAAGCATTTCTGCAGATTTCTTGTTGAAGACATCAGAGAAGTCTTGGTAAGCAGGAGGGATGGAGGGATTAGGAACCACGGAAGAAATCTTTACAAGGGGCTGAGCTGGAAGACAGTTCTGTTGACAAAAGAAGCTCCAGCGACAAATTTGAGTTGCGGACCAGTCAATGACAGGATTATGATTGCGCAACCAGGGAAGTCCTAGGACTACTGGAGTTGACGGGCAATCAATCAGCAGAAACGAAAGTCTTTCAGTATGCAAGGTGCCCACTTTGAAAGATAAATCTTGCGAAGACTTGAAGATGAAGTAAGAAGAAAGTGGCCGATCATCAATGGCTAGGACTCGGAGTGGTACAGCCAAGGTTAGTAGAGGAATGGAATGATATTCCGCAAATGCTTTGTCCAAGAAGTTTCCAGCTGCGCCGGAGTCAAGGAAGGCATGAGTAGAAATGAGCTTGATCTGTAAGCTGGATGCAAGCTGGATCTGTACCGGAAGAAGAAAACGATGAGCAGAGGATTGGGGAAGATGATCAATTCCGCCCAGGTAAGTTTCCCCAAATAAAAGCAAAGTCCTGCAGCCCTTCTTCGCAACTTTTCATGTTCAGAAAGATGAGCATGTCCAATCTGCATAGGCTCTTCAGTGGGAGCGGGAGAAGAAACAGGAGCCGAGGAAGAAGATGCAGCAGTGCTGGGGAGAAAAGGTCTCTGGAAGCGAGGAGCCAGGGGAGGTTGGAACTTCCTTACTCGTTCTTTAAACGCTTGGTGTTCTCTTTGTCGAGTATCCACCTTGACTGCCAGGGCAATGAGATCTTCCCAGCGTGTAGGCAACTCACGAGAGACCAGATCGTCCTTGAGGCGCATAGACAACCCATTGTAGAAGGCGGCATGGTAACTGTCATTGTGTGGAATTCGATCGCCTATTCGGGCACTGAACGTGTTCCCTGATGAATCTGGAACAGGCGTGAAGAGGCGGATGCTGCCCGGCCGTGAGCATCAAACACAGTGCGCAGATCACGGATAAATGCCTTGGAGTCATCGATTAAGGGTTCCTCTTTCTCCCACAGCGGTGATGCCCATTCCAAGGCTTTACCAGTTAGGCGAGTAATGATGTATCCCACCTTGGCACGTTCTGAGACATATTGATGAGGTAGCAGTGTGAACTGGATCTCACATTGGTTAATGAACCCTCTACAAGCCACAGAATCACCACTGAAGAGTGGAGGTGCCGGAATACAGGGTTCGGAGACATGAACTGGTGCCACAGGAATAGTGGCCGAAGCAGAGGCAGGAACCTGGACCGTAGGAGTGAGGGCAGACAACTTCTCCAAAATGGCTTCAAGAGCTTGGCCAAAGTGAGTCTGCCGGGCTTCATAGGCCTCCATGCGTGAGGCTATCCCACGGAAAGCTCTTCCGAAGTCAGGCTGAGCAGAGGCCTCCTTAGAAGGGTCCATGGCCCAAGTATAATGTAAGGGCCCGAAGGCACAGTTGGAGTGAGGACCAAGGAGGAGGCAGGTAACAACCAAAGTTCGTGGTAACAGAAGGATGAGGCAAGAGAATAGTCGAAGTCCAGGCAAAAGTTCAATCCAGGCAGCGAAGGGTCAATCCGAAATAACAGGCAAGGTTGGTACACAGGAATCAGTCAATAATAAACACACCCAGGAATACACGAAGTAAGACCTATACTTGGGCAATGTCTGTAGTGTCCAGAAGGCTTTATATAGGCCAGGTTTGGCGCCAAAGTTTGGGCGCAATGGCGTCATGACGCTGACGCCGGCGTCCTGACGCTGACGCTCTGACGCCGGCGACCATTCCGACGCCGGCGACCAATCGGCAGACGAGAAGACGCAGACGTCATAGTGCTGCGACCAGCAGGATCCACATGGTGGGGCCAGGAGTCGCCATCTTGGACGCCGTCGCCATCTTGGACGCAGCCGCCATCTTGGGTAAAACCCTCTATTCCCATTACAGCATCAAACTGTTGAACTGACCTCTGGCATTCATATTAAGAATATAATCACTTACTACCTAATGCTGCATGGGATGTAAGATGCTAGAAAGTTTTGAAATGATTTTCAGGTATTTCATCATTGGTATAATTTTGGATTCTACTGAACGTGTACTTTCAAAACATATATGGTTTTGGGAGGTCAAAGTTTGTCTTGTGTTTTTAACACTCAAAAAAGGCAGCAAATGTGTGGATTATTCATTCGCTATAGTGGCTTCTCGGAAAAATCTGTATGCGCTAACTTCATTTTGGGGTCTCTAAATGCCAGATACGTTGGTAATCATATGCACAATAGGCATCATATTGTTCATTAGACTCCTAATATTAATATTTAGGATGTTTTTTCAGATACCGTATATACTCGAGTATAAGCCGTCCCGAGTATAAGCCTAGGTACCTAATTTTACCTACGAAAACTGGGAAAACGTATTGACTCTAGTATAAGCCTAGACACAACTACAGCCCTGTCTCCCAGCAGCGCACATTCTGCCAAAGCGACCCCCCCCAGTGATCAACCGGACTTCTTTGCAAAGTTGATGGTGACAGAGAATTGCCAAACGGATTACTGTGTGCATTGTCCCACTGTCCCACTACCATGTGCAGAGGGTGCTGTGTGATATTGCCATCA
Source organism: Xenopus laevis (assembly GCF_017654675.1). Lineage (NCBI taxonomy): Eukaryota > Metazoa > Chordata > Amphibia > Anura > Pipidae > Xenopus > Xenopus laevis. Next base: position 59,902,354 of record NC_054382.1, read on the forward strand.
CTGTTAATCCTTCATATAACCAAAAGAGGGCGCTGTGTGATATTGCAGTCACTGTTATTCTTTAATATAACCAACAGAGGGCGCACTGTTATTCTTTCATATAACCAACAGAGGGTGCTGTGTGATATTGCAGTCACTGTTATTCTTTCATATAACCAACAGAGGGTGCACTGTTATTCTTTCATATAACCAACAGAGGGCGCTGTGTGATATTGCAGTCACTGTTAATCTTTCATATAACCAACAGAGGGCGCACTGTTATTCTTTCATATAACCAACAGAGGGTGCTGTGTGATATTGCAGTCACTGTTATTCTTTCATATAACCAACAGATGGTGCACTGTTATTCTTTCATATAACCAACAGAGGGCATTGTGGGATATTGCAGTCTCTCCCCAAGTGAACTGTTGGTATAGGAATGATTAAAAGTGACTGCAATCTCAGCTACTGCCCGCTGACCCGAGTATAAGCCGAGGTAGACTTTTTCAGCACATTTTGGATGCTGAAAAACTCGGCTTATACTCGAGTATATACGGTAACTAATGCTTTGTGGGAGGTATGAAATTTTAAAGTGAAAGTTTTGAGGTGATTTTGGGGTCTCTAAATGCCAGATACTTTGGTAATCCTATGCACAATGTGCATCAAACTGTTCATTGGACCCCTAGTATTCATATTTAGGATGTTTTTTGAGATAACTAACGCTTTGTGGAAGATATGAAATTGCAAAGTTAAAGTTTTGAGGTGATTTTATTTAGAATTTTCATATATTTGTATAGAAACCATTTCTTTCATAAAAGCTTTAATGTTTGGTAAATTGGAGTAGAAAGATATTGTTACGGATGCAACAGAATTTGTACTTTTCAAAAAATATATGGTTTTCTGGGGTAAAACCTAATGTTCCAAGATTTTTTGGCTTTTGAATCTAAAGTATGCCATAGTATGCCATATTATACTGTAGTACTTTGAAATGTGGGAGTGTTTGATCTATAGAAGCCAGAAGTCTCCATAAAACTTTTGGATAAACTTTTGGAAAAGCATAGAGACTCAGTAGCTTGGAATAGAAAGAAATGGCTGGGGTCAAAGCATATTTTTCTGTTTCTATTCTACAAAGAATGCCATAAATGTGTTGATTATTCAGTAGCTGAAGGGACAATTTGTATGCCCTAACTTTATTTTGGATTAGAAAACATGGTTATCTGATTTGGCTCTGTGTGCTTTCTAAAAAATATTTGGTTTTGGGGGGTCAACTTTTTTTCCTGCAAAATTGACTTCTGGGACAATTTGTATGCACTAAACAAATGTTTGGGGTCTCTAAATGCCAGATAGTTTGGTAATTCTATGCACAATAGGCATCAAATTGTTCAGTGGACCCCCGGTATTCATATTTAGGAAGTTTTTTCAGATACCCAATACCTAAAGTCAGAAGTCTACATAAAACTATCCATATCTAGTATGGGCATGTTCGATAAACTTGAGACTTTCCAAATCAAATACATTTTTGTGCATGAAATAAAAAGATTTTTTTCTGGTATAAATCCCTATATCATGAAAAATATAATTTTTTTTGGAATTTGGAGCTTCAAATCTTGTTCCAGAAGTGGAAATACACAAAAATTGCATATGGAAAGCTCAGGTTCTCCCAAAATAGAAACAGTGTTGGTTTTCCAACATAAACTAAAAATCCCCCCAGAAAATGGCCCTTAAATAAGAGAGCACAAAATGTTCAAAAAAAATCTGGCAAACGAAATGCAAAATTCTGATGGCACTTTAAGGGTTTCTGCTGCAGGTTTTACCAATTTCTAAATAAGCTCATTGTACAGTATGTATCCTGCACTCACCCAGTGCTAAGGGTTTGCTCACATTATATCAAAAGGGGAACAGCTACACTTAGTAAGTCATTTTTAGTTTAGTTATTAATTTCATAGTTTATTATTTTGTCTGTAAAAGTGGACAGAAAAAATGGTTTGCTGGCCAACAAATAGAAAGAGAAAAACATTTACACCAAATACAGGCAGACAAAATCACTGTGCATATCCTAACAGTCTAACACTGGAAGAAGGAAGCCATCCTTCTTAGTGATCATGATAGGCCATAGAAAAAAAGCAATGTTACAAGGCACTTAGCATTGTGCAATAAAAGTAGCAGGGCCGGATTTACATAGTGGGCATAGTGGACTGTTCGTCGTCCCTGTTCCCTCCCCTTTATTCGTGCAAATTTTCATCATCTGGACTGGAGCAAAAGGGATTGGCGCACGGGAAATTATTGTATCTCCAGTGTATCCCCTGTATTTTTAAAAGAATGTGGGTGTGGTTGGGCAGCATGCCGCCCCCCTAAAATTCTGCCACTCTAGGCCAGGCCTAGGTGGCCTCTCCACAAATCCAGGCCTGGTAGCAATCATTTATTTCTCAATCCAGGTAATTGAAAATGTGAGGGCTAGGAGTGAGAGGTGATTTGTTTGGGTCTCTCAGCCAAGAGGTTGGTCTTTTGGATCTTTTATCTACAAACACATCTGCCATTTGGCCTTAATTATGTTTGATGTCACATGTTCTATTTAATGCTTCTTGTGGTTTCTTACTTAAGGATCCTTTGAGAGGAAAATGAGCAAGTATACACAAGAATTATAACAAAGTTTACAAAAAGGCACTTCAATACCTTTTTACTATTATTAATGGTTTTTTACAGGACTTGAACCTAAAATATACTTTGATACATTTTTTTGTACAGCAATTGATGTTTATTATGGGCTTTTCATTTATGAGATTTATCATCATTATATTTGGTTTGCTGGCCAACAATAGAGAAAGGGAAAAACATTTATGCCACACACAGGCATACAAAATCACTGTACATATTCTAACAGTGGAAGAAGGGAGCCATCCTTCTTAGTGATCAGAAATAGGTTAGGATAAACCCTTTCTGACATTGGCTTGGTGGAGCCAGTATAAGGTTATTTGTTAAGAGCGTGTCCTTCATGATGTTAAGACACAGCTTGTGCAAGGAGAAGTTTGTACTCGACTGAAGGAATCTGTTGGGGGGGGGGTGGTGAATGGCACTGAAGTCTGTAATATGTGGACACAATTTGTTGCTCTCTGACCTGGAGAGTAGCTACACCATCCTGAACCATAGAAGGCATTCCTCAACTGCCTGTCCTTGATCGGGAGGGGTTGGTTCTTCAACAATCCTGTTGTTTGTCTGATGTACGCTTGGAGGGACATAGCTGATAGGTCCACTGGGACTTCTTGTTAGGGTATACATTTTTAGAGGGGCCAGCATACATAACACAAGGCCTGGTCATTGTGAAGACCTACAGACAAATATAGAGGAACCAAAAGTTGTAAATGTGGATTTGACACCCTGGGCTTTTTGTCCTGTGGAAGGAAGATGCTTTTGCCTCTGTGATTTTGTCATTCAGGTAGTCTAATTTGAGTCTAAATAGAGAGGTGCCAGAAAATGGCAAGGCCACCAGGTTTTTTAAGAAGCTGGATCAGTATTAAGCTCTCCATAGACGCGACGATTATTATTGCCGAACGACCGATTTTAGGGAAGCCCGACCAATCCTTCAAAATTATGGTGCGGTTAGTGGTATTCGATCGATCGTACATCTTACGATTTTTCGGCCGACATCTTTCGGGAAATTGATCGGCCAGGTCAAAAAATCTTTGTCGGTCCCAGTGCAATCTATCTATGTTTGCAGGGTCAAGCAGGCAGCTCCCCTTTGTTTTCCTGGCAAATTGGTCTTTTTAGTTGATGGTAAATTCGTAGGATCGTACGATCGTTCTGAGAAGATCGTGGTCTCACGATCAGGATCTGATCTTTTAAAAATCTCAACATCTATGGCCAGCTTTACATGGTTTTAGCCAGAGGGAATGCCCAGATCTGGACAATAGAGCCAAAGTCTTAATACTTAGCTAGTACACTTTTGAAAACATTCTCTGGGGAATGGAGAAATACCACTACTAGATAGTGAAGTGAAGACCACAGCCACGGCCATCACAAAGTCTTTCTTTTTTTTTTAAACTGACAAGTTTTATTGAGTTCATTTATGCATAAATCAGGCTATCCGTGGCACACGGTATCCTGTTAGTAATTGTCATATGCAAAACAACTGGTAACAAACATTATACAGTGAAGAAAAAAGAAAGGGAGAGAAAGAGAAAAAGAAAGAAAGAATGGGAAAAAAAAGGGGGGGGAAAAGGGGGGGTGGGTGGAGAGGAGGGGGGTGGAAGATCAGAGATAAGAGAGGAAAGACATACTGTTAGCATACAATGTAAAAAATAACATAGTCGTAAGGTGGTGGGGTATCTATAATGGCACATTTAGGAGGGAGTCTGGATGTGTCTTTATCATGATGAAGTGCCAATGAGAGGCACGAAACGCGTCAGGTGACTAGACACGCTATGGTTTAGTTGAACAGTCTCAGGAGAATGCCTGTATGTGTTTTTAAAGATGCTTGGAAATAAAGAAATTTTTTTATTCTAATATCCCGTGGTCATGGCTCCAGTCTATCCAGTGCTATTGTCATCATAAGGTCATGATCTGACCAGGCACAATGAATTATCTTGGAGTGCATAATCTTAGAAGCATCTTGGTTGTTAATTAAAATATAGTCTATCCTGGAGTAACTATGGTGCACATGCGAATAGTGTGTATATCCTCTTTTGGTATCATTGGCCTCTCTCCATGAGTCAGTCAAGCCATGTGTGTGCAGGAGACTCTCAATCTGTTTTGTAATCTTTTTGTGTTTCATAGTAGCGTTCTGAGAAGTCCTATCCAAGGTGTGATTAAAAGAGAGATTAAAGTCTCATGCCCACACAATTCTCGCTTTCGGGATATTTGTTAACTTAGTCAAAATGTTTTCAAAGAAAGGAAGTGGAGAGTCATTAGGAGCATAAGTGGAAACAATAGTGTAGGGTACGCCGTATAGCGTTCCCAGGAGTATGATATATTGACCCTGGTTGTCAAGAATGGTTTTTGTAATGTTAAATGGAAACCGGTTATGTAGAAATACAGCTACTCCTCTTTGTTTACTTGTTGTGGAGGAAAGAAAGAATCTAGAATAATTTTTGTGGTAATATTTAGGGAAGGATGTCAAAGTAAAGTGCATTTCCTGTAAACATAACACATCAGGTGATAGCCTATGATAAGTCTGAAATGCTGCCCGTTGTTTCGTTGGGGAGTTGAGACCCTGAGCATGGTGCGATACAATTTTAATCGACATTAGTACATTTAAGAGTAATTGTAATATTGCTATTGATAACTATGAAAAGTTGTCCGACTATGTTATAATAACGCATTAAGGGTCCCAAGTCTCCATCTCAACCCTCTCCATTCCCAACATTGGAGATACAGTAACACAAAGTAGATAATCCCCACCGCCTGGGAGAAGTAACATAGTTACATAGTTAAATTGGGTTGAAAAAAGACAAAGTCCATCAAGTTCAACCCCTCCAAATGAAAACCCAGCATCCATACACACACCCCTCCCTACTTTTAATTAAAATTCTATATACCCATACCTATACTAACTATAGAGTTTAGTATCACAATAGCCTTTGATATTATGTCTGTCCAAAAAATCATCCAAGCCATTCTTAAAGGCGTTAACTGAATCAGCCATCACAACTTCACCCAGCAGTGCATTCCACAACCTCACTGTCCTGACTGTGAAGAACCCTCTACGTTGCTTCAAATGAAAGTTCTTTTCTTCTAGTCTAAAGGGGTGGCCTCTGGTACGGTGATCCACTTTATGGGTAAAAAGGTCCCCTGCCATTTGTCTATAATGTCCTCTAATGTACTTGTAAAGTGTAATCATGTCCCCTCGCAAGCGCCTTTTTTCCAGAGAAAACAACCCCAACCTTGACAGTCTACCCTCATAATTTAAGTCTTCCGTCCCTCTAACCAATTTAGTTGCACGTCTCTGCACTCTCTCCAGCTCATTTATATCCCTCTTAAGGACTGGAGTCCAAAACTGAACTGCATACTCCAGATGAGGCCTTACCAGGGACCTATAAAGAGGCATAATTATGTTTTCATCCCTTGAGTTAATGCCCTTTTTTATGCAAGACAGAACTTTATTTGCTTTAGTAGTCACAGAATGACACTGCCCAGAATTAGACAACGTGTTATCTACAAAGACCCCTAGATCCTTTTCATTTAAGGAAACTCCCAACACATTGCAAATTAGTGTATAACATGCATTTATATTATTTTTGCCAAAGTGCATAACCTTGCATTTATCAACGTTGAACCTCATTTTCCAGTTTGCTGCCCAGTTTTCCAGTTTAGACAGATCACTTTGCAAAGTGGCAGCATCCTGCATGGAACCTATAGTTCTGCACAATTTAGTATCATCTGCAAAAATAGAAACAGTACTTTCAATGCCCACCTCCAGGTCATTAATAAACAAGTTGAAAAGCAAGGGACCTAGTACAGAGCCCTGCGGTACTCCACTAACAACACTGGTCCAATTAGAAAATGTTCCATTTACCACCACTCTTTGTAGTCTATCTTTTAGCCAGTTCTCTATCCAGGTACAAATACTATGTTCCAGGCCAACATTCCTTAATTTAACCAGTAACCTTTTGTGTGGCACTGTATCAAATGCTTTAGCAAAGTCTAAGTAAATCACATCCACTGCCATCCCAGAATCGAGGTCTCTACTTACATTCTCGTAAAAAGAAATTAAGTTAGTCTGGCAAGATCTATTACGCATAAAACCATGCTGGCACAAACTCATAGTATTATGATTTGCTATGAAGTCCAGTATCTTATCCTTTATTAACCCTTCGAAAAGCTTTCCTAATACTGACGTCAGACTAACTGGCCTATAGTTTTGAGGCTGAGAACGGGATCCTTTTTTGAATAGAGGCACCACATTAGCAATTCGCCAGTCTCTCGGCACTATGCCAGATCTCAATGAATACTGAAAAATTAAGTAAAGAGGTTTGGCAATCACAGAGCTAAGATCGCTAATTACCCTGGGATGAATACCATCTGGCCCTGGACCTTTGTTAATCTTAACATGTTCAAGTCTCTTTTGAATTTCTTCATGTGTGAACCATGCATCATTAGTTGTATTACTAGAATTGGGAGTGTTAAGAAGGAAACCTTCACTTACTGGTTCTTCATTTGTGTAGACAGATGAAAAATACGAGTTCAGAATCTGCGCTTTTATTTTGTTTTCATCAACCAGCTGACCCCCCTCTGATAGTAAGGGTCCCACCCCTTCCTGCTTCATTTTTTTACTATTGACATATTTAAAAAATAATTTTGGATTTTTTTTACTGCTTGCTGCAATATCCTTTTCTATAGCAATTTTAGCTTGCCTTATAGCTTCTTTGCATGATTTATTGGCCTCCTTGTACCTTATAAATGTTTCGGCTAACTTGAAAGCCTTAAAAGCACGTCTTTTCTTACCCACCTCAACACCAACGCTTCTATTGAACCAAAAAGGTTTTGCTTTGCAACGACGTTCCTTGCTTACAAGTGGAATATACTGACAAGTATATTTATTAAGCAGCATTTTAAAGACTTCCCATTTTTGTTCTGTGTTTAACCCTGTGAAAAGCATTTCCCACTTAATATGTTGCAGAGATGCCCTTATACTGTCAAAGTTTGCACGTCTGAAATTTAGTGTTTTAGTTACAAAATCATAATAAGGCATAAAGACAAAGGAAAAAATAATGAAAAGAGTATAGACATAAATTTCAACATGAACAAGTAACTTAGTGAATTAACACTGCAAGTGAGCGCAATGACTTCTCTAGTCACCTCCTGGCGCGGAGGGGGAGTAGAAGAGAGGCGCTCTGTGTGGGGGGGCAATTTCCCGCATCCCCATAAACAATCAATATGCGGGGGAACATAGCCCAAAAAAGACAGAACTGTTGAAGTGGACAGTAATTATTTGTAATCCAGGGTCAGTGGGTAGGTTTTGCTTACCCCACCCGTGAACGGCAACCATAACCTTCATTCCTTGTTCCCAAACGGATCATGTTACGGTGGGTCAGCATTAGGCCTGGAGCGGGCAAAACGCCTTTCCCTGGGTGGAGAGTGCGATGGCGGACATTTCTGCTGCTTGGAAAAGGACACCGTCGACCATTCTGGGTCTGCCCATGGTGATCCTGAGGGCGGGCGATTATCCCTGTCAGACCTGCCTCTGAAGTATAAATCGTGTGGGCAACGGCCCTTCCAGGCAAATTGTAGTGAGAACGGAAAACCCCATTTATATTTCACCTTGTGCTGCAAAAGCAATGACGTTACAGGCTTCATTTGCTGTCTCTTCTGTAGGGTGATCGGGGCAATATCTGCAAAAAGCTGCATATTGTGGGGTAGCGTGTCATCACTCAGCTCCCTGGCCGCCTGTAGAGCCAAGTCTCTCATCTCTACATGGTGCAGTTTTAAGACTATGTCCCTTGGTATATTTGGATTGCGTGGGCGGCCTAAGGCCCTGTGTATACGCTCAATATGGAGGTGTTCGTCGGGAAGGTCAGGGAGTAGTTGTTGTAAAATCCCTGCCATCAATTGCGTAATGTCTGCTATGGTTTCGGGGACCCCCCTGACCCGCAAATTACCTCTCCTCGAGCGGTTCTCGAAATCCTCCACCTTGTTTTCCAGCTGCGCAATCTGATCTTGGTGGGTCGCAAGCTGTTTCTGATCCTCCTGTAGGGCCATGGTGTGGTCATCAGATATCTGTTCCAATTTGTCGACTCGGTCGCCCAGATCAGTAATTTGACGGGCAAAGTCTGTGACTGCTGCTGCCAGTTCGGTTTTGAACAGATTTTGAACTGCTTGCAAAGCGGCCTGAGTCTCCAGCGAAAGTGTCGGTGCCTCCGTCTCTGTGTCTTAATCGGCACTCACTGACAAAGATGGCGGCCGCGCCAATTCTGTGGCGCGCTTATGGAACATCGGTGGCGTGTTCAGCTGCGGTTTCTTTTTCGTGGCCGTTGGACCCATCATTAGAATCCGGCGGTTCTCTGGGTAGTCCGGTATGTCCAAGCTGGATATTTGGAACTATGTTCCTCGCTAATGGTAGCTATTTAGCATGATGCAGGAGCAGAGCACTCACAAACACATCCTGTCTGTGTAGCTGCGCGCATGCGCCCTCCACAAAGTCTTTCTGAGAAATACCACCACTAGATAACGAAGAGAAGGGACATTTTGTCCATAGACAAATAAATGTCCCCCAAGATGCAGAGTATGTCCAGAAGTTGGATTTGGGGTGGGTAATAATTGGAGATATTTGTCTAGGCAATACACATCAGTACTTCGGGGGTCATTAGTGTTACAGCACAAATGCGTGAGAGGATGTGGGCATAGGGTAGGACTCACACACACACAACTTATTTTAGGGAATTAGCTCTTTATTGAAGTATGGCAACTTCACATAACAGGTTTTCCTCTGAGTCTAGATGGTAGCCAGTCGGTACTTAGTAGTTCTGCCTGCAAATGATGCCAGGGTTGGGCATTCCACTGCTGGTCACTGGAACATGTGGGTACAATTGTGATGGTTACAGCTGGGCAGTCTCTGTGATCTTCTATTTTAATGAAAAGACTAACAATTTGGATTTATTGGTAGCCAGCTTTGTAAGCCAGAAAGGGAACAGCCCCTGTCATAAATGCAGAACAGGGATTGATTCTTTCTGCCAACCACAAAGTCAGCTTCCAGAAGGGGCCAATTACATTACATTCTGGGTTGGCCATTATAGGTACCAATCCAGCCCTGAATTGTGATAATGTCAATCACAGCTAAGACTGCTTGACCAATGGGATGCCATTTGGTGAGCAAGCTGTTTCTGATCCTCCTGTAGGGCCATGGTGTGGTCATCAGATATCTGTTCCAATTTGTCGACTCGGTCGCCCAGATCAGTAATTTGACGGGCAAAGTCTGTGACTGCTGCTGCCAGTTCGGTTTTGAACAGATTTTGAACTGCTTGCAAAGCGGCCTGAGTCTCCAGCGAAAGTGTCGGTGCCTCCGTCTCTGTGTCTTGATCGGCACTCACTGACAAAGATGGCGGCCGCGCCAATTCTGTGGTGCGCTTATGGAACATCGGTGGCGTGTTCAGCTGCGGTTTCTTTTTCGTGGCCGTTGGACCCATCATTAGAATCCGGCGGTTCTCTGGGTAGTCCGGTATGTCCAAGCTGGATATTTGGAACTATGTTCCTCGCTAATGGTAGCTATTTAGCGTGATGCCCAGTTTAGTTTTTGTGTAGAAACCAGACAGTGCACATCTATGCTAATACAACCTTATCTCCTGCCCAACTAGAAATGGACAGAGTTCAGGTGTTTCTTGGGTTGGATACACTCTAGCAAATGTATCCACTCTATACACCTCAAGTTAACCAGTTCATGTGATAAGACACTACCAATGTTATTTATTTACATTTAGCTAAAAACAATCCCCAATGCCCGCAATGTCAACAAGACTCACTACTGTCATGGCTCATCAGCAGTCCTGGACTATGTCCATAAAATAACACATATTAAAATTACATAGGATGGTATAAATAAATAACTAATTAATAACTAATAAATAAATGTGTCTGTATTGCTGCTCTCAAATAGACTACATGTCCTAAAGGTGTGTATATCACAATCATTCCTTTTTAACAGTACTCCTCTGTGCTGCAGCACTTCTCTACCGGGAAAGAGAAATATATTGGGAACTTACACATTCACCAGCTGTTGAAGCTGTAGTGATGTGGCAATCACGAGTAATGTAATGCCAGTATCCACTACTGCTCAATCGCTGCAAATTATAGCCAAAGTCACCCTTTCCCTCCCTTCCATTCATCCCCCCCTGCATTCTGCCTGTCTATGTGGGGGAGCAAATGGTAGGTAGTCACCCACCAGCCACCTATGCCGCCCAACGCGTTTCACCGATACCTCAACTTCTTCAGGGGTATTTAATACACTGCCCAATTGAAACACCCCAGCCATAACAACAGAACGGAGGCCAATAGCAAGCTAAATACTCTGACTGGATGTGCCCGACATTCTTACGCTTACTCCCACGCAAAATGACCACAATGGGTAAGTGGAGCAAAACCCGAGCACTTCAGATGTCTGCTTCTAAACATGCCGGTGCAGGCAAACAGAGGAACACCTGCGGAATCTTAAGAGAAGGCAGGCCCACAACAATCAGACTTCCCACCTCTAAACTTGGACCCTGAGTCTGCATCACAACAGGAAAAGCAACAACAGTCCAATGAAGGAGACTTACTCTCACGGTTCAAACGCATGCTGCAAATTGAACTTGAGACAACATCTACAAAAACTAAATAAGGGAACTGGGGCAATAACTACAATCAGAACAGCACAAGGAAAAATTTCTGGAAATCCTATGAAAATATTAGAAGAATTTAGCAAACAATATAAATCATGCATTTAATCCAGACCCTCCAAGCCGGAAGAGAAAGCAGACAAATTTCTAGAGCCTGTAGACCTCCCACATTGACAGAAACACACGCAGACCTATTAGAAAACCCAATTACATGCCTGGGCCAGATGGATTCTCTGCGATATACCATTAAAAATTATGAAAAGTTTGATCCCATATTTAAAGGCACTTAAATTATAGAAGGGGGTTTTTGGGGGAGAGAGTCCCTTCCGGCACAGATAAGTCTAATAACAAAGTCAACTGCTCAAATTATAGGCCCATTTCAATTATGAACATAGACGTCAAAATCTTAGCAAAAATTTTAGCAGAATGACAATTCATTTTTGCCAACCATAATAAACACGGACCAAGTGGGTTTTGTACCCAAATGACTGGCATCAGACAAGAGCTTTAAATTTTAGCCACATAATTCAGTTCAGAGCCAATCCAGCCCTGCTAATATCAATAGCGTCATGGCCATATCTACACTACTAAAGAAATGGGACTTCAAACAAAAATTCCGACATAATTAATGCACTATATAACAAACCCTAAGCATATGTATGATGGGGTCCTTATTCCTCAGATCTGTTTTCCCTAGAGGGAGGAACAATACTGTTCATTCCCGCACTCGAACCCTTAGCAGCATTAGTTAGAGAGAATATTAATATTAAAGGACTAAAAATTGGCCCAGAAGAAGTTAAAATAAAATTATTTACAGACAATATTTTAATGTATATAAAACAGCCTCTCACCACCTTACCTAGCCTGTTTAATATATTCCATAAATTTACTGAACTATTAGGCCTTAAAATAAATTATTCAAAAACCTTTAGATATCACTCCCAACTCCAACAATAAAGCTTCTTAAAGGGATACTGTCATGGGAATTTTTTTTTTTTTCAAAATGAATCAGTTAATAGTGCTGATCCAGCAGAATTCTGCACTGAAAACCATTTCTCAAAAGAGCAAACAGATTTTTTTATATTCAGTTTTGAAATTTGACATGGGGCTAGACATATTGTCAATTTCCCAGCTGCCCCAAGTCATGTGACTTGTGCTCTAATAAACTTCAATCACTCTTTACTGCTGTACTGCAAGTTGGAGTGAGATCACCCCCTCCTTTCCCCCCCCCAGCAGCCAAACAAAAGAACAATGGGAGGGTAACCAGATAGCAGCTCTCTAACACAAGATAACAGCTGCCTTGTAGATCTAAGAACAACACTCAATAGTAAAAACCCATGTCCCACCGAGACACATTCAGTTACATTGAGAAGGAAAAACAGCAGCCTGCCAGAAAGCATTTCTCTCCTAAAGTGCAGACACAAGTCACATGACCAGGGGCAGCTGGGAAATTGACAAAATGTCTAGCCCCATGTCAGATTTCAAAATTGAATATAAAAAAATCTGTTTGCACTTTTGAGAAATGGATTTCAGTGCAGAATTCTGCTGGAGTAGCACTATTAACTGATGCGTTTTGAAAAAAAACATGTTTTCCGATGACAAGATCCCTTTAAGTTAAACTTTGATTTTCAATGGCAACCAACCCATCTTAAATACCTGGGGATAAAAATCACCTCTACTATCTACAGCACTTAAAAACGAACTACCCTCCCTTCTGGAAAGCAATATCAGAAACACTAGAGTCATGGTCAAAATATGAGATATCGTGGATAGGACGTATACATGCAATTAGAATGACCATACTGACGAAAATATTATATTACTTATTATATTACTTTAGAACCCTTCCTATCCAGATCCCAAAGAATGATATAGAAAACTTACAACAGAAAATTATGACATTTATCTGGAACACTAAGCACCTTAGAATATCTAAAGATACAATGCTAAGATCCAGAGCAAGGGAAGGTTTGGGGGTACCAGTCTTCAGTAAATATCTACAAGCGGCCCAACTAGCGATAATCCCGCTACTACATGCAGACTCACCTCCAAAATGGGTCACCATGCTGGAATCACTGATGCAACCTATTAATTTGGTGGCTATCCCATGGATACCATATATACAGAGATCCCATAATCTTACACCAATGTTAGAACAGGCTCTGGACATATGGTACAAAACAAAACATGAATCAAAACAACTATCACCCCATTATCCAGTAACCCAGAGTTTCCCCCAGGACTGGACAGAGCCTACTTCCACTGGTGGAAATCAAAAGGGCTGACAACCCTGAAAGACTTGTATGGCCTCTCTGGCCCACTAAAATGGGATAGACTCCAACAACTTGCATTCCCCCCCCCCAAGGGAACTATTTCACCCTCATCTTACTTAGAAACAATATGCGTTACATACCCCTACTCCGGGGGAATGTTGTCTCATCTATATCAGATACTAACCAAAGTATACTCCCCAAAAACAGTGCCCTTTGTACGGGCATGGCAAAGAGACATAGGCAGAACGTTGGAGGAGGAGGAATGGCTTAGAACATGGGATGGAACAACACACTGCGCAATTAATACCTCCTTACTTGAAGTGAGATACAAAGTATTAATGAGGATGTAGTCAATTATAGCTTCTACTTTATACTGTGAGGAAAAATTTGTGAATTCCTTTTCTGTTGGGTGGAGTAATCTCCAAATAATGAGATATCCCATCAAGGTTGAATAAAATGAATCAATATGACAACATTTTTTAGAGGATGTGGAGGCATGGACACGGCTTTCCATATATGGTGGGAATGTCCCAGAGTAAAGAGATAATGGACTAGTATACAAATGATCTACTCAATAACAGGAATGAATTTATGTAAGAAACCCGACCAGGCCCTATTAGATAATAGAATCCCAAATATAAATAAGTATCTAAGAAAACTACCCACTTCACGAATGGCTAAACTAACAATAGCTAGGACCTGGAAATCTTCCCTAATATTAATACAACAACTCAAAAATAAATGAAACTGTATCCTTTTTAACGAGAAATTCACAAGTATCTTACAAGACAAGCAAATACAACCTGGGACCCATGGATACAATATACCACCCCGTCTTGCATGGGCTGTGCCCTCCTCTCCAGTTGAATAGTTAGACTAGAATGGGTATTAAAAAAATACAGATATGAGGTGACAAGACAGAACTGTACAAAGAGAAGGAAAAGAAAGGTTATAGGGCAAAAGAGAAATTAAGGTATCAACAAATAAATAGACAAACTTCATACCTACCAAATAAATTAGAACCCAGGGCAGAGTTTATGGAGGCACCATTTTATTTTGTGTGATTTGGATTTTTTTTGATTATAAGTTTGACTTTAGTTTTGGAATGCAAAAATCCATTACTGGAAGAATTGACGAGCACACTGTAACAAATCATTATATATACTACAATACAATATGAAGTCAGATGTCTGTAAGATACAGTCCCCGACTTAACCTACCCTTCCCCTTCCTTTCCTTCTCCAAACCACTCTCCCATCCTTCTTCCTTTTCTTCTACCCCCAATAACAAAACAGAAAAAGTCAATTAAGTAACTGATATTACTTAGGTATTTAAATGTGATAGAAGAATCAATATGATTTTCAATATGAGTTTGGGAAAAATTAGCATTTTAAAAAAAGCTATCCTCTCTTTTAAGTTCAAGGGGCATTCTTCCATTTGTGACAAAGGGAAAGCACATTGTCAATAGCTGGAGTGAAATTCAAAGAATAAAGCTTCCTCAGATCTTTTGGGATTCTGGGAACTAAATAACTTAAAAATGTGACATGGGAGGCTTCAGATTCAACATTTTAAGAGAGAAAGATGGAAATAGTTACATTGGTATTCAAAGTTTCAATGAAGACAAAGTTTGTCCTTTAATCAATCTATTTATTATTTATTACTGCGGTTAGTCAATTTTGCTTTTGAGTAACTGGCAAAAAAGGAATCTCTTAAAGTAAGCCAAGATTTTAGAGGATCAGTTATCTCTTTGTACTTCTGCCCATTTACAGGGAAGGAAAGTAGTTTAGATACAAATAACAGTCTCTTTGTTGCTTACTCAATTTCAAAAAGTTGTAATTTACTTTACGGTAAAGACGAGCCCTATAAGAAGAAATTTTGACACTAATAATGGACTTCCAAGTCTCCCACAACAAGGGAAGGTTGTTTTGTGCTGGGAGTTTTCAAGAAGAAATAGGTCCCATCTTTCCAAGAACATTTCAGAAAATTCTGGCTGATCAGCTAAAAGCACAGGGAAAGACCATGACACAAAATACCTTCTGATAATAGAATTAGATATTAAAATTGAAACTGGGGCATAGTTGGAGTGATCAATGCATACTATATCTGCTTTTGCGGATTTGCTCACTATTGGAAAATAGGATGTAGTCAATTATAGTTTCTACGTTATACTGTGAGGAAAAATTAGTGAATTCCTTTTCTGTTGGGTGGAGTAATCTCCAAATATCCGTTAGGTTAAATGTATTCAGAAGCCTTTCGATCGAAGTAAAAAATGGTTTGATCGATCGATTAAATCATTTGAATCGAACGATTTTACAAAAAAATACTTTGACTACTCAGAACTTAGCCAAACACTCTAGAAACGTTATAGGAGGTCCCCCATAAGCTAAACAGCAATTCGGCAGGTTTAAGGTGGCGAAGTGTCGAACTTGAAGTTTTTTAAAGAGACAGTATTTAAATTTTTGAAGTAGAATTTTTTTCAATTCAAATTGAATTTTGGCCTATTCGATGGTCGAAGTACCCAAAAAATACTTCAAAATTAGAAGTTTTTGAATTCGAAAATTCACTTCAACCCTTAGTAAATGTGCCCCTTGATGTATTCAGAATTTCATTCATCCATTTTGAATTTTTACCTAGAGTTTCGAGTTTGATTTGGTTCTATCTACAACATGAATATGGGTTTCATTAAAGTCCACTCCTAAGATTACATTAGACTGGGGGAGAGCTGAGATTCTATGATTTAAGGGTCAGTCCACATGAGGAGATTCAGGGAGATTTTGTTGCCTGGTGACTAATCGCCTCGTCTTCTGAGCGACAATCTCCCCGAACTGCCTCAGCGTGTTTTCCCATAGGCTACAATGAAAAGTCGCCTGTGCTAAAGCACACGCGGCAATGCATTTTCAATAGTCGCCCGGAAACTTTGGGCGACTATTAAAAACGCATCGCCACGTGTGCTTTACCGCAGGCGACTTTTCATTATAGCCTATGGGAAAACATGCTGAGGCAGTTTGGGGAGATTGTCGCTCAGAAGACGTGCGGCAGTTTCTCCTTGTATGGACTAAACCTAAATCAACAAAGAAACTATCCTTATTGAGAGTACGGACGTAAATGGAGACAAAATTAGATCTTCTATCATTAATCAATACTTCAGTGTAAACAAATCTGCCATACTCATCTTTCTGCACTGTTAAAATGTGGGAATTCAATTAACAATGGATTAAAATAGCTACCACTCCTTTCTTTTTTATAGCAGGGTAGAAAGTTATCTCACCCACCCAATCTCTGATCATAGCATCATTGTCTTTATCATTTAAATGTGTCTCTTCGAGGAGAGCTACATCACAATGTAATATTTTAAGATGATAGAGGACTTTACTCCTTTTTGTGTAGTGGTTCAAACCATTGATGTTCCAAGATATGATATTTAGTGACATTCTATTACTTGATAAACAGGGGCATACAGATAAGTATGTTTGCAGATACTATAAAAACAGATTGAAGTATGTCATTCAATGTGTGTAAAAAATACTCAAAGTGATGAAAAAATTTTAAATGTATATTTTATTACATAAAACAAAACATACAAATTGACAACATACCAAACTTTACGAAGCATATGAAAGAGTGCCTAAAAGAAGGACCTCCTTTTCCCCTAGAAATAGAGGTCTTTTAACCCTCTGTTTAAGAGGAGTTGTCAGAATGAAGAGCATCTCCAGCCATCATACCATCAACATACCCTTTGTCAAGATTACTTAAGAGTCAAACACCATATAATCTTAGCTTGAAAGTTCCGGAGATATTTTCCTAAATGAAAAAAGTGATCTGGATCTTGATCTTTGGGTGTCACCTAGGACTTGACTAGGTTCTTTTATAGGACATTGAATTTCCAAACATGACCTTTCATGTTTCCGTTCTCTTTGATCCCTTTGAGAGAGGGAGATGGATCCTGGCAAGTTAGAAGTTAGACAAATCAAATTATTCAGAAGGGATATGTTGTCCACTTTTAAAAACAATTTATGTGATCTTTTTCCCGAGTATTCAATTTTCTTTTGTGCTTTGTTTGAATTATCAAAGATGGAGTAGATGGCCGATTCCAGCTCAGTGATCCTCTTATCATGGAGTCCCAATTGCTGGGAAATTTTACCAATTTTCTGTGTTGATATACATAATCCAGTTTGGGAAAGTTGGTGGGACCCATACCTAAAAGCCTGCCAATTTCGCTATCACGGATTCTATACCCTTGGAACAGCATCCGCTGCCTCAAAGATCGCTAATGGGGCAACATAAGGCACAAAGGAGGGAGACAACAAAATGGCGCGGAATCTCCTGGTGCGCAGCAAGGTGAGGCTCCGGCCACAAGTAACTCCACGGTACCTCTAGAGTCGACCCTGACGGAACTTCTGCAAGAAATCAAGTCCTCTAGAGAAGCTTGCACCGGTCTCATTACTACAAAAGTTGATGAGGTGAAAGTGGAACTTTCAATTATATGGCATGATATGCAAAAAAATCCGCAAGAGAGACGCAGCTGTGGAGCAAAGGGTGAGCAACTTGGAAGATGCGAGTAGGCCACTTCCAGCTCAAATGTGTGACATCCAAATGGCAGTACAAACATGGCAAAGTAAAGCCAACGACTTGGAGAATCGACTGCGACGTAACAACATCAGGTTGCTGGGCTTCCCAGAGGGTGAGTCCCTTGAACTATTTGTTCAGCAATGGCTTCTTAAAATGTTTGGGAAGGAAGCGTTTACCTGTACTTTCTCTGTAGAACGGGCTCACCGTGTGCCAATGTGCCAGCCACCCCCAGGTGCCCCCACAAGGCCACCAATCACCAGAATGCTTAATGCCAGGGGCAGAGACAAGGCCTTGTCTATGGCTCGTAGTAAAGGGAAACTGCCATTTGAGAATACCCACATTGCTATTTACCCTGATTATTCCCAAGAAGTACAGAAACATTAAGAAATGTTAAGAAAGCTAAAATAATAATAAATATCTCCCACGCCATGATGTACCCCGCTAAGCTCCGCGTTGCGACAGATGGTAAAGTTCAGTTCTTCACTTATCCTCAAGAAGCTGACACTTGACTTAAAGCCTATAAGGCTCAACGTATTTAACCCAGTGATGATACGACTCAAGCTGGATTTTGCTATGTTTACCTGTTTCATGTTCAACGTTGGCTTCTAGTGGATTGCAGTTAACATCCATAGCTATGCCTACACTAAGTACACCCTCTGTAACTTTTTTTATTTTAACTATTTTGAACATCTCTCTACAAAGACCCTCTGGGCCAGCTTGGTACTACCCGCAGCCCAACTTGCTCACACAAGAGCACAACTTAGTTTATAGGTTTGATGTTTGGGCTAATTCTGCTTCCAGTCTTTTGGGAAGTTGGAATGGAAGGGAATGGAAAGATGCCAATCTAATATGTGTCCTTTTGTATTTATATTGTGTGAAGATGTGCTTATCTGGTGGGAAAAATGTTTTTGTTTATTCACAGTTACATTTTTTCAGGCAAATGGAAAACTCAGAGCACAAAAGTCATGTTCTAAGGGTGATTTACTTATTCCAGAGTGATATTGTTGTTAAGGTTAAGTACAAGCCATGGGAGTCTCTATTCTAAGTTGGAATGTAAGGGGAATTAATGATCCTGTCAAAAGAAGGTTGGTTCTGGACTATGTCAAAAAACAATACACTGATGTAGTGTTTCTCCAGGAAACGCACGTAGTTGGGGGTAAATTACTAACTTTGTGTAAGTCATGGGTGGGTTGGAGTTTTCACTCAGCCTTTTCTACATATACCGGAGGTACCTCAATACTAGTCAGGAAAATTGCAACTTTCCAACCTCTAGCGAGTAAAACAGATCCTAATGGCAAATTTGTATTTGTACATTGCCTACTTAACATGACTGAGACAATTTTGGCTAATGTCTATATCCCCCCCCCCAATATTCGGATCACTGTATTAAAAAGCTGTTAAAATGTATTCTACTTCACCCTCAGGCACAAGTTATATGCGCTGGTGACTTCAACTCAACACTTAATCCACACTTCATGTTTCTCTACTTCCCACTTTTCCCTTATTGATTTGATGTTTGTTTCCAATACTCTCCTGGTCGGCCTTAGCTTTTCAGAATACTTACCATGGGGAATTTCCGACCATGCTCCCTTAGTGACTAAATGGGACCAACCAAGAACCCCAAGTCATAGCCACTGGTCTTTAAATTCACCATGGCTCGATATCTTAGACATGGATGAACCAATAACAGCTAAAATAATAAAAAAAAAATTTGTTTAATAATGGTATTGCTAATCCCGTGGTGGTTTGGGATGCCTTCAAGGCTTATATTCGGGGTACCTTTAACTCAGAAACAGCAGTAAAACATAGTTTTGCTAGGGAGGAAGCTACCTTGGCAAAGAAGGTACAGGAAGCCGAATCCACGGCCATACAAGATCCATGCCCCCCAAATTTAAGTAGTCTCCAGACGCCACAGCAAAACTATGCTAAATACCAACAAACTAAAGCTAACAGGAAATTACTTTTCTCTATAGCTGCATACTATGAGCATGGGGAACGTGCTGGGAAACTTCTGGCATATATAGCTAAGAACCATTCCTCCCCTCTGTGATTACTGAAATTATTGATTCCTCAGGTCTCCGGCATACTAGTCCTGAATGCATTGCCGCTAGTTTAACCGACTACTACACTCAGCTTTACCATTTCAAAACAATGGTTACAGATGAGGAGATAGCTGATTATTTAGGGGCTCTGAAGCTGCCTGTACTCCCACAGAACTACAAGGCGCAGTTAGACACTGATATCCCCTTAGCAGAGGTACTGGAAGCCATAGACTCATTTCCTACTAAAAAAACACCAGGGCCTGATGGTCTTCCAATCGATTTTTATAAGCGTTACAAGGAAGTGATAGCTCCTCATTTCCTTA
The DNA here is from genome assembly GCF_017654675.1 of Xenopus laevis. Lineage (NCBI taxonomy): Eukaryota > Metazoa > Chordata > Amphibia > Anura > Pipidae > Xenopus > Xenopus laevis. Next base: position 59,922,840 of record NC_054382.1, read on the forward strand.
CGACCATACAGCAAGCAAAGAAAGAAAGTACTCTCCCAGCTTCTATGTATGAAGCATCTATAGTTCTGCTCTATAACCTGGTAAAAAACCGGTGCAGATGGATGCTTATCGCCCTATTTCACTGCTTTCGGCTGATATTAAATTTTTGGCTAAGAGTCTCTCTGCTAGAATGAGCAAAATCTTAAATGTAATTATCGCAGATGATCAAACTAGCTTTATGCCTGCAAAATCTACTGCTTTGAACCTTAGGCGGCTGTATCTAAACTTAGCTACTTCCCACGATAACAAGGGACAGAGGGCAGTTGCGGCACTTGATATAACTAAAGTGTTTGACACAGTGGAGTGGCCGTATCTCTGGGCTGTACTTAATTTTGGTGCAGTGTACACAAACTAAATTAATCTTTCACCCAAGGCATCCCTAATAGTAAATGGAACCCAATCCACTCCCTTTTCTTGAAGCGTGGCACACGCCAGGGCTGCCCTCTCTCAACCGCTCCTTTTTGCGTTGGCTATGGAAACCTTTGCACAGGGAATTAGATCATGCCCTACAATCCGGAGGTGGCAGATTGGGCAGGGAAGAGGGAGGTCTTTTGGATCTATTATCTACAAACATGTCTGCCATTTGGCCTTATTATTTTGATGTCACATGCTTTTGTTTCTTACTTAAGTATCATTTGAGAGGAAAATTAGCACATGTAATTAAGTATACACAAGAATTATTATTTTACAGTAAAATATCAGATGGGAAATCTTACAAGATAATCTGAGTGCCAAGTACAGTTAGGGGCTACATGACACTTTCACACCTCTATGAGTTTAAGATAACACCTACTGGAATAGTTCAATGGAACCATTGTGATTGCATATTGGTGTCTAAACCAGGAAATCTGTAGAACAAGCACTCAAAATAAAGACATTCTTCCACCAGGTGAATAAAAGCTCATTATGTCCAAATATACAACCTTATGTGTTTTGTGTTACAAACACTTAGACATAGGCAAGGATATTGGTGACTGTTCCCTTGATAACCTTCCGTGTTAAAGGCCTTGTGCTGCCTACCAAATAAATAAACCATTCCTTCTTACTGGAGTGCTGCCTTAATTTGTATCACATCTTAGACTGCAGCATAATGCCTTTTTGTATTTCCCCCTTCCTCTGGAATAGCTAGCACTTAAGACACAAATTTTGTCTTGATGGTTGATTGTAAGTTTTTTTTCAACCTCATCTAGTATTATATTGTATTACTTTGAAACAGCAGTAAGGAGGCAGCTATTGTTTTTTGCAAGGGAATCAAACTATATCTGCATTATATTTTCTATATGCAAGATCACATTTAGCATATACCTTGTAGACAAATAAACATGTTTTTTTGTTATACAACCCAAGCATTAGTCTTATTTTCCAGTAATGGCGTGCTTTAGGGGGAAAGAAGCTATTAGCATTGAGCTCTTAAAACAGGAACCTACCACTATCCTTTTGTGTACTGTGACTATTTTAAGATTCAAAGAAGGAAATAGCTTTAAGAAAAATAGATTTAAGAAAATGAAGAGTGAATTATTTGTAATGTAAACAGTGTCATTTAAAAATAAAAACTACAACACAAAAATCCCTTTAAAGCTAAACCAGCAACTATTTATGTTGAACTACTCAATGAATTAACATTTGTTCCTAATTAGATCATGATGACATGATCTTGTGATTTAATAGGCAATACAATATGACTAATGATATGATAATTATGTTAACTACATGATATAAAAAGTCATGTAACAGTCAGAGTGGCAGAGATCTCTCCTAGCACCTGAATGCTTCTGTATTATTTGCTTGATATTATAATATACTTTTTCTCTGATGAAATAGCTTACAGAGACTCTTCTGAATCTTACAGGACATGACAATATTCACAAAGTTATCAGAATTAGTTGGTTTGAAGATTTTATTTGTGTATGCAAAACATGTAGGTTAATAGAGTTTTATTTGTTTTTAACATACATTTTCTGACTTTAGTTAACAATTGGTTATCTTCATTTATAAATCAAAAAGGTAATATTCCTGTTTATAAAAGCAATAGTCATCAAGTAAAGCTGTATTTTACCTTTTAGGGACTATGGCACAAAGGACAATTTTGGGGGCTTTGGGGCAAAAGATTTCAGATTTACCAGTGCCAAACTGTATTGTCTGCAGTGGCAACTGCTTAAAATATCAGGGGTGTTAAAGAACCAAAAAGAGTTTACTGCAATATTACCCTTTATATATTCTTGCTATTTACTCAATTCTATATTATATAGGTAATTGTATTGTAAGGCAGTTTAAAAACAGGATAGTGACACTTTCCAATTTTATATACAGATTTGCCAGCTCATGCCAGCCTTTCCAACAACAGGACTGTTACACTGCATAATTCAATTTGTTTATAAGTTTAATATAATGAAAAATATGTCACTTAACTCTACAGGTCCAAAGAATATTGGGTCACTGAGAACCTTGTATTTAAAAAGCTCTGCATACACCTTCTCCCTTATCTTTATGTCTGCTTTAAACCTGTCTGTGAAAGCTGGAACATTAATCCATGACACTGTGCTAAAATAATGACAGAAGTATTCACGAGTGCCTTCTAACTTCTGATCTTAGGCCAGGGGCACAAAATGCATCTTCTCCACTGGCAATCGACTACCCTCTGTATCAGCCTTTATATTGGCCTGTCAGTACACAAAGGGTTGCTTTCTGTGCAAAAATTTCTACTTCTGCAATTCTGTGTTGATATCCTCCCATGTAGGCAGTGACAGGTCATTGATGTGCCAGTGTATTTTTATACAAGGGGTGGGAAGCAGTGGGTTGTGCGTTCACTGTGCGTGTATCTATGCCAGAGGAGAAAATGCACTCTGACCTTCTGCATAGCCAAATATATTAATGGCGGTGTCCTAGCAAAATGGAGCCATTACTGACCTGAACAGCTTCTATGATGCTATGTAATAGGTGGTGGGGGGGGGGGGCGGCTAGGGGAAGCTCTTAAAATAGGAACCTGCCACTATACTTTTATGTACTGTGCCGATTTTAAAATAATAATAAAAAAAAAGCAGATGTGGATACAGTTTTTATAGAAACATCAAGATAAGAAGTCAGCATTAAATATTTATCAAACATAAGTCAAATGACTTAAGGTGTATGTATTTCCTCAGTACAGTGCAGAAAAAGAAGGAGATTCATGAGGTTGTTTGGGAAGATACGTGTTGAAGCAGTATTGAAGGTCTGTCAGCCACTGTTCTTGACTTTCACAGCATTTCAGGTTCTAGAGAATTAAAAAGAATGTTCAATTAAAAAAGCAACATTTACTAATATTACTAACATCACTTTACGTGTGATGTCCCTAGGACATAACGATAATTTACTGTTTTGTGCTTAAGCTTACTAAGTTTTAAGTCTTTGGGCCTGATAATGGTGGCCATAATCACTACTGCGCAACTGTGTGTTTTTTTTAATCAAATGGACAGTATAAGAGAGTGTGAGTAGTGCTACCTAGGATGGGTTTGGCCTTTGGAAAGAACGTGTAATATAAACTTTGCTTTGCAGTTTGTAGTACAAAGTTGACTTTACCCATTTTAAATTCATCAGATTGTGTACCTTCCAAAATATGTTTTTCAGTGGTCGGCATATTCATAGGGGCTTTCATGGAAAATAAACAGCATTCATGGTGCTATTTTACATTAGTTATAATTCATTTGCAATATTTTCTTTTTGGCCTCTGCATGCTTTGCATTGGGCATCAAACTGGCATTCATTAGAATTTTTTCTTTCCAAATGGTTGCATGGTTTCCTAGGGTAAACCTACTGTAAGTGACATTTTTGGCCTTGCATTGGAAATGTACTGCTGGGAGGTTTTGACCTATACAAGTAAGAAATCTGCACAAAACTATACATATTTGGTATTGGCACATTTGGGAGAAACAAGACTTAACAAATCAGTTGTATATTTGTGCATTAAAAAACATTCTGTTATCGGATATCTGCTTATTAAAGATTTTTTCCCCCCATATTTTAGATATTTAGAAGCCTGTATCTGTTATGTACTGTCTGCGGGGAAGCCCATGTATTGCCCAGAACCACTTCTAAGTGAACAAGAGAGCCCTGCCTTTCCCCGGTATTTACGGATGTCCTTTTGGGGCCCCGGACTTTCTGCTGCGGCTAAAGGCAGGGATCTTGAACACGAGCGAAGTGTACCAATGGATGAAAGAACCGTGGCAATGATGGACCTGACAGAGTACAAAAGCTGGTGGCAAAAGAGAAACAGGCAAGGTTCAAAAGGTAGGCGGCAAGAATCAAACTTCAGGATATTCGATAAACATGCAAGGTTTAAAAGGCAGGCAGCAGGAATCATAGTCAAACAGGCAGGGGTCAAAACCAAAATATTGCTTAGCAGGTTCAGGGGAGCTGAAGACAAGCTTGAGCAAGGATTTTAAATTCAAATTTGGCGCCAAGCGTGACGTCACCACCGGCCTATACAGCAGATTGTGCACGCGCCCTCTGGCGTCATTGTGCCAGAGCTCTAAAAAAACTAAAAGACCCTCCAGGAAAGGCCGCAAACATGAAAAAGCACAGACTGATCAAAAAATTTTTGGCAATAAAAGTACTGCATGCAACCAAATCTGTTGGCAGTGAAGGTTTCATATTAAAGACAGTAAAAAAAATACAAAAATAACAGATTGCATAAGTATACTCCACTTTATGTCAGTATTCTGTAGATGCACTGATGGGTGAATGTATGGATGGATGAATGTATGTATGGATACGTCTTAATTTAGACAATGTCTAAGGAGAGCACTTATCAGCTCTGCATTTGGACAATGCAATTTTTCTTTGAAAATTATTATTTAATTCTTGAAAAATATCAATTTTAGAAAAATTATCACAAATAGAAAATAAAATGTAAATGAAAAAGTCATTAGTTCTGGTGAAATATCTGAAACCAACTGAACTGCAAAAAAAAAAGGTAGATTGCACACATTTATAAAGGTCACATCAATAGCCATCACAAATAAACACAATGCCCCAAATAGCTGTGCTTTTACTGGTGCACCAGCTTGATTTTATTGGTCTGTATTTAGGCTGTGTCATTTGTTTACAATTCTGTGAACCAAACAAATGTTCTTGAGGGAACTTGCACTAATGTAGCAATGTTTTCCTGTTTTTCCTAGTAGAAAGGTATATATAATTTTCTTGTTTAGGTAGAATCCATTCTTCCCTTTAATAGAACAACATTTCCTGTGCCAATACATAACACATATCTCCAAAGAATAATAGATCCACCCCTTGAATAACAGCTTGAAAATTTTGAGCACTATAGTACACTCAAACAATAATAAATTCCACCCACAACGCTTGTTTTCCACATTCATTTCACTACTCCATCCCTCTACAAATGAAACATTAACATCTAAACATACCCCGCGCCCAAAGTTGTTTCTATCCACAAACAATTTTCTTACCCTTCAGATACCAATATTTTCACACTTCCTACATCTCCTCTTCCATTTTCAACTCTTTTGATCTTATAACAGAGTCTCAAAATGATCCTGTCCTCTCCATCAACAATTTGCTCACTTGATCCTATGCCATAACCTCTACTAAAACAGTGTGCACCTGTCCTTACTCCAGTATTTACTCATATTTTCATTTCCTTAATACCTCTTGTTTGTTATTCAAACAGGCCTGTGTCAAGCCCATACTAAAAAAGCCTACACTGGGCCAATCCTGTTTGTCTAACTACTGCCCTGTCTCTCTCTCTTACCACTAGCCTCAACTTCTGGAATGTTTTGTCTTTTCCCTTTTTGTTATTTTTCTCTGCGCCAATAATCTGCTGGACCCTAGGCAGTCTGGGTTTCGACTTACTCAGACTCCTAAGGCCAAAGGAAATTACTCTATTCTCATTCACCTGCACTCATGTTCTTCTTTAGACCATTCTGTTCTACTGCAAATTCTCCCTTCAATAGGTATCCGGGATTGAGCTGTATCCTGGTTTTCTTCCTACCATTGGGACCATTCTTTCTCTGTTATTTGTAATATTATTATTATAAATGATTAATAAATCCTCTCTCCCCGTTCATCTTAGTGTGTGCCTCAGGGTTGTATACTTGGTCCTCTGCTGTTCTCCTTGCAGACTCTCTCTCTTTAAGAGACCTTATATCTTTATTTGACCTTAAATATCACCTGTATGCCAATGACATCCAGACACCCCATATTTAGAAACACCTTCACTAACTAAGTTCAGACTCCGATCACAGACTGCCTAGTAGCCATCTCCTCCTGGATGAATCAATTCCATCTCAAACTGAACTTGGCCAAAACTGAGCTCATGGTCTTTCCACCAAAACCTAGCCCATCTCTTCCTTTCACCACTACTATTGATTAACTATACCATATACCATTAACCCTGAACTCAGCATTCTGCTTGGTGGTCATATTTGACCAGTCTCTCTAATACAAGCACCATAACATGTTGCTTTTTCCTCTTCAATATAGCCAATATACACACCTTTCTCTCAGAAACAGCCAAAACTCTAATCCATGCCCTTATCCGATCCTGTTTAGACTATTGCAATCCGCTAATAACCGGTCTTACTGACCATCTCTCTCCCCTCCAAGCAATCTTAAAAGGACACTGTCCTGGGAAAACATGTTTTCTTCAAAACACATCAGTTAGTAGACTTCTGCACTTAAATCTGTTTCTCAAAAGAGCAAACTGATTTTTTTACATTTAATTTGGAAATCTGACATGGGGCTAGAGATATTGTCAATGTAATGTAGAAAATCAGATGGCACACACTCCAGCAATTGTGCTAAATATTTGCAATTTTTTGAGATCTACACACAACGTTTCAGAGGTATAACCTCCTTTATCAAGTGCTCTCATCAGTGTAACTTAGTTCACAGGTTTATAAGAGTGCAGAGGAGGCACACCCCTCCCCTCTAATTAAATGACATCACTATGTGCAAATACAAACAAGTCAATAAAAGACAGTGATACATTGTGTATTAATATACCATTATAATCACTGTATAGTGACGTGAAGTGCTATTACTTGTGTCCAAACAGTAATAATAAAGGTGAATTGTCCATATCTATCAATGCATTAGCTAGACTTTTTTTCTAACTGTGAAATAAACATAAAATAAAACAAAGAATGTTTACTGAATTATCACCACTAGGGGTCAATGCAAGTCACTATATATCCAAATTACACAAAGAAAAAGACATCACTATCTCTAGAAAAAGCATGAATAATTCAAATGTTCATTAAGTCCCATTGGGGCCATGGTATTTAACATATCAATCCACATTATTTCTTTCTGAAGAAACATTGATGCAGTAAAGTTATAAGTTCATATTGATTTAAGAAAAGCTAAAAAGTGAAGTAACATGTTATGTTAGGTATGTTGCATACATAATTGACCAGTAGTGAATTTTACATGTGCTATGAAGCATGTATATAACAATATTTCTTGTTAAGAAGGGCAATGTAGTATATTGGACTATGTCAGCACCTGTAGCAGCAGCACTGGGCTAACTAGTGATGTAGAAGTAAATCTGGACATGCCTATATGTTATCAAACCAACTTACTTGATTTTTGATATGAAATAAATAGGAATTGAAACGAATTAAGCCTTTTGCAAACTAGGTATTATATATCACAGCTTGCAGGAAAAAATAGTTGTTAGTAAGGGCCCCAGACCCACAAAGATTTCTTAATAATTTGCTGACAATTATGGCATTTTAATCTGAATCTAATCAAAATCTCCCGTGTAGTTTAGCCCTTTTATGGTTTATGAACTATTTATGGTTTTAAGAGTGCAGAGGAGGCACACCCCTCCCCTCTAATTAAATGACATCACTATGTGCAAATACAAACAAGTCAATAAAAGACAGTGATACATTGTGTATTAATATACCATTATAATCACTGTATAGTGACGTGAAGTGCTATTACTTGTGTCCAAACAGTAATAATAAAGGTGAATTGTCCATATCTATCAATGCATTAGCTAGACTTTTTTTCTAACTGTGAAATAAACATAAAATAAAACAAAGAATGTTTACTGAATTTTCACCACTAGGGGTCAATGCAAGTCACTATATATCCAAATTACACAAAGAAAAAGACATCACTATCTCTAGAAAAAGCATGAATAATTCAAATGTTCATTAAGTCCCATCGGGGCCATGGTATTTAACATATCAATCCACATTATTTCTTTCTGAAGAAACATTGATGCAGTAAAGTTATAAGTTCATATTGATTTAAGAAAAGCTAAAAAGTGAAGTAACATGTTATGTTAGGTATGTTGCATACATAATTGACCAGTAGTGAATTATACATGTGCTATGAAGCATGTATATAACAATATTTCTTGTTAAGAAGGGCAATGTAGTATATTGGACTATGTCAGCACCTGTAGCAGCAGCACTGGGCTAACTAGTGATGTAGAAGTAAATCTGGACATGCCTATATGTTATCAAACCAACTTACTTGATTTTTGATATGAAATAAATAGGAATTGAAACGAATTAGGCCTTTTGCAAACTAGGTATTATATATCACAGCTTGCAGGAAAAAATAGTTGTTAGTAAGGGCCCCAGACCCACAAAGATTGCTTAATAATTTGCTGACAATTATGGCATTTTAATCTGAATCTAATCAAAATCTCCCGTGTAGTTTAGCCCTTTTATGGTTTATGAACTATATATGGTTTAAGGTTTTTTTCTTTTTTCCTTTAAATCAGCTAGAAGGTAAGATCATGTTGGAAATTTGCCATCCAAAAGTTGATGGTTTATTAAATGGAAAAAGTAAAATAATGAACTATTTAATGGTATAAGTAGTAAATGAAAGGCATACCATAACATCCTGAAGGGTTTGCTGCACCAGAAAAGCATTGGCCATCATGTGACTTCTAAGTTGAATGTTTTGTAGTAAGAGGCAAAGCAACTGTGCAATTACAGGTAGTTCCTCCTGACAGGCTCGGCTAACCTGAAGATCCTTTAACATGAACTTTAGGACATTAGGGAGCATAGATAACAAAGAAATGCAAGCTGACCAGAGAGGGTCCCTAGAACAAAAGGAATCCAAAAGTTAGAAGGGTCATGTGGATGTAAAAGGAAACGGTTAACATATTACTTTGCAGTAAGTTATAATACTTTCTGAAAAAAACAATCCAAAATTTTGAAACTGCAACATGTTACCAAAAATGTTGTTCTTTATAACAAAGTAAATGGCCTTATATAAATATAGATCATCTATATCGATATATATATATCGATATATATATCGATATCTATATATATATATATATATCTACATATCTATCTACAGTCCCAATCCTGGTGCACAACAAACATCCAGATAAAGCCTAGGTGCCAGTTTGAAGTACTTATGTATAATAGGCAAAAATAAGGATCCAAAGTTTTAAAGAAAAACATGCGCTCACAGCACGAGGTCAGGCTCACGGAGAAGAGAAAAAGAGAATAAAAAAGAAGAGAGGAATTTTCGCCAATATGGTGTAGTATATTCCAAATGTGTTCACACACCTTTTGTGATTAATTTATACCTGTATAATGAATAAAGTGTCCCTTGTATCCACTCCAGCGTATTTTTGTGCTTCATTATCCACTATCTTAAGCTTTATCCCGTGCGGATTTATATAGAGGGGTACTCACAAACGTTTAAGGGATACTGCACATTAAAGAAGCGTAGATATCAGCAGCAGATTTTACATGCGGCTCCAAAACTTCATCCCACTATAAGAATTCACTAACATAGTGTAAAATTTAAAACTTTGGATCCTTGCTTTGAGTCTGAAGGAGAACAGACATACGATATACCGGCAGAGGAAGCGGACAGCCAGAATCCTTGATATCCTTTTTACTTTTTAATAGGCAAAAATAACCACACTCATAGGTCTTTCATAATGGTGAAAAGAATAAAAAAAGTTTATTCAGCGTTTCGGTCCCTGTCTGCGGGCCTGGTTAGATTCCTGAAGAAGGTCAGAAGCCAGGGACCAGAACGTTGAATAAACTTTTTTCTTCTTTTCACCATTATGAAAGACCTATGAGTTTGATTATTATTACATATCTACAGTGGTGTGAAAAACTATTTGCCCCCTTCCTGATTTCTTATTCTTTTGCATGTTTGTCACACTTAAATGTTTCTGCTCATCAAAAACCGTTAACTATTAGTCAAAGAAAACATAATTGAACACAAAATGCAGTTTTTAAATGAAGGTTTACGTTATTAAGGGCTCTTACACACGGCCGTTCCGACCTGCGCTCCTCTGCGCTCCGTTTTTTGGCGTTCAGCCGCAGGGGAGCGCAGGAATAGACGCAAGTCATTATTTGAAATGGGGCTGTACTCACTCAGGCGCGTGTAGGCGCCGAACGCAGGAAAAATGCAGCATGTTGCGTCTGAACCTGCGTTCGGCGCCTACACGCGCCTGAGTGAGTACAGCCCCATTTCAAATAATGACTTGCGTCTATTCCTGCGCTCCCCTGCGGCTGAACGCCAAAAAACGGGAACGCAGGGGAGCACAGGTCGGAACGGCCGTGTGTAAGAGCCCTTAGGGAGAAAAAAGACTCCAAATCTACATGGGCCTGTGTGAAAAAGTGATTGCCCCCCTTGTTAAAAAATAACTTAACTGTGGTTTATCACACCTGAGTTAAATTTCTGTACTCACCCCCAGGCCTGATTACTGCCACACCTGTTTCAATCAAGAAATCACTTAAATAGGAGCTACCTGACACAGAGAAGTAGACCAAAAGCACCTCAAAAGCTAGACATCATGCCAAGATCCAAAGAAATTCAGGAACAAATGAGAACAAAAGTAATTGAGATCTATCAGTCTGGTAAAGGTTATAAAGCCATTTCTAAAGCTTTGGGACTCCAGCGAACTACAGTGAGAGCCATTATCCACAAATGGCAAAAACATGGAACAGTGGTGAACCTTCCCAGGAGTGGCCGGCCGACCAAAATTACCCCAAGAGCGCAGAGACAACTCATCCGAGAGGCCACAAAAGACCCCAGGACAACATCTAAAGAACTGCAGGCCTCACTTGCCTCAATTAAGGTCAGTGTTCACGACTCCACCATAAGAAAGAGACTGGGCAAAAACGGCCTGCATGGCAGATTTCCAAGGGGCAAACCACTTTTAAGCAAAAAGAACATTAAGGCTCGTCTCAATTTTGCTAAAAAACATCTCAATGATTGCCAAGACTTTTGGGAAAATACCTTGTGGACCGACGAGACAAAAGTGGAAGTTTTTGGAAGGTGCGCGTCCCGTTACATCTGGCGTAAAAGTAACACAGCATTTCATAAAAAGAACATCATACCAACAGTAAAATATGGTGGTGGTAGTGTGATGGTCTGGGGTTGTTTTGCTGCTTCAGGACCTAGAAGACTTGCTGTGATAGATGGAACCATGAATTCTACTGTCTACCAAAAAATCCTGAAGGAGAATGTCCGGCCATCTGTTCGTCAACTCAAGCTGAAGCGATCTTGGGTGCTGCAGCAGGACAATGACCCAAAACACACCAGCAAATCCACCTCTGAATGGCTGAAGAAAAACAAAATGAAGACTTTGGAGTGGCCTAGTCAAAGTCCTGACCTGAATCCTATTGAGATGTTGTGGCATGACCTTAAAAAGGCGGTTCATGCTAGAAAACCCTCAAATAAAGCTGAATTGCAACAATTCTGCAAAGATGAGTGGGCCAAAATTCCTCCAGAGCGCTGTAAAAGACTCGTTGCAAGTTATCGCAAACGCTTGATTGCAGTTATTGCTGCTAAGGGTGGCCCAACCAGTTATTAGGGCAATTACTTTTTCACACAGGTTTGGATTTCTTTTCTCCCTAAATAATAAAAACCCTCATTTAAAAACTGCATTTTGTGTTTACTTGTGTTATCTTTGACTAATAGTTAAATGTGTTTGATGATCAGAAACATTTTGTGTGACAAACATGCAAATGAATAAGAAATCAGGAAGGGGGCACAGTTGGGTTTTCACACAACTGTATCTATATCTATATCTATATATCTCTATATATCTATATTTATATATACTGTATCTATATCTATACAGTTGTGTTCAGAATAATAGCAATCAACATCACTAACCTGATCAATCAATGTTTTTGGTTGAAATTGTATTCTACATGGCAAAAAATTTACTAGTAGGTGTAATAGAGTAGTTGAAAACCAGTCATGACATGCATGCTTCTAATTCAATCATTGAGGCTTGTTCAAAATAATAGCAGTGCTCAAAATAATAACTTGTTCCAAATAATAGCAGTGTGGAGTTCGATTAGTGAGGTAATTCATTTTGTAAAAAAACAGGTGTCAAGTGCAGGCCTTTTTAAAGCTTCCTTAAGGCAACAAATGTGCATTTTTCTATCTGTAAATCTGAGTAAAATGGGTTGTTCCAGACATTGTTCAGAAGAACATCGTACTTTGATTAAAAAGTTGATTGGAGAGGGGAAACATATGAAGAAGTGCAGAAAATGATAGGCTGCTTCTCAAATGCTTTAAAATGGCAACCAAACCTGAAAGATGTGGAAGAAAATGGAAAACTCATTTGAATGGAGATAAGAATTGCCAAAATGGAAAAAACAAGGCCAATGATCAGCTCCAGGAAGATCAAAGAAGGTCTAAAGTTACCTGTGAGTAATGTTACAATAAGAAGACGCATATGTCAAACCAAGCTATCACCAAGAAGCCCCTGCAATGTCACATTGTCGAAAAAGAAACGCTAAAGAGATTACAATTTGCCAAAGAACACATTCACTGGCCTAAAGAGAAATGGCACAACATTTTGTGGACTGATGAAAGCAAGATTGTTTTGGGTCTAGGGGACTGCAAACAGTTTGTCAGATGACCCTCAAACACTGAAGACAGTGACGCATGGTGGCTCAAGCATAATGATATGTAATGTTTCTGAAACTATGGTGTTGGGCCTATCATGTTGCCTTATGTTGAAGAGGCAATGCCCTTGAAATGGATGTTTCGACAAGACCCCAAACACACCAGTAAACGAGCAACATCTTGATTCCAGACCAACAAGATTGACATTATGAAGTAGCCAGCCCAATCTCTGGTCTTTAATTCAATAGAAAACTTGTGGGGTGAAACAAAAAAAGCTGTTTGAGGCAAAACCAAGAAATGCAGAAGAAATGTTGAATGTAACAGGTGCCAGAAGTTGGTTGACTCCATGCAACACAGATATAGAGCAGTTTAGTTTTATAGCAGTCGTTATACAACTAAATATTAGTTAAATGATTCAAAGGAAGGCAATTAAGGCAAAGTAAACCAACACATCCAAAACAAAAGGTACATTCACAGTCATTTGAGATCCTCTCAGCAGCAGCTTGCACTTATCTACTAGCAAATAGTAGACAGTACTTGCTATCAAGGAATCATGCATCATTATGAACAAATTGCCTCCCTAGGCAACTGTTTCTTCAACAAAACAGACCTTTTTCCGAATAAAGGTGGTCATAGATGCACAGATAATAGTTTTGTGTGATCATATAGATGCCTGCATGGCAGGAGACCAGCTGATCGATATTGGCAGAAGACTTGGATATCGGTCGGCTCCTGGATGGGCACTTCTGAAAACTTTGAGCGCCCGAACATTGGTAACTGTTACTGCTAAATCTCCAGATAGTTAGAATTCTATTGTTTCTATCTGTATATCTGACGATTCAGCTAAAACAGGTTTGTATTGAGAACAAACCAATGGTAATTGGTATGTCTATTTCCACCTTTACTGTTTCACGCAGTGTTTTTCCAGCCCCGCAAGAACAGCTCACCTTTTTCTCAAAGCACCTACTCCAGAACTGAACCCTAAGCAGACTGTCACAGTCCTCTGTGCTGCTTCATATTTTTGCAGTAATAACACTATGTACATACACACATACATGCTGCATATATACATTCTGTATATGTGTACTTAAATATATATATATACAGACACATATACACCTAATAACTGCTCCTTGAAGGTATACATCTCTTGTTAATATTTTAAAACGTGTTTTAGTTTGGACTATTTTTGTTTTGAGAACTCGAGGCTCAAGCAGGGAGGTATTTATTTAAGTCAGATTTTTTTCAGGTGGGACTTTTAAAGGAAAAAATACAATTTCTTTGTAGGAAAAAACCTAACATGTTTCAAGATTTATTAAATTATAACTCAGACCTGCGAAGTTCATGCAGAAGTCAAGGGCAGATGTCCCGTTGATTTCACTATTTTATTGCGTTTTTTCCTGCACAAGAAATTTTCTGAAAACTCTATTGATAAATAGGGTAAAAGTCTATGAAAATTTTGTATTTATGTAATAATAATACATTAAACATTGGCAGATACCTGTAAATAGCTGACCCAAGCAATAGTAATGAATAACAGCAAAATATTTTTCTGTTACAATAAATTCATATTGACATTTTTCACTATTTCATATATGTTTGCCCTATATTGTATAAGACATTTAAATAGTTTCAATAGCAAAAGTAATAAAATAACCACGATAAGGATAATCCCTACCAGATAGACAGATAGTCTAGTCTAATCCACAGATAAATCCCCAATTTCGAAAAAAATTGGTGCCAAAATACTTGGGTCAGCCCACATGAGCAGACTCTGGGAGATTTAGTCGCCTGGCGACTAATCGCCTCTTCTTCTGGGCGACAATCTCCCTGAACTGCCCTCTCGTGCCTTCCCGTCCGCTATAATGAAAAGTCGCCTGCACTAAAACACACGCGACGCTTAGTTTTGACCTAAGGGCTAAGTCAAACATAGTAGCGAGTGAAAAAATATGAGAAAGATGTTAAAGAAAATTGTGTAACATCAGCAGCGTCTAAAGTGGTGCATTCACTCTCATGTGGTAGCACCCTATTTTTATTTACCAAACATTTTCCTGTTTCTTTATCATTTGATCTTCAGCAACTACACATCAGATGTACTTTTTGGTATGGCTTGAAGCTGCAACTTAGGCCATTCCTGCAGCAAACAAAATAAGCTTTTGTTGAGGAAGGAGCTCATGGATGCAGTTTGTTTCACTGGATAGATAGCCTTTGTGGTACAAAGATGAGGTATCATTACTCAAACTGCTGACCCTTTAAAATGGGTAAAATAGACAAAGTAGACATGTTGTTGCATGGTACCTATGTCTGAATATCATAGACAAACAGATCCCTAGAGGATTAATAATAAAGAATATCATCATTGGTGAAAAGAGAAGCCTACTTGATTCACACATACATGTGTGTGGTCCCAGATTCGTTGAATATTCAGGGACATGGCTACTGTATCCAGCTTTGCGGGATATCAGATTGTAATTGAATTTAAACTGATAGAAATATCCTTGACTTAAGTGATCTGGTAACCTTACCAACACGGCTGTGGAATCAGAATCAATTTTAGGTACCTGGAGTTGGAGTCTGTAAAAATGTAGACTCCTAATACAATATTGGGCATCAAACTCCTGGCAATCATATTTTACATCATGTTTTACATTGAAACCTAATGATGTGTGTGGGAGATGATGCTGTAGAGTGGAAGCTTTGAGGTCATTTTTAAAAAAAAAATCACCAATTTCTATAAAACATGATAACTTTAGGAAACAATTGCAACTTTAGTAGTTTGGAGTACATAGATATATTTAACCATTTTTGATTCTCCAGAATCTGTTCCTTCTAATAATGAGTAGTTTTCAAGGGTAAACCTACTGTGGAATGTTTGGCCTTGAAATGAGAAGTATGCCATTTGGGGACTGAAAATTTGGTAGTTTACTGCTTGTAGATTTTGATCTATACAAGTGAGAAATCTCCATAAAACTATATATATTTGGTATTGCTACGTTCAGGAGACAGACCTTTCCAAATCGGCTGTGTTCTCACACATAAAATATATTATGTTTCTCATATATGTGATAGTTCTTTGTGAAACATGATTTTTTTCCATTTTATTGAGACACTTAGAAGCCTAAATTTTTTTACGAAGTAGAATTACACCATAATTCTTGCATATTTTCAGTAGTTCAGGTTATCCTGAAAAAAACAATATAACAATATATTGTTTTCCTGGGTAAACTAAAAGACCGCCCCAGGAAAGGCTCTTAAAGTGAAAGAGTAACAAAATGTCTAAAAACTGCTTGGCGGTATTTGTTCGCAGACAAAACGGCTTGCAGGGAAAGGGTTAAATAAACCCACAGGATTGTTTTGCCTCCAATAAAGGTTAATTATATACGGTTATTATTAATACAGAGAAAAAGGAACTATTTTTTTAAATGTAATTATTTGATTAATATGGTATCTGTGGTAGATGGCCTTCCAGTAATTCTGAGCTTTTGGATCCCATACATGTATTGTATCATTTATCCATCAATATTGGAAACATAACATAATTATTGACTTAATAACAAACATGGGGAAGGCACACTTATGATAGCTAGTGTTGAGCAAGTAACTAAAACTGCATACATGAAACTTACATGTCAGTATTCCAGATACTTTACCTATGTAGGCATACTTGTGCTTGTACATCCACTACCACCAATGGTCTCCGCTCCAGTCAATTCATTTTCCAATTACAGCAAAAAAATAAAAAATAAAAAAAAAAAATAGGAAAGTGTCTCTGACGTCACAAGATTTAAAATTAAATAAAACTTTATTATCAAGCTTAGATAATCGAACAGGTACCTTAAGGTCGCTTATAGAGTGAGAGAGCACCTTACACCCATAGAATTTAGCAATTCTGATCAGGATAGTTTCCACAACAAACGAGTCCCAGCTATTGGGAATATTATGCAAAAACATAATGGAGATTTTAGTCATATCAAATTTCAAGGCATAGAAAGTGTTAAGTTAGGAGTAAAGGGAGGAGATATCCATATAATTATAGACCAAAGAGAGGTATACTGGATATTTGCTTTGAAGACATGCCTCCCTCAAGGGTTAAACTATGATTTGGAAGGAGCATTCTTTTTGACATAATGCTCGTTTTCTTGTCGTGTTGAATATTAAGAAAGGACATGACTTGTTGATTGTAAATATATACGGTAATGATATATTTTGATAATTTTAATAGACGTCAGTATATAATGCATTGATGAAGTGATGATGAAGTGCCAGAAAATGCGTCAGGTGATCATTATCCAGTAAATGTGTTTCTTAATGGTACCTGTTCAATATTTTAAAGAAAGCTTAATAACTTTTTTTTTTAAAATTTGAAATCTTGCGACTTCAGAGACACTTTCCAATTTTTTGCTGCAAAGGTAACTATAACTGCACTTAATAGGAAAAATATTTTGACATGTTTTCCTGCTTTGCAGCTTTCTTGGTTTCCATGATTGTTTACCAGGCAATAACCATTTTGGATTCATAAGAATGTGCACATAATATGCAAGCAGGGTCGTAGAATACGAGTCGGGAAAATTCACAAGCATTTTTTTAATTTTAGGGTCCCTTCAGGCCATACACTTTTGGATTCATCTGGAATGTATTTTCCAAAAATATTGATTTCTAATGGTGAGCTTACTTTTTTGTGACTTTACCCACATAAAATGCAGTAGCTGGAGTGAAAAAGAAGAGTACTTGGGGGTATTTAGTTTTGGGGCTCCTACATGCCACATACTTAGACAAACCTATGCATATAGGGCATCAAACTGTTCAGTGGTCCCCTGGCTTTAATATTTAAGATGTTTTATCTTGGTACATAATGACTTGTGGGAGATGATCCTGTAAACTAGAAGCTCATATGAAATTCTTTGGAGTTGAAAGATAAACCCATTTTGGATTTGTTAAAATGTATTGTTCCCTAGGACAAACCTACCGTTAGTGGGCTTTTTGTCTTTGAAATCTAAAGTAAGTGATGCTTTGGAACTTTAGTAGTGTACGGCTTTACATTTTTGACCTTTACAAATTAGAAATCTACACATATATAGAAACTATACATATTGGTATTGGAGCATTCGGGTTACCTGGGACTTTCAAAAACAGTTGTATTTTCATGTACAAAATTTAAAATACAGTATTTTATTACATTGAATACCCATGACTTCAGCCACTGGAGTTGGGCTCTGATGAACACCAGTACTTCTCAAAGATGCACTGCAAGTTTAAGTGATGTAAGAAACCTTCCTTCTTACCAGTTGATGTAATACTGATAGAGCCTAGTTTGGCCAGCCTGGGAGCTTGTCATCAGAAGTCATGGAAGTGTTTTCCAGCAGCACATACATTAAGGTGCACTGATACACTGGTGTGAGTGCATGATACACTGGAGTTTGTTCACATTCTTTAAATATAGGAAATAAATCTGTTTTCACCATGAGGCTGTTGAATACTTCAAAATGAACACATGAGAGTGGCCTATCTGGGTTATTTATAACTAGGTTTGCCACCTGTCAGGTAAAATTTATGCTTGATGTCAGTGATTAATAAGTAAAAACATAGCATAGCCACAGAAAAGGTGGCAACCCTAACACAAAATCACAATCGAAGAAAAAGTAGTTAAAAATACAAAAAAATGTATTAGAACACAAGACACAAAAAAGCCTAATATGTTTTGTGCCTCATAGCCCTATGAGTAAGTGCCCCAACAGGCAGGAAGCGTGTCAGTTTTTTGTTTCTCATGTCCTAATAAATGTTTTTGTATTTTTACCTATTCATAACACAGCTTGGATGTTATCCCTAGCAACAAAGTAGGATTTTCCTGCAGCAATCAAAATTTACAGTCTGACCTCTAGATATAAAAAATGTGTCATCCTCTACTAAATCACGGAGTGGTAGGGTTTTAGCCTTGGCTGTATCACTGCATGTCAGAAAAGGGAATATTAATTCAATAACACTTTCTAAAGGCTCTTGTAATTTAAAATCAAAAAAAGTGCTAAAATTAGGGAATATACCACTTCATGTGCATGTTGGGGGAACTACCCCACCAGAGCCACATGGGTGACTTTTGCTCTAGAGTAAACCTTTCTGTCTCCATGAACACAAAAAATGTCCATTCTTTTTCTATAAGTATGATTCAAGTGGGGTACAAAGAACTTGGACACTAGTGTCACCATACTTCCTGAATAAAGTAACCTAAGACAAAGAACGGAACATCTGGGAATGAACTGCAGCCGTCACTCCCAAATTTGCAAGTATCTCTGCTTGTGTAGAAGCCATGTCATAATATTTCTTTTGGGTGCTTTTCACAAGTAAACAAATAAACTAACCCATTCCTTCTCTCTCAGTGGCATCTTCCAAGACTACAAGTCCACATCATCTGTGAACGCCATCATTTAGAGACAATGGTGTGTGCTAATCTGCTTATTTCTTGGTGATGCATCCTAAGAAATTGCATTGAGCCTCTAGATAAGACATTTTTCAGAATAATTTAGGTAGTTCATTGTGAGCCTCCATCTATGCTTGGGTAGAGACAGCTTCCCTGTCGTATAACTAATTTTCTACAGTCTTTAAGCATAAGAAGTCTTTAACCACAAGTGCTCTTTTTAAAGCCAATTGCATGAAAGTTTATTTATCCATACAATGTTACAATAGTTCAGAATGGTCAAATGAAAAAACCCTTATACTTAGTGCTTACTATAATGAATCAGCCATATCCAATTGGGCATCTCTTCCACCCCAACTTTAGAAAAAGGGAATTTTTCACTGATAAGTTCTTTTCTCCGAGTCTCGTAGTACAGGCACCTCAGGATCAATGTTCATATCCTTTTCGGAGGCAGGATTACAGAATAAAGCTGTAGGGCTGCCCTTCCTCTTCCTGACATTATCCCAACCTATTTTAGTTTTCTTCACGAAGCAGACGCAAACAAGTAGAAATGTATTAACATAAACGTTATGGCACTCCCTGAGCTGTTAGTACGGGACTCTGAAGGAAAGGATTTATCAGTGAGTAAGCAAATCCCCTTCACCAATTGTTCCTAGGCAGCACAGTTACCTAAGGGTTATGTCCTAAATCAAGAGGCAGGACAGACAAAAAGAGGAATATGTAACAAAGAGGTTAGAAAAGCAGAAATCTGTAATATAAAGCCTTTTGCAGCATTTAATTGTGGAATGAAGACCTCCAAGTCTGCGCAGTTCTTGAGGACAAGGCAGAGCATGATCATCTGAAACTAATTGTGAGCACGCTTACAGAGAATGGACAAGGAGGATCAGATATGATCTTGTACAGGGGTTGGGCATAATTTATGTGCATGCACTTTTACTTCACCTCTGCCGTGTTCATTACGTCATTAGAAAAAAGATGGTAATGGCAAAAGAAAAAAAGTCATATCTTTGGGAGAACAGTACTGAAGATAGGATTTAGCAATTTTATTTCAGCGATAAGTTACACACTTGTTACTTGTAGGGAAAATTTGCTGATGCCCACTTCATGCCTCCTGCGCCTACCTGGGCACTATGCATACAGTGCTCCAACAGTACAGAGGTACTCCCCACTTGGCAGGCAAAACTGGCAAAGAGGGGGACCAAAGCCCTGGTCCCTAGGAAATGGACCTGTGCATTCCCTGAAAATGAAAACTAAAAATGTCCATACTACTCTATGCTAATAACGTGGGGAGGATTTTCAGAACCCTATCTCATGTGGCAGGGCAAAAGAAACTACCTGTGAGAGGAGGAAGCCCAGTGGATATTAAGGGAAAATGGAGCTACAAGTTATGCTATTGTTCTGCCTCCAGAGGTGCCTAGGTTTAACCCCAGACGTCTGCATTGACAGGACAGGTCACCCTGAGAACACACAATAGGTTTGCTCAGAGCTAAACCAGAGCCAAAGACCTTTAAACAGAATGTACAATTCTTAACATGACTTACACAAACATCTTTCAGCCAAAAATTCCAAATAACAGGTTACAAACTGCACAACAACATGGGACCAATGTATCACCCTGACACAAATAAACCAGAGCCTGTGTGTTACATTAGACTCAAAGTTACAGTAGATCATCATAAAATTAGTTCAATTTGACTTGCAAGTTAAATGTGTCTTACACTTACAAAACTATCATGAACAGGATTAAAAATAAAAAAACATTGTAGACACTAAAATTAAAAAATACCTTATAATGAACATAGCAAAATCTAATAAAATCACGACAAGTTTAATAATACCACTGTAAAAAAACAATTGCAAAGTGGAATACTAATACGGGGCAATAAAACAATTGTAAGCGTCAATGGTGTAGGGTTGATGTGAACTATGTAAAATCTTGTAAAAAAAAAAAAAAGTGTGGTAAATTAAGTATAAAAATTATACCATCCCGTCAACAACAATAAAAAAAATTGTATTTTGTAATAAGACATTACCTTTTAGGAAGATGCTCAAAATCTTTTCCAATTGTGAGTAAGAAGCTGAAAATGCTGTAACAGCATGAAGGTAAAAACCTATACAGATGTTCGCTAGGAATGCAACTTTGGTCAAAAAGGGTATTTATGGCATACAAGATAGAGCCAGCTGTACTGTCGGGGAGGACTACCAATTCACCCTGTAGAAGATATTGAAATTGAGACAGATGAGCCACAAACACCAAGCATTGCATGTTTAGAACCTACTTTTACGTAAAAGTACTTTGTACACTTAAATGAATTCATGAGACATGTACCTAACCCAACATAACCAAAGCAAACCTAATTAGTTGGATTTTCACTCACCCAGTTACTGGTAGAACAAAAAAAAATATAAACATTTGGTTGCCATGGGTTACTGTCTAGGTGCAAATTGTCTGATTGTTCAAAAAATATGATATCAGCAGTCAATAAGGAGTTGATGACAACATAAAAGGCGGAAGACAAAGTTCAGGTACACAGTACCAAGAAATATGGCATAATATTTTAACCTTTTCCACTAGCACACTTCGCAACTACAATACCAAGAAATGGTTTACATCTTGTGCTATCTCACTTGGAAACATTTCCTGGGGGCAAAATATAGTCTATATGGGCAAAAGGTTTTTTTAGAGGCCTGTCTAAAACTGAACTAAGCTCTCGCTCTAAGCTAGAACCTGGGGGTGTATGCCATCTGGCCCTGGTGCCTTTTTCAAATTCATTTTTATTAAAGCTTTATGAACCATATCCTGAATCAGCCACTGAATGAGCTGAATCAACAGTGCAGCTATGAAGTGAGCCTGGGAACTCTGACTCATCTATTGTATTCATTGAAGAAAAAAACTGATTTAGCACATCTGCCTTTTCTGTTAGAACTATACTGGTACCATTAGTTAACCTCAACCCGCATGTTTTTACTATAAATATACTTGAACTTTTTGACGTTAGTCTAAGACACTGCCACAATGCAATCCCCATTTGCTATATTTGCCTTCTGGAATGTGGTTTTGCAACATTTACATATCAAAATCAAATCATTGTTTAGAACCATGACCCACTTCTTCCTGAATCTTTCTGAAGCCAGGATCTTCTCTAAACTTGACCTACATGGAGCCTATAATATATTTAGGATTCACAAAGGGTACCTCATTGTTGCATCCATAACAGTTTTAACCAGTTTTTCCAAACGCTTTCAATGGACTACTCAAGCTCAGTTAGCCTTTGATCAATTAAAGAAGTTGTTTGTGTCTGCTCCAATTTTTAAACATCAGGACCATACATTACCTTAAGAGGTTAAAGCTTTAGAAACTACTGTTGGAGCTATTTTGTCTCAGAGAGCCAGTGTCAAGGATTTTCTTCATCTTGCCACTTTCTTTTCTAAGAAACTTAAAACTTCAGAATGGAACTACGATGTCTCAGATCAGAGAAAGCTGATTTTTCCATCATCTTCATCTACTGCTGAGGTTTTCATTAAATATTTCACCACCTTCAAGCTTTGAATATTAAATTAGCCTTGTCTACTGCTTTTCATCCAGAATCAAACAGACAAACTGACAGGACCAATCAGAGTTTGGAACAATACCGTCACTGTTTTTTTTCTTCAGGACAATTGGAGTAAACTTCTACCTCTAGCTGAATTTTTTCTTACAATAATGCTCTTCACTCTTATATCAAGCAAACTCCTTTTTTTGAAAATTATGGTTTTCACCCACACACTCTGAGGAATGTCCGTCCCAAGGAAATTTAAAGTACCAGCTGTCCAAGTTTGTCTCTCCATTTTAAAAAAATACTAAATCAATTCAACAGGCTATGACTCAATATCAAAAGATATTTGCTGATCATGAGAGAAGCAATGACCTAGAATTTCAGGTCAGGATTTAGTCTGGCTCTCCACATCAAACGTTCTTGTCCTTTTAAGAAGTTGTCCTTTTAAAATAATTGTTCAGTGTAAAAATAAAAACTGGGTAAATAGATCGGCTGTGCAAAATAAAAAATGTTTTTAATACAGTTAGTTAGGCAAAAATGTAATGTATAAAGGCTGGAGTGACTGGATGTGTGACATAATAGCCAGAACACTACTACCTGCTTTTCAGCTCTCTTGGTTTACACCGACTGGTTACCCTGGTCGCTGACTATTAAATAGACACCGAGGCATATGCTCCAGTGTGAGGTGATCATCTTTGGCCGACACTGAGCATTCCTTCCAAGCATCTTCTGGATTTTGACTACGGCTTGTTCCTGACTTCTCTTCATGTCACTACTCTGGCTTCTAATATTTAGCTTTGTGGTTTTCTTGTTTTGACACTGCCTGTTTTTGACCACTGTTTCAAGTTGACTACAGCTTCTACCTGCAGTTAAGTGACACGTGTCACGGCTACTTGTGGGTTTCAGGGCACTTCTGCTTTTCTTGAGCTTGTCCCATTCCTGTTCTCACCCTCAGTGTTCATGTCCCAGTGGGAAGCACAGGGGAGGTTTATCACCTCCAGACTCACTTTTGTACCTGACAAAATTCTTTCTTATAACTCTGTGAAGGCATCTTTAAGGTCAAATATACACATTGTAATGTAAAATGTCAAATTTAGAAGGGACAAATTATAAAATATGACCAAAATAATGTTGACTACAATATAGGTTTACAATCTAAATACTACAGATAAATCAGTCTGAAATCTATAACCTCACTTTGTAATCAGAATGAAATATTTCTCATCTCCAAAAGAAGTCCAAAGCACAATAGGGATGTACTGTCTCTGTTGCATAATGTTAGGGTCAACCAAGATGAAGTTACCAGTATTATCCTTGTACTCATATACCTGCTACATTTTAGGGCTTTAACAGTATGGATAAGGTACAGTTTTGGGCTGCAGAGCGCAAACAGGATATTATTGAATTAGAGGGGTGCAGAGAAGGGCAACTAAGCTTGTAAAAATTAAGGAAAATCTTAGCTAAGAGGAAAGACTGGTCAAGTTGTTCATACAGGAGAAGAAACGCTTAAGGGGTGATATGATACCTATGTATAAATATATAAGGGGATCTTTTAATAAATGGTTTATTTACCAGTAGGTCCTTCCAGCCAACACATGGTAACCCATTCCGATTAGAAGGAGGTTCCGGAAAAAGGGGTTTTTTTTTTTTTTTTACAGTGAGAGCTGTGTGTGTGTGGAGTTCTCTCCCTGAGTCAGTAGTATTGACATTGCATAGTTTTAAGAAGGGGTTGGATGGCTCTAAGCAAGGGAGGGAATACAAGGTAATGGAAGAAAGCTCATATTACAAGTTGATCCAGGGACTGGTCAGATTGCCATCTTGGAATCAGAGAGGCTTCAAATAGGGTTTTTTTTTGCCTTCCTCTGGATCAACTAGCAGTTAGGCAGAAATATATATATATATATATATATATATATATATATATATATATATATATATATATATATATATATCATCACGTACCTGTCTTCCATCTGCCTGTATTTAAAGATCTTTACGGAACTGTTTTTTTCAAAAGTCGAACTGTTGTGAGGAAAAGTACTTTGTTGGTGGGAGTTTATTTAATATAGGAAGCGCATACTGTTTTTATTCTTAATTTTTTTGGGGCAGAATCCCCATTATGTTTTGCGAATCCACTGGTTGCATCTGCGCAAAGTTGAATTTAATTTTTTATTATATATATATATACACATATATATATATATATATATATATATATATATATATATATATATATATATATATATATATATATATATATATATATATATATATATATATAGTCTTAAAAGGTTGATGAAAGTGGGTCTTTTTTTTCAACTTTACTTACTATGTATTGTATTACTTCGTGTGATTTTATTTCCATAATGTGATTTTATTTCCATAAATACTATGGGTATAGTACAAGATGTAGCACAGCAAAAAATCTTACCAGGTGCTTTATGACTGCATTTTGAAGGATTTCAAAGCATTGACTCCTTGCACTCACAGATGACAAACTGGAACAAACTGCCTGTTAAAACACAAATAATAAAAACATGAATTAGAATATAAACTACAGTAGAATCCCTATTTTACGTTTTTCAGGGGACCAGAAAAAAAATGGTGTAAAAATCCAGGAAAATGTAAAATCAGGGAAATGTATTCTGCATAATATATAGATGGGACCACAAAACAACAATGTAAGATGAGGGAAAACTTAAAAGCAGGGGCTATAAAATGGGGGTTTTACTGTATAATGTCCAAATAAATAAACAATTCAACATTACAGGTAACATACTAAATCTGGTTTAAAGATAAGATCATTAGACATCACATTCAACCCTAGTATCAATGACCCACATCAGGGGGAAAACACTAATTCTTTGCCAGCTGATTCTGTAAATGTATTCATATACACACAAACATATATTTCCATGTACATAAAAAACTGTAGTCCTGGGTATATTGCCTGTGCAAAAAGGAATCTGTAATCAAAAATTATCTGACAGCATTCCACAGTCTCCATCATGAACCATTTGGATTGCTTTTTGTGAAAATTTCTCTCTAATTTAAAGGTCTAGCCTCCTTACCTTTGTTCTGTTTTGTGTAAAAAAGGACCTTCTTCTACTTTCTCAAATGTACCCCAATGTGTATGTATGTAAAACATTTGCCCTTCAGAGTATAGAATGTTTTTAGCAGAAAACATAAGGCCCCACTCTATACTCTGAAAGGCAAATGTTTTACATACACATTGGGGTACATTTGAGATTGGATTCTCCATGAGTGAGCGGGATTATGCATGAGTGAGCGGGATTATGCATGAGTGAGCAGGATTATGCATGAGTGAGCGGGATCATACATCCTTACTGTTAACCTTTTAACAACCAGAGTGGCGGTTATCTAAAGATTTCAAAGAGGCCGTTCACTGATTACATTTTTATGGGGGTTTACATGTCCTTTAAACAATACAAAAAACTAGAACATCCACATTAGATTACATGACAACACAGGACCCAGTGCAGTCTTTATATTCTGATTATTAATCAGTCTTGCAGTATCTGCTTCTGGCAGATATTATTTGACTTGTGCTGTTTTGATACTTTACGACGATCCCTAAGCAGCCCAGAACACACTGAGCATGTGCACAGTCTTGTCTTGAAAGATGTTTAACAAAGTTACAAGATGACAGCCCCCTGTGGCCAACTTTGAAAGCATAAATCATGTGTTTGATTAAGCTTTGTGGTGCAGTAAGTTCATGTTTCCTTGACTTTCCTTGTCCTTTAAAAAGCTGGCAAGTTTTTCATTTATCATGATCCAATCAATTTTATGCTCAAAGGCTGGGAAAGGAATAGAATGAGATATCCACACCTTGGCTATGGTTTGTCTTGCTGTCAAAAAATTGTAGTAAGGAGTTTATGTTGTATTTTTGTAAAACCTGTACATTTACCATTCAATAAGGCTACCAGGGGACCCCCTTTTGACATTAATTTGGAAGACAGAGAAAATAACTGTGTACTCTAACCCAAAATCGAACCACTTGGGGCATGTCTACCAGATGTGATACATAGAACCAATTTGCGAGCAGCCTCTAAAGCAGTTGGGATTAGCCTATTCTTTCAGGTGTCAGATACCATCTAAATAATACCTTGTATGAGGCCCCTAACCATATAATATTAATGGAACTAGATTAAGATTTTTTTCCCATGCCCGAACATATACATGTTCCCTAGAATTAAATATATTATTAAGGGCTGAGTATAAAATGGAGACCATGCCAATGGGGTTTGAAGAGTGAATGCATCATCTACAAGGACTCCAAGGTCCTTTTCCTTAATGGATTTGCCTAGTGCAGTACCATCAAGGGTATGAGTGGCAAATTTGTCTGACATGACCTATCCTTCATAAAGCCATGCTGATTGCTGTTCATAATGTCATTCACTAGGACAAAATTTTGAATGTGATCCCTTAACAAGCCTTCAAATAATTTGCCCACCACAGATGCCAAATTTACTGGCCTATAATTACCAGGCTGAGATCGTAATCCCTTTTTAAATATTGGAATAATATCAGTTATCCAATCCATAGGTACCACACCAGATCTGGTCTAAAACTGAACTAAGCTCTCTTAGAACCCAGGGGTGTATGCCATCAGGCCCTGGAGCCTTGTTTACATTAATTTTTATTAAAGATTTATGGATCATATCCTGAGTCAGCCACTGACTAGATTGAGCTGAGCCATCAGTGCAGCTATGAAGTGAGCCTGGGAACAAAGACTCCTCTATTGTATACACTGAAGAAAATAACTGATTTAGCACGTTTGCCTCTTTCGGTATCTGTTACAACCTCACTGGTACCATTATTTAAAGAAGCAACACTCTTAACCCGCATCTTTTTACTATTAATATATTTTAAAAACTTTTTGGGGTTAGCCTCTGCCGCAATGCACTATTCATTTTTCTTTCTTTGGCTTCCGGATTGCCGATTTACAACATTTATTTTAGTGTTTATATTCATTAAATGCAGCTTCTGTCCCAACAGACTTGTTTTTAAATGCCTCTCTCGTCTTTCCTATTAAATGCTTTACTTCTATATTAAGCCACATAGGGTGATTCTTAAAGCTTTTACATTTATTCCTTAAGAGAATAAATTGAGAACAAGAATGATTTAATATAATTTTAAATGACATCCATTTCTGTTCTGAAAACTTAATGCCCCAATCAACGCTCTGAAGGGCAGCCCTCAAGGCACTAAAATTAGCTTTTCTGAAATTCATGGTTTTTGTTGCCCCAGTGGATGTGATCTATTTTGATTTTGCCAAAGTGCTTGGGCTTAATGAAGATGTTTGCACATGGATAAGAAACGGTCTACAGGATCGGGTACAGGGAGTGATTGTTAATGGGACTAGGCAAATCCATAATGGAAGACGACCATGGGCCTTTGTAGATAATAAACTTGGCTGTGACTGCCATGCTACAGCCAATAAACTTGGCAGTAGAATGGCAGTCAGCAGCTGCAAGGTCAAACAAGGTCTTATGTTGTATTAAAAGGGGCATAGTGTCGAGGGAGGAGGGCATTATCTAGAATATGTCATACAGTTTTGGTCTCCAGCACATACATGTTATTGTTTATTGGGCAAATAAGCTGGTAAAAGGTATGGAAAATCATAGCTATGAGAAAAGACTGGTCAAGTTGGGGTTGTTCAAGAGGCACTTATCTAATGCTTTATTTACTAGTAGGTTCTTACAGCTGGAAGGTGGGCACCCATTCTGATTAGAAGAAAGGAGGTTCTGGCTAAATATTTGGAAGGGAGGTTTTAAAATGAGAGCTGTCAAGATTTAGAAAAAAAGTGGTAATACACCAGAAACCTTCCTGAAGTAATGGCTCCACGCTTTCTCTTTCAAATTTGTTATAGAGTGGGCTCACCCTGTCCCCACAAGGCAGGAACCACCACTCATGTCTATCCTGATTAAGCTCCTAAATTAGAGAGACCAGGATGCAGCACTGTGCACAGCCAGGAATAAATGGGAGTTAAATTATTCAGGTCAAAAAATCTCCCTTTAACCCAGACCATTCAATAGCTATGCAAAATAAGGGAAGTCTCTATATAGGCATCAAGAGGAAACCACGTGAACTGGGTCTCTCCTATGTCATGCGTTTCCCTGTCATAGAGGGGGAAAGGTTGTTCTTTGACCTCTTACAGAATGGGTAGCTAGACCATTATCAAAAAGTGAACCGCAGAGGTGGTGTCTCCGCCCCGGGGGCTCACCCTATAAGGTTTTACATATTTTTGATTTCCTATGATGTTACAACAGAAATATGTGCTAATGTCATGGAATATAAAGGAGCTCAATGACAGGATTAAAAGATTGGTAAATTTAGGCCAGTTAAGGAAGTCAGGGGGACACCTAGTTAAGATTTTGGAAACTCACTTAGTAGGCCAACGGGCAAGGCCCTTCAAGGAGAACTAAACCCTACACCTCCCTCCATCCCCCTCCACTGCCCCCCACCCCGCAGCCTCTATTCTTTTTAGAAGTCTGCCTGTCTGCTGACCTGCACAATCTGTAGAGCTGCGAGGTGGAGTTCAAGGGGGTCATCTTGCCATGTCTTCTGGTCTCTTTCTGTTAGAGCGGCAACACAGATCTTGAAAGAGCATGTGCAGTTCAATCTATGTCCTGAATTGGCTTCTACTGCGCATGCTCCCACAAGTTCCATTGATATGCAAATGTTTAATCAAAGATGCTACATTGAGTAACTTCCCAACTGTGTGGGCAGATGATTTTAATATGGTACCTGACCCTTTTCTGGACAGGCTTAGTACTGTTGCTAATGACTATCTGCTGTTTGCTATCTCTGCTTCCTGTTCCTGACATTACCTCATATGGCCAAAGGAGCAAATGGCAATTCACTTACATTCAGGATGGCTGAGCAGATCCTACCACCGTCATATCTCCTGGGGGCCCCACACTGAACTTGCTGCACAGAATGCAGACACACTGTCTCTGACATCTTGGAAAACACAAAGAGGTGACTCTGAATACCTGCACCTGAACTCCGTAACATCACCTACCAAAACCCAATCCAGTCTGAGCTAATAGCTTGGCCCAAGTGGCTGCTTTTTCGCAACCCACCACTATGCTAACCCCATCAAAGGGGAGCATCAAGACCGCCAGCATTAGAGGAGGAAGGAAAGAGTCCCTCTTGCCGAGACTACAGCAGTGCCCCAACGGAATTTAATCCATCCATCAACCTCCAACAGGACAAAAAAACAAATGAGTAGGGGAGGGTCTGGCTCTTTTAACTTGTTTGTGGGAAATCCTGTCAAGGAGGGAGGTTAACCTATTGCTGCATGCATGCAATGTGTGGCTAGGAAAAGTAGAAGCTATTACAGCAGCAGAGGATTAACACTGTAATCTATTCCTACAAAATAGGCTATTAATAGGCTGTGCTAAGAATAGACTGCAGTATGTTATGACGAACAGTTATTGCAAACTGTGCACACAATGTGTCATAGAAAACAAAAAATGTTGTTGATATTTAGTGATCAATGTGCCACAGAGATATATCGAAGCATGCTCAATGTGTAAACAATTGTGAGATGCTAAAATGGAGTTAATTTGTCATATACTATACAGTGATTAATCAATACTAACACTATCAATGTAATCAAATTCACTTTAAATGCAAATTATAGCATTAATAACAGAAAACAAATATGTTAAATAACAAAACATTACCTTTGTAATCATCCAGTGGTGAGCAAACTGTTGCTGATCAGTCAGATATAGGCACAATGGTGAAACCTGTGTTTTGCTGACATGAGTAGTGTGTTTTGTGCCTTGCATCCATGACAACCTCTCTGCTGAAAATCCTAAAATAAACAATACAAATAAATCATTGTAGCAGTAGAACAGTCAAAGGGCATAAAATCATTGTTATTAACACTGCAGTTTTTCCAATTTATGTGTTGGACAGGTTGCTCAATGTTTTCTGCTTACTGACTACAATAATTAGTGGAATTTTCCTTTACAACGGGGTAAGGTTTAGGTGAAGAGGTGGTATTAGGCTGACGATTCTTTGTTGCAGCTGCTCAAAGTTTTGCAGTGGATGCAGTCATCTCTAAGAATGGATGCTTGAAATTAAACTCAGGAATGACTGGGGGAGTTGCATGGGGTATGTCAGTTTGCGTTTGGTAATTTGAGTATTAATCATATTGGCCTCTGTATTTTTATTTATTTATTTTTGAGTATTAGTCCACTTGAGTCTTATGGACAGGGTGAAAGACTGTCACAATGACGTTAATGCACCAAAAACAAATGCTCTGACAGTTATGTTGGGTTCCGCTGTGCACTCTCCAGCATGTTTAGGTAATCCCTGGGAAAGCACGGAAGCTTCTCCCAGCAAGCAGAGGTCTAACTGTGGATAGGAGAAGGGATAAATGGCAGTGCAATAGCATGCCATATATTTGCACTGAGATCCCAGTGGAGGAACATGTTATTGTATTGGTATACACACACACACTATAACATAGACACATATGTATACATACATAAATACATAAACACCCCCCCCCCCATTTACCTTTTCGAGTGAAGGAATAGAGGAAAAATAGTTCGAATTTTGAATGGTCGAATATGGCTACTTCGACTACGACCTTCGAATTGAACCATTCGAACTAAAAATCGTTCGACCATTCGATAGTCGAAGTACTGTCTCTTTAAAAATTTCTTCGACCCCCTAGTTCGCCACCTAAAACCTACCGATGCCAATGTTAGCCTACGGGGAAGGTCCCCATAGGCTTCCTAACAATTTCGTGATCAAAGGAATATCCTTCGATCAATGGATTAAAATCCTTCGATTCGAGGATTTAATCGTTTGATCGAACAATTATTCCTTCGATCGTAGGAATAGCGCACGAATATCGAGGGTTAATTGACCCTCGATATTCGACCCTAGGTAAATGTGCCCATATATATCTATATATATATCTATATCTATATATATCTATATACAGTGGTGTGAAATACTATTTGCCCCCTTCCTGATTTCTTATTCTTTTGCATGTTTGTCACACTTAAATGTTTCTGCTCATCAAAAACCGTTAACTATTAGTCAAAGATAACATAATTGAACACAAAATGCAGTTTTTAAATGAAGGTTTACGTTATTAAGGGAGAAAAAAAACTCCAAATCTACATGGGCCTGTGTGAAAAAGTGATTGCCCCCCTTGTTAAAAAATAACTTAACTGTAGTTTATCACACCTGAGTTCAATTTCAAAGGTTATAAAGCCATTTCTAAA
The DNA here is from genome assembly GCF_017654675.1 of Xenopus laevis. Taxonomy (NCBI): domain Eukaryota; kingdom Metazoa; phylum Chordata; class Amphibia; order Anura; family Pipidae; genus Xenopus; species Xenopus laevis. Next base: position 59,954,960 of record NC_054382.1, read on the forward strand.
GCTTTGGGACTCAAGCAAACCACAGTGAGAGCCATTATCCACAAATGGCAAAAACATGGAACAGTGGTGAACCTTCCCAGGAGTGGCCGGCCGACCAAAATTACCCAAGAGCGCAGAGACAACTCATCCGAGAGGCCACAAAAGACCCCAGGACAACATCTAAAGAACTGCAGGCCTCACTTCCCTCAATTAAGGTCAGTGTTCACGACTCACCATAAGTAAGAGACTGGGCAAAAACGGCCTGCATGGCAGATTTCCAAGGCGCAAACCACTTTTAAGCAAAAAGAACATTAAGGCTCGTCTCAATTTTGCTAAAAAACATCTCAATGATTGCCAAGACTTTTGGGAAAATACCTTGTGGACCGACGAGACAAAAGTGGAAGTTTTTGGAAGGTGCGCGTCCCGTTACATCTGGCGTAAAAGTAACACAGCATTTCAGAAAAAGAACATCATACCAACAGTAAAATATGGTGGTGGTAGTGTGATGGTCTGGGGTTGTTTTGCTGCTTCAGGACCTGGAAGACTTGCTGTGATAGATGGAAACATGAATTCTACTGTCTACCAAAAAATCCTGAAGGAGAATGTCCGGCCATCTGTTCGTCAACTCAAGCTGAAGCGATCTTGGGTGCTGCAGCAGGACAATGACCCAAAACACACCAGCAAATCCACCTGGCATAACCTTAAAAAGGCGGTTCATGCTAGAAAACCCTCAAATAAAGCTGAATTACAACAATTCTGCAAAGATGAGTGGGCCAAAATTCCTCCAGAGCGCTGTATAAGACTCGTTGCAAGTTATCGCAAACGCTTGATTGCAGTTATTGCTGCTAAGGGTGGCCCAACCAGTTATTAGGTTCAGGGGGCAATTACTTTTTCACACAGGTTTGGATTTCTTTTCTCCCTAAATAATAAAAACCCATTTAAAACACTCATTTAAAAACTGCATTTTGTGTTTACTTGTGTTATCTTTGACTAATAGTTAAATGTGTTTGATGATCAGAAACATTTTGTGTGACAAACATGCAAAAGAATAAGAAATCAGGAAGAGGGCAAATAGTTTTTCACACCACTGTATGTATGTATGTATATATTATATATATATATATATATATATATATATATATATATATATATATATATATATATATATATATATATATATATATATATATATATACACACACATACACACAATATATATATATACATACATACATACAACAAAAAGACTTCCGCACACATAGGTCTTGATAAGTGAAAAAAAGCTGGTAGATTTATTTCAACGTTTCGGCTTACAAACTCAAGCCGTCACCTATGTGTGCGGAAGTTTTTTTGTTGTATAGATATGAATTTTTGTCCAGCACCTAGGCATCAACATGGCTATCTGAGTGCACCTATCTAGTTATATGTCTCTCTCTCTCTCTATATATATATATATATATATATATATATATATATATATATATATATATATATATATATATATATATATATATATATATATATATATATATATATATATATATATATATATATATATATTGAAATTCAATAGTAACCTCTGCTACAACTTGACATATAATAGATGACAGTGTTCATTCAAAACAAATATGACACTTACGAGGGAATGTAATTAAAGTCGCAAAGAGCAAAACAATTCGCACAAATAAGTATAAAAAAAGCCACATCTCGCAATGTAATATTGTTCCTTAAACTGTTATTGCATTGCGAATTGTAATTGTGCATTGCGAATTGCGCACTCTTAAGTCCTTGAAGGTGCCATAAGCTTTTGGAGCAAACATAACTTTTTCATTAAGAAGTTTTTTACATTGACTGCACATTGGTGCAAACTGTAAAATTCGCAAACGGTCTTCCACTGTCGGAAGTGGTCGCTAATCAGTTTCTGTGTTCGCAAAAGCTATTTTAAATCTGTGCAAAGCAAAATTTGTTAGAATTCCAAATAGTTTTTCCTTTACCCACTTTTATTACATTCCCCAGACAGCATGCAAAACATATACATTACCAATGAGAGAAGAGAACACAAAACTAAAATAGTCCTGATTGCTCATTGTACAGTCTTGTCCCAAGCACGACCAACTTGCAAAGGAGGACCTGCAATAAATAATAAATCCATTATTTTTACTTTTTATTGCTTACCTCTATGTAGCTGGACTAGAATAGTTAAACCAAAGGACATTTGCAATTTGCTGAAGCTGGAGTCTAAAACCCTAATTTTTATAAACAGCAAAGTAATCACTCACATGATAAGCAGGATAAGTAAGGCAACAATGGAAGTCATTTTTTTGGTTGCATGGAAAAAAAACCCAACAAAGGCTGTCCTAACTTACCTTGCATGCAATATTCCAATGAGCGTGGAACCAAGATTCGGTGAAAGTCTTTCTGTGATGCAACACTTACTTAAACAAGTAAGTAAATCAGATGATATATAAGGTAAGAAATATAAAAGCTGCACAAGTTGTTTTTGAGATTCTGGTGGAAGCAGCACAACAGGTCCCTCATTTGGATCTAATAAGAAATCAAAAGTTTAAATCTAGTTTAAGTGAACATCAGAAAGGTAAAAAGGATCAGGGATTTGGTATACTGGCTTATTTTAAAGGGGTTGTTCACCTTCCAACACTTTTTTAGTTCAGTTTGTTTCAGATAGTTCACCACTATACTTTCTATTTTCTGTGTGACCATTCTTCGAATATTGAAGTGAACGTCTAATTTTTCACCTTTCTAAAGCTGCTCTGGGAGGGTTGGTCCTCGACCCTCTAAAGCCTTCTAATTTGATACATTTAGTTGATACATTTCTTATGTTGTCCCTGCTGAGCAAAATCCCTGTGTTTCATTAAAAGGCAGCTGTTAGAAGTGATACAAGAGTTGCTAATATTGCAGAGATGCTGCTGAGAAATGTATCAACTAAATGTTGCAAAATTGTAACAGTTTAGAGACTGCACCTGAATTACTGAGCTGCTAGACTGAGACACCAGAGACATTCAACTTTAAAGTTAGATTTTGAAAAAACTGTAAAAATAAAAAATGGAAAGCAATGGAAAGAAAAATCTATTTCTGGAAAACAATCTGAAAACAACTGAACTGCAAAAGTGATTGGAAGGTGAACAACCCCCTTAAGGCATATGGCACAAGGGTTTCAAGACAAATACAGCTCAAGTGGTAAACAAGGCCTAAAGTTTTTAAGTTAACATATTGGGGCAGATTTACATAGGGTCGAATATCGAGGGTTAATTAACCCTCGATATTCGACTGTCGAAGGTAAATCCTTCGACTTTGAATATCGAAGTCGAAGGATTTACCGAAATTAGTTTGATCGAACGAAAAATCATCCGATTGAACGATTAAAAGGATTTTAATCCATCGATCGAACGATTTTTCTACGACCAAAAAAATATTAGAAAGCCTATGGGTAGGGGGTCGAAGTTTTTTATAAAGACAGTACTTCGACTATCGAATGGTCGAACGATTTTTAGTTAGAATCGTTCAATTCGAGGTCAAAGTCGTAGTCGAAGGTCGAAGTAGCCAAAAAATCATTTGAAATTCCAAGTTTTTTTTATTCTATTCCTCCACTCGAACTAAGTAAATGTGCCCCATCTCGATCAATGTTTTTTGATTGTTTCAGTTGCTAGTTGTTGGTATACATCATAGGACAAAAGAGTTCAGTTTATGGGGTGAAAGGCAATGGCACTGGCCAAGCCATACGCAAGTAATTAGTCCAATATAAAAGAAACACCAATACCTTGATATGCTGCAACGGGGGTGATCCCAATTTTATTCCATAGTGCTACCAGACACTGCAGTTACAATCAAATGTTTTGGGACCACTTGTCCCAGTGAGGAAGGGACAGGTGGACCCGAAACGTTTGATTGTAACTGCAGTGTCTGGTAGCACTATGCAATAAAATTGAGATCACGCCCGTTGCAGCATATCAAGGTATTGGTGTTTCTTTTATATTATACATCATAGGACACCAACATTTGAAAAATGTAAAGAGGGACAAAAACATTAGCCGCACAATTTTTGACCATGCCCATTTCATGACCACTTCCTCTTATTACCATGTTCATTTTACAAAATTTGTCAGGTTATGAAAATTTGAACACATTTCTGGGAGTTTTAGAGGCATTTTTATGTGTTATAACAGTTTTGGTAATGAAACAAATAGCCCATTAAGCTGTGAGTTTCCTCAAGAGACTTGCCTATCTTAAATTGTTACAATTCTTTCTCTGCTTATCTTAAATTGTTATATATGTATAGGAAGTACAGCTGAACAGTGTTATGGGCTCTCTGCCAAAAAACCTCATATTAATTAAGCTTCAGAAACGATGCATCTTTCTCAGGCATTAGTGCATGAAATCAGAGAGAAACTTGGGACATTTCAGTAATAAATCTGGGACTGAGCTGTCAAAATCTAACTGTCCCACAGAAACCAGGACAGTTGGGAGGTATGCATTGCCGCATTAAGTCTTTGTTTTATCTCCAGGTCCTTGGAGTTCTGAATATGGTGTACTGTGTTACAAATTATAAGGGGTTAGATGTCAGTCAAGTACTTACTGATGTTATATGTTGTTGATACACCTATAGGCAGCTTTATAACCCTCCACCATCAGAACAAAGGCTTTAGCCTGACCTGATCCTTAAGCTGGCCATAGACGCAAAGATCCGATCGTACGAATCGAGGATTCGTATGATATTCGGACCGTGTGTGGAGAGTCCCGACATTTTTCGTCTGGCGGAGATCGGTCGTTTGGCCGATTGGACAGGTTAGAAGATTTCTGTCAGGTGCGGGTAATATCTCTGCGTTTATTGCCGATCGTACAATTTTCAGAGGGAGACGGTCACAAGCTTTGCGGACATAACTATCCTACGATTGCTGTCAGGGGCAGAACATCGGCTGATCTGAATGGCAAGACTTTGATCTTTATGGTTAGTGGCAGGTCGGGAGATGGGAAAGTCCGATCGTACGTTGATTCGTACGATTGGATCTTTGCATCTATGGCCAGCTTTAGACTTAAGACACACAGAGCTGTGCTTACCTTTTCTAATGGCAGAAACTCCCCTGGCTCTCTGCCTGTGTGCCCTTTCCCATATCAATCTACCACTCCCCCAGCTCATACACTGAACAGCAGACTTTAGAACATCCTGTTTTTCGTTGATTAAATGAAGGTGGCAATAGCAGGATTCCCCACTGGGATAACACCTGGACAGATCAGAATCCCTTTCAAATTCTATAAAATGAACCAAGGCAGTTGACAAATAAATCTATACAAGCATACCTCCCAACATTTAACAAATGGAAAGAGGGTTAAAAAGATCTGACCTGTAGCTTGGTGGGAATGTTTGACCACACCCATTGTATGACCACACACCTTATTATAATGTCCATTTTAAAATTTGGCAGGTTATGAAAGTTTGGACACATTTCTGGGAGTTTTAGGGCCATGTTACATGTTTTATATCAGTTTAGTTAATGAAGGTGAAATTCCCCTTTAAAGGGGACCCGTCACCCAAAAAAATTATTCAAAATCCTATTTTGTCACATTAGTCAAGCAAAATGAACTTTAATTACACTATATAAATTATTTGAATCTCGTTTCCTTCAGTCTGGGAATTCAAAATGATAGCAAGCAGGCAGCAGCCATTTTGTGGACACTTATTAAGGCAAGCCTTGCATCATCTCAGAATCTTGTTTGTGCACCAGATTGAGGGACCCGATGTCCATTCCTATGCCCTGGCTACACAAATAAATGGTAAAGAGAACGGGGGGAATGTGTGGAGAGCAGTGACATCTAGGAAGTGCTGAATGGAAAGTGAAAGTAATTGTCTGCCCCGCCTCTATGCCCATGGCATAGAGGAGGGGCAGACTATTTGGTTGACAGCTGAGATTTTTAAATGCATTTACACCAGCTATGAATGCTTTAATAAAAAATGGAAATTGGATTTCATGTTTAATTTATTATACAGATTTTTGTGTCTGGGTGACAGGTCCACTTTAAGCTGTGAGCCACACTTTCCTCAAGAGTCCTGATTAATAGTTACAATTGTATTGAATCTAGTAAAAAAAAAAAAATAATAATTGTAAAATCTAGTAAAAATTATATTTCCACCAAAGCTTCTATATTTGTTTCATAATAGCACCTGTCACTTTATCTGCAGTGTTCTTCTCTAGATTGGAGTCCATGGTAATCCCTTACCTCTGGCAAATAATTACATTGTAAGCTTGTTTATGCAGGCTACTCTTGTATCAGTTAGTTACTTGTTGTTTGTGTATGTGAATCTGTATGCTCATTGTATACACCCTTTTATTCTACAGTGCTGTGGAATATGCTGGTGCTATAAAAATTTGGTAACATTCACCACATATGAAATGTATGTATTGTCTGCATAAAAAACTAGGTGTACATACCATGCCACAGTTGTTTTCTATTTTATAGAGCCTCCAAACTAATACATGTGGCAGGATGCACCTCATCTGCAGAGGATACAGCACCCACAGTAGAAGTTGTCACAGCTGGCACGTTCAAATTTTTTTTTTTTTTGTTAAAAACTATATCCATTTATGCAAAAGACAGAGTGGCTGTGCTCTTTACACACAGAGCACATATACTAACAAATCTATACTTCACATTATTTCACAGAATACCCCAATATGGAAACGGTTGGTCAAACATCTACATAAGGAACAAAAGGGTAACCCATTTGTAACATTTTTTATAATAAATGGAGGTAGCATATAGCCAGCTTAGATAGTGATGATTGGGATTATGTAACGGATACTGTTTCATCAACAGTGATCTGCATTTTTGATAACCTTGCAGCGTACAAGTTGATTCACATAGCATACTGAATGAGGCTTGGAGGAAGGACCCATGTGGTCTGAAACATGTAGTGAAAACTACACCAAAAGATTCAAAAGATTCAAAAGAGTATCCAGTTGTCCTTTTCATATATGTTACTATTTTGGAGGTGGCTACTCTTTCTACTGTTGAAAAGCCAAATTAACACGCATCTAACGAGCTGTGGACCCAGCAGGAAAACCCAAAATCGACATCATACTTCACACTAGTACCTTTGCACAATAAGGGTATGAACCCTAAAAATTTATATTTCGTATGAAAAACCTCTCAGGATGCTTATTAATGATGTGTGGGTTGACCCAAAACCCATTGTGACCTGTGGGTTGACCACTGGTTGGCTGGGTTCGAGTTGTAATTTGACCAACCATTGTAGGTTAGGGTTGAATGTGGGAAAGTACACTCCTCTAATACTCCTGAATATTCCTTATGTTGGAAGCAAAGGTGTGCCCCAAAGTAGTGTACAGAGCGAGAAGATATGGGTACAGGTTGGGTATAGTTCCTACAATGGCAAAATTTTGCAACAACATTTTTTTCCACTACAGGAAGCACACTGAAAGCACAGAGACCCCACAACATACATTTCTGATTTTCTGAGATTCACTTTCATCTGGTATGGTACCTATGGATTAGAGAAAAGATGATGTCATTCCCATATTTAAAAAGGGATTACGATCTCAGCCTGGCAATTATAGGCCAGTAAATTTGAATGTGATGGGCAAATTATTTGAAGGCTTTCAAAATGTTGTCTTAGTGAATGGCATTATGAACAGCAATCAGCATGGCTTTATGAAGGATAGGTCAGGTCAGACTAATCGGATTGCTTTTTATGATGAGGTAAGAAAGATGCTGGACAGTGGAGGGGGGGCAGTAGATGTGATCTGTTTGGATTTTACCAAAGCCTTTCATACGAGTGCTTTCTAAACTAAGGTCTGATGGGCTTAATGAAGTCGTTTGCACATGGATAGGAAATTGGCTACAGGATAGGGTACAGAGGGTGGTTGTTAATGGTACATTCTCTGCTTGGAGTAAGGTTCTTAGTGGGGTCCCTGGGATGTAAAAATATCCAAGCCACTTATTCCCTTAATGGGACTGCACTAGGCAAATCCAGTATGGAAAAGGACCTTGGAGTCCTTGTAGATAATAAACTATAAAGCAATGCCAGTCAGCAGCATCAAGGGAAAAGAAGGTCTTGAGCTGTATTAAAAGGGGCATAGATTCACGAGAGGAGGGGTTATTCATCCATGTTATAGAGCACTGGTAAGGCCCCATCTAGAATATGCTGTACAGTTTTGGTCTCTAGTGCTCAAACATTATTGAATTAGAGAGGGTCCAGAGAAGGGCAACTAAGCTGGTAAAAGTTATGGATAATCTTAGCTATGAGGAAAGACTGGCCAAATTGTTCACACTAGAGAAAAGGTGCTTAAGGGGTGATATGATAACTATGTATAAATATATAAAGGGATCATATAATAATCTCTCTAATGCTTTATTTATTAGTAAATCTTTCCAGCTGACACAAGGTCATCCATTCCGATTAGAAAAAGTGAGGTTCCGCATAAATATTCGGAAGGGTTTTTTTTTTTACAGTGAGCTGTGAAGATGTGGAATTCTCTCCCTAATTCAGTCGTACAGGATGATACATTCAATAGCTTTTTAGCAAGTGAGGGAATACAGGGTTATGGAAGATAGCTCATAGTACAAGTTGATCCAGGGACTAGGCCGATTGCCATTTTGGTGTCAGAAAGGAATTTTTCCCCTTCTGAGGCAAATTGGAGAGGCTTCAGATGGTTTTTTTTTATCATCATCATCATCATTTACTTATATAGCTCAGACAAGATATACAGTGCTTTATCTTAGTTATAACAAACGGAATAAATGGTGGCTAACAAACAAGGGTTACAGAGTACAAAAGGATTATAGAGGGCCCTACAAATTAGAGTTTACAAACTAAAGGTTAGGGTACAATTGAGACATTAGGATTTTAGAAACAATTTTGTGATTTATGATACAGCAATGATTGGTTAGTTAAGGTACATTGAATAAGCTTCTTTAAACAGGTGGGTCTTTAAGGAGCACTTGAAAGTTTGGAAAGGAAAAAGTCTGACAGCAAGAGGCAGAGAATTCCAGAGAAAAGCAGAAGCCCGAGAGAAGTCTTGTACACGATAATGCGCAGAAGTGATGAGAGGAGAAGTGAGGCTAAGATCAAAAGCAGAGCGAAGGTTTCGTGAAGGAGTGTATTTGGAGATCAGAGCTGAAATATAGGGAGGGGCTTGATTATTAAGGGCCTTGAATGTGATTGTTAGTAATTTGAATTTGATTCTAGAGGAGATTTGGAGCCAGTGAAGGGACATGAATTTGGGAGCAGCTGATGTTGAGCGGTGAAGTAGACAAATGAGTCTAGCAACCGCATTTAGAACAGATTGGAGTTGTGAAAGGTGACTTGTTGGAATACCTGCAAGGAGTAGGTTGCAGTAATCAAGGTGGGAGATGATGAGAGACTGAATCATTGTTTTAGTTGATTCTGAACTGAGATACGGTCATATTCGGGCAATGTTGCTCAGTTGAATACGATAAGATTTTGCAAGTGTTTGAATTTGTGGTGAAAAGACAGATGTGAGTCTAAGAGAACTCCGCCTGTGTGGTGGAATGAAAGGTGTTGTTGTTTACTGTGAGTGATATCTGGGGGACAGGGGAAGATCTTGGAGTAAATATAATGAGTTCTGTTTTTGAAAGGTTCAGTTTCAGGTGGCGCTGTGACGTCCAGGAGGAGACAGCAGAGAGACAATCTGTAACTTGGGAAAGGACAGAATTAGAAAGATCAGGAGTAGACAAGTAGAGTTGGGTGTCATCAGCATAAAGGTGATACTGAAGTCCAAACGATTGAATACGTTTTCCTAGTGAAGTTTTATAGAGCGAGAACAGCAGGGGGCCTAGAACAGAGCCTTGAGGAACTCCGACAGAGAGCGGGAATGTGGTAGAAGTAGAGTTAGAGAAGGCAACTTTAAAGGAACGGTCAGACAGATAAGATGTAAACCATGAAAGAGTAGTGTCATGAATGCCAGCTGAGTATAGTATGTCTAGGAGGAGTGTGTGGTCAACTGTGTCAAAGGCTGCAGAGAGATCTAGAAGGATTAGTATGGAATAGTGACCTTTAGACTTTGCCAGTAGAAGATCATTGGTTACTTTGGTGTCTACTTTTGTCTTCCAAAATGTATCTAGCCGTTATTAGCATGCCTAATTTTGTTATGTTAGGGAAATTTAAAAAAAAAAAAAAAAATTCTGATAATGATATACATGGTTTTAGGTTGACTGCAAAGGACTTCTGTATAACATGTCATTGCATTAAGGTTCAATCAAATGTGGAATTGTATATTTTAAATGCAGTGCCACATTTATTATCTGAATTAAGGAAAATACCTGACAGTGAAGGGAATATTTTAAACAACTGGCACATTTATCAAAACAACTACTTGATAAAAATGCTAACAATTAATTTTATACACTTGGGAGGGGCTAAACATTCATGCTCAAGCATTTGGACTACTGAAACCACATGCAATCTTGCATGGTTTCTTTCTGCATTCACAAACCTCGGTTTCCTGCCGATTTTTTTTTGCTTGCCAGGTTTTAGGCGCCAATCTTTCTATTTAAAAAAAAAAAACCCACTCAGAGAAAAATCAAAAGGCAGGAAACCAAGGTATTTGAATGAGGTCCAAAAAAAACTTCCTTCTGTTGCATGTTTAAGAGTATGACAAAATACAAAGTGAGGAGGGCATACTTATATAAGATTAGAGACATAAGTATATAATTGTGGGTGCAGAGGAACATTTCTTTAGGTAAATTACGACCAAAACAGAACAAAACCACCCTAAAAAAAAGCCCAACATTTCGTATAAACTCCTTTTTCAAGGGATTTCTACAGTGAAACAATAGTGCACATATCAAATGGTAACGTCACTTCCGCTATGTCATTACCGCTGACATTACGTCAGCAGTCATGACCAGCAGTTGGGTAAGGGTGCTGTCAATCAAACTCACAAAAGGAAAACATTTCTTGTGATAACATGGGTGTGGTTTAAAGTGGGTGTGGTTTAAAGTGGGTGTGGTTTAATAAAGGGAGTGGCAAACATTAATTTCCATTATCATCACACCACCACGTAGGCCAAAAACAAATCCATCCCTTGGTACTACAGAAGTTGGACAGCACTGCTCTACTATATTAAAATGAATACATAACATCCCCCCACACTTGACATGTCACAAAGCTTAGACATGGTCACACCAACACTGAACGCATACAAAAACAAATCAGAAAAATCTGAGTTTTGTGTGTCTCCCATATCTGTGTGTGATATCTCTGGGGGTGATGAAGAATCTCTGTAAATATGTCACTGTTATATAAAGGATAAATTTAAAAAAAAAAGCTACAGGACATCGAAAACCAAATGCTTATTAAACATTCTGAATTAAAACAAAATAGTCATCTATGAATGGAAAGATCATAGTTAGAAGATTTTTTACCGTAGATTTGGCATGCTGCAGTTTGAAGACTCTGAAGTAACTCAATGTGTGAACGGGTTGCAGCAGTGTATACTGTATCAATAATTATGGCTGAAAGTTGAGGGCTTCTTGAGCCAAGATTGGCAAGCTGCTGAGGCAAGCCAGAAATCCATCGAGACAAAATATTGCTTCGGCTTCTGTTTCAAAAGAGAAAAAAAAAAGTTTCAGTCTTAGAATTTCTATTCATAACCTGGGGCATTTAAAGGTTTTTAATTTAAATACCACAGACAAATCTCAAATCTGGTAGGTGATAAATATGAGCAGCTGAAATGCCTACTGAAAAAATGCTCATGGCAGGAGATCATATCCTAGTATCATACAGTTCACAACAGATTGCAGGTGTGTTTTTGGGGTGTGTGTTGTCAATATCACTATAGAGTAAACAAGAAAAAAAAAAGTAGACAAGGTGCCTTGAGCAGAATTACTCTGGATATTTACATCTTCGTGAACTACAGTAGACAAACTGAGCAGACATGTGGCTAGTGTAGGAAGTGTGCATTTGTGTCTATTGATAATTCTCGGTATAGCTACAGGCTAGGCCACCATCGGGGGGGTGGGGTGCGGAATCGTTGTCCCGGGCCTGGTCAAAATCGGAGCCAAAGAGGGATCGGACTGCATAGCACCAAGTTACAAAAATTGTGTAAACAACATAAAAACTAATGTTAAAACTTACGCAATTAATGCAACTTTTGTAAAACTTCTGCCACATAAGAGCTTATGTAACTTATGTATGTAGCAATAGCAAGGTATAGTAGAATGAGAAAGTAGATGCAGGAGGGTAGGTTTTAAAATTACAGTAAATCACACTGACTAAGTCAATGACTACTGACCACAAGTGACACCGACTACTGATTACACCAATGAATTGACAATTTATTAGCACATTATTTGGCCATCTACATTATTTGGCCCCAATATTCGGGTGCATAAACATTGGGGAAAAAAATAAATTTTCCATAAACATATATACATATCCATAAATATTTACTGGGGCTTCTAGGGGCCAGTGTGATACAATGTATAAATAACAGCACAGGTGTTGTCTAAGTGGCTTGAAAAAAAGACATTGGTCTGAAACGTTGCCAAATGTTTGGGGTCAGAGCCCATGTCCTAATAAAGGCATTTTAAGAAAAGAAACTACTGATTGGTGTTGTCAATAATTGATGTGGTTTGACTGAACGGATGGAAAGTGGAAGCCGTTGGAAGCAATTTGGAGGTAAAGGGTGCATGCATGTATTGCTGATTGGACGATTTTCAGTGGGAGACTGTCAGGGGCAGAACATCGGCTGATCTGTTCTTTTACTAATTTATTTGATCGGAATGGTTAATGGCAGGTCGGGAGATGGGAAGTCCGATCGTTCGAGGATTTGAACGATCGGATCTTTGCACCTATGGCCAGCTTTAGGCCCATACATCTTTGGACAGACAACTTTTGAATTTTAAATGAAACATCTCAGATGCACAGTTGAACTGCAGACATTCAGCTTTAATTCAGTGGGTTGAACAAAAAGATTGCATTAAAATGTGAGGAATAGAAAAGGCTTTTTTTAACACAATCACTTAATTTCAGGGGCTCAAAAGTAATTGGGACAAATTAAAAAACTGAAAATAAAATGTTAATTTCTAATACTTGGTAGAAAACGCTTTGCTGGCAATGACAGCCTGAAATCTTTAACTCACGGACATCACCATATTCTGGGGTTCCTCCTTTTTAATGTTCTGCCAGGCCTCTACTTCAGCGGCTTTCAGTTGTTTCAGTCGTTTGTTTCAGCCTGGACTCCAAGTCTTGTGCTACACTCGCCTCATTCCTGCTTCTGCCACATTCATTATTCTTGGAGTTCAGGCCCTTGGGGCGCTACAGTCGGGCAGGATAATATTATGGGATGTGTATTTCATGGGGACCTGACCGAATGCTGTGGAAGGCAGTGCCGGCTACAGTGACACTTACACAGAGAATTATTCTCAGGTAGGAGAGAGCAGAATGCGAGACATTTTGAAGTCATTTGCCCCTTCTTTGCGCACGGACAGTAATTTCCAGCTGGGGCAGCACAGAGTCAGACACTGACAGTTGGAAACGATTTAGCGGGCCCGGGTGGGATAAGAGCAGAGACTCTTTCTCCTTGCACAGTCCTTCTCTTTCCCCTCTCCAGACTCTAGGGAAGCGAGGTTGGTCTCCCCCGGCTCTGGAGCTCTGCCCTGGTATGTGGCAGGGCAGGAGTAGGAGGCAATGGTGAAGTTGGCTCGTGCTGTGGGGGTGAGGGCACTACACTCAGGCATTGGCAGGCTTGGGGCACATCGGGAAAACCTTGCCAGTTTGGAGCATGAATCAGCGGCCAGCAGGATCCAGCAGCAGAGAGCCAGGGAGGAGAAATCGAGCGCTGCTGGATGGATGGTTGCCCTGTTGCCTTTTCTGAAGAGTTATTTCTTAATAAAGACTTTGCCATTTTAAAGTATAACTTCCAAACCAGAGATCCGCAGTGATTTTAAGAAGACCTTTATTTCCCCAACACCACTCCTAACGCGTTTCGTGTGGTAACAGACGTAATCATAGGTATGTTACCACACGAAACACATTAGGAGGAGTGTTGGGGAAATAAAGATATTCTTATAATCACCGCTGATCTCTGGTTTGTGGAAGTGCACGCAATATTGGAAGGTTCTCACCTTGCCTCATGGCAGGAGCGGCCCTGATGCTGTACTTCAACAAGCCAATGTTGAGCAGCAACAAGTTAGGGAAGAGTGGTCAGAAATTTTAACCTCTTTGTTAATAAGTCAATTGCAAAAAGCCTATTTTGACCTTGATCCTGTCACTGTCAAGAATCTGAAAAAGAACTGTAGCCAGTTTCCTATTCATGTGAAAACGACTTCATTAAGCCCAACATACCTTAGTTTAGAAAGCAGTCACTTGTGAAGCATGGAATCAAATGCTTTGGCATAATCTAAATAGTTCACATTTACTGCTCCCCCACTGTCCAGCATCTTACTTACCTCATCATAAAAATTAATCAAATTTGTCTGAAATTGGGCGTGGCCTAAGCACGCAATGCAGTAGCAGCACTTTCACATCGCCTCCCGGGATATTCTCTCTAATAGCCTATTCTGCCCCGTTACAAGCAGTGGACAGAGTCCCATTCTACTTCCAGTGCCTCCGGATCGACTTCTACTATGGGCAGGGTGAAAAAAAAGCAATCTCCGCTCAAACTCACCTCTTTCTACACTAAAAAGACGGAGCTGGATACCATCCAAGATGGCGCTGAAACGCATTCCGAGGAATCAGCGTCGCAGCAAAGCTCCCCAGGCACAGAGAAGCCTATTCCCTCCAAGATAAGATATGCTCTCTACCTTTCGGGCAGACCTGCAAATGGACTTTAAAAACATGCTCAAAGAGCTCAAGTCCGAAATCACTGCCTTAGGAAACAGAACTGGCGACTTGGAGGACAAGATGGAGGAAATGGTGAGTGCTCACAATAATCTGGTGGATGAGACTCATAAATCAGAGGAAGCCATTATCGACATTAAGCGCAAATTAATAAATATGGAAGAGAGATCCAGGCGTAATAATGTGCAAATCAGAGGCATCCCTGAGCAGATACCGCCTACTCAGTTACAGAAGGTAACTTTCTACTCATAGATCGGATCCACCAACTGTATAAACCCAAGAATGCACCACAATTCGCACCCAGAGATACGGTAGCCAGACTGCATTTTTTCCACATAAAGTATCTGCTTCTGAAAACGGCTAGGAATCCGGAGGCTAGGCCTGAGAGATATAAGAACATAGAGCTGTTCACAGATTTGTCTCCAATGACTCTACAAGCTAGAAGGGAATTCCAAGAAACGACTTCCGTACTTCGGCAGCACAATATCCCCTACAGGTGGGGTTTTCTTTTGTGGCTGGTGATTATGAAAGAAGGAGCTGCAACCAATATCCTAACCCCAGCACAAGGGTGTACACAACTCCGCACTTGGGGTTTAAAACCCCTACCTCATCTACCGCCTGTAGGGAAAGAGGGATGAAGTTCTGTCTCTGGTCTTTTGTCCCTTTACAGCAAGTTCTATCATTTGTCCGTCTGGGCATTGCTATTTTCGTCATACCTCCCGGGAGCTGTGATAAGTATATTGGAATAAGTTACTGTTCGCTTGGTTAACCCCCTGATACAGACTTTACCCTGAGGGCCATTTGCTGGCAGTAGGCCCCACGGTTCAGTGGAAGTATCCAACTTTATAATTATAATGTTTTTTTCTTTTTCTATATGTTTCTACTATTGTTTTCTTTCTTCTCTTTTTCCCCCCCCCCTCTCTCTCTCGGGTATGCGTTTCCTAGGAATTTGTCTATACTATGTTGTATTATGCTTACCGGGTTCGCTGGTGACTCTGTATGTGTGACTCTATGCATCCAACATTATCTTTATGATGGCGTTTAATGTTTTAACTATTAATGCTAAGGGTCTAAACAGCCCTTATAAGAGATCCTCTTTATTATATGAGGCCAAACAGCAAAGGGCTGATATAGTGTTTATTCAGGAGACACACTTTACTCCTTCTACAACATGTGTTCCAAAAAACAAATTATATAATATATTCTATTCTGCCCCAGCATATAAGAAAAAAGCGGGAGTTGGAATAATGATAAACTCATCCTTAGCTTACTCATATGTGAGTCACCATGTGGACCCTAATGGTCATTGCATTGTGTTGAATTGCTACATTAATCGGAAACCATATACTTTGGTCAATATCTACTCCCCGAATACCCCTAAACTTACATTTCTTAAAAAGGTATTGCATAAAATTCTCTCTTTGAAACATGGGTCTTTGATTTTGGGGGGAGATTTCAACCTTGTCCCTAATCCTGCACTGGATAGATCAGTTAATCCTAAAGGCCAACACAAGATGAAACTCTCCTCATTTCAAAACCTTTTACAAAAATATGGGCTTTATGATTCATGGAGACTTTATCATCCTGGGGAAAAGGACTACACATTTTACTCCCATGTGCATTTATCCTACTCGAGGATTGACTTGATGCTAGTTCAGAAAGATATGCTAGATTATATCGCACAGTCCCATATTGGTCTAATTTCATGGTCGGATAATGCCCCTGTACTGTTATCTGTAGCGGACCAGGTGCAGAGATCCTCTAGGGCCCAATGGCGACTTAACCCTTTACTGATCACCAGACCCGTGTTTAAAGAAAAAATCAATAAGGCTATACAGGAGTATTTTAACCTTAACAACAATGGCCAGTGCAGTACATTTAGTGTATGGAATGCCCATAAAAATCTAAATACAAAAAAGATAAGACTATGCCATATCACACCCTTTTGTACAAACTATACAGTTTGGAACAAAACCATAAACAGTTACCTTATAAATCTACAGCAGTCTTAATTGCTGAAACTAGGAAGGCACTTCAAAATTTAGCGATGGTACAAATTCAAAGTAAATTGACGCTCATCAAAGCCACTCATTACAGGATGGGCAATAGAGCATCTACGCTTTTAGCTCACCAACTGCGCACTAGACAGGCCAAAAAATAGGGAACAGATTTGCAGAGTTCTATAAAACTCTTTATAATATAGCTGACGACCCTACCACTCCTGAACCCACTTTACAGCGAATAGATGAATTCCTAGATAACATAAAGCTCCCCCGAATTAATCAGAATCATTTGGAACAGCTTAAAAGACCTATAACTCATTTGGAGGTCTCGAAAGCAATAGCATCATTTCCTAGTAATAAGGCCCCGGGGCCAGATGGGCTCACGCATTTATATTATAAGCCGTATTCCTCACTGTTACTCCCACACCTAACAAACACCTTCAACGAAGCCTATGGGTTCTTTTCCCAAGGAAATGCTTCTATCACAGATTGTAACCATACCTAAGCCTGGGAAAGACTTATCTTCCGTACAAAATTATAGGCCAATCAGTCTACTGAATGCAGATAAAAAAAATATACGCCAAGGTTATAGCTATACGTCTTCAGTCACCTTCTCTGCTCCTATCCCTGGATGCAGAGAAGGCATTTGATAGGGTTAACTGGTCATATTTATCTAGGGTACTAGGCAAATCTAATTTCCCCCTAGAATTGATTACTGTAATTATGGCATTGTATAAATTAGATAAACACTAATGGGACTTTATCTGCCCCCTTTGACATAACCAATGGGACCCGGCAAGGGTGCCCGTTGTCTCCTATCATATTCTCCCTTGTGATTGAACCCCTTGCCCAAGCTATTCGCCAAGACCCGGATATTCAGGGTATCAATATAGCAGGTCAGGTTCAGAAGTTAGGTCTCTTTGCTGACGATACCATTATTTACATGTCACACCCATCCCACTCCTTGAATATACTGCTAGGACTATTACAAGCATATTCTGAGGTATCATATTACAAGCTTAATGAAACCAAAACGCAAGCTTTATGTATTAATTTATCAATTACTGATACCGAGTGGTTTAAACATACTTACCAGTTTCAATGGAAGGGGAATTCAATAAAATATTTAGGCATTGATATTATGATTTCTCCCAGTGATATGGTTAAGGCAAACCTTACAAGGTTATACCAGGAAGTATCTGCTGACATCAAAACATGGAAGTGCCAATTTTTGTCTTGGTTGGGAAGGCTGCAGGCTTTAAAAATGTTGGCATTACCAAAGATTTTGTATGTTTTTAGAACTATGTCTATTCATGTACCATCTCCCTATATTATGAAACTGCAGTCACTATTCAACTCTTTTTTGTGGGTGAACCAAAAACCTAGAGTTGCACAGAAAATTATACAAATGTCAAAACGCAATGGGGGTCTTAATGCCCCTAATATAATGAGTTATTACAAAGCGGTAACTCTTGATCAGCTAAAGGCATGGATGACACTAGATATGGAGAAACGATGGGTTCAGATCGAACAAAGCTCAGTCTCCCCGTTATTATTCCCACAGATTTTGGGCACCCAGGCGCCACTCAAATATATTAATCCACAAAGAGTTCCTCCAACTGTTACTCATTCGATGGGCATGTGGCAAAACCACAAAAAATATTTTAAAACCTCTTTGCACGTTTCTCCCATTGCACCAATTGCAACAATGGAACTACTCATTCCAGATCTCAATCTAACCCACTGGGGTGATTTCCGTTTGGCTCCCATTCATTATCTTACCAAAAAAGGTCAACTTTTGTCATTTGAGGAACTACAACGACAACTGCTCCTTCCGAAAATGGTATTTTACCAATATCTGCAGATAAGACACTATTTGTGGTCAACTGGCTGTATCCCGCTGAGGAAACCAACTGCGCTGGAATGCTGGCTAACTAACCTAGCACCTCTGAAAGGGAGAATATCACTTTGGTACAAAACGCTACAACCTTCTGTTGAGATTAAAAACACTTCCACAATTCTCAAGTGGGAGAAAAGATTGAACATATCTTTATCTGAGGACGAATGGTTGCATGTATTTTCTACTCCTACCAAAGGCTCTAAATGTATTACTCACCTGGAGACCTCAAGGAAAATATTATATGATTGGTATATGACCCCCAGTAAACTCCACCGCATCTACAAGAATGTACCCAATACGTGCTGGAGGGGATGTCACCAGAAAGGTGATAGGCTCCATATCTGGTGGGGATTCCCTAAGCTCCAGCAATTATGGCGACAATTGGAGGCCTATTGCAACGCCCAGTTGAACTTACAAATAAAGTTTACCCCAGAAACTATTCTTTTGGTCCTTCTGGATCCGAACATTCCAAAGGAGTCATGCACAACCCTACACCACCTGATCTTTGCGGTCAGGCAATTGATTGCAAGGCAATGGAAGTCCATGAAGGTTCCCACAGTTCAACAGATTATCAAGGAACTGGACATTCATTACCAATATGAGAAATTGGCTGCATTGGCTACATTTAGCGCAGCTAAATTTTATAGGAATTGGGAGAAATGGTCCTCCGACAGACACAGGCTGGTTTACAATGATCCTCCACTGAAGGTATCCTAGGAGCACTTACTCCCTCCCCAAACCCCCCCTCTATCTTTCCTCTTTCTATACTGTGCTTTTGTATTTTATTTTATTTTCCCCTTTATTACATTTATGTGTATTGTTTTTTTGTTTTTTTTCTTCTGAAACTCAATAAAAAGAACTGGTTTAGCACATTTGCCTTTTCTGTAAGTATTGTAAGGCCACTAAATTGAGATGAAAAACTAGGTTTGTGTATTTATTAATCTGGTTGTCTCACTGCTAGTCTTTACTTTCTGATCTGCTTCATGGAAAAACCCTGCCTTTTGCCTGTACTTTTACTAGCTAAAAAAACTTTTTCTTTAAAGAGATTTGCTGCTGTGAGAATTTCTCTATTACTCAGATTTGCGGAGTGGAGAAATTCTTTTGACCACACCCCCTAATTACCATGTTCATTTTACAAAATGTTGCAGCAACACATTTATGTAGTTAGTGGTGCTTGCGAAGCAAAGCATCACTACTGTTATCTTGCAAACTTATTTTTATTAGTGGTGCTTGCGAAGCAAAGCATCACTACTGTTATCTTGCAAACTTATTTTTAGTGGTGCTTGCGAAGCAAAGCATCACTACTGTTATCTTGCAAACTTATTTTTATTCTTCTTCCGTATGAAAGTTTGGCGCGTAACTAGTCCCGCACCGTTTGTCCTAGACCCATGAATGAGGTGTCAAATCGTGCGGCTTAATCGGGAATGGGGTGGTATGACTTTTCTAAGGGGTGGGTGGTTAATTGCCCCTTGCGGGGGCAATTAACCACCCCGAAAAGTCCCATAGATTAACATTGAGGCCAACTTTTGACGGATTCTAGCGCAGAGAGGGAATCTTGTAGAAACGTTAAATTTACCACATTTGAAGAGGTTTGCGACCTGTGTCAGATGATACCCCACACGAGGGTATAAGTTTTACCCCCGGGGCAGGAGAGGTCCCCAAATTTGCCCCATTGACTTATAATGGGGAATTTATCGAATAATTAGTTTGTCGCAGACCCATGAATGAGGTGTCAAACCGTTCAGCTTATTCGGGAATGGGGTGTTGTGACTTTTCTGTCCTATTTTGGGGACCCAAAAAAGTGAGCGGAGCCGCAAACAACCAATCAGATTTTCCCTATTGACTTCAATGAGAAAATGTAAACAGCTGTAATTCTCACAGTAATAAAGCCAGAGCTCCCAAACTTGGCACCGTGGGTCACTGGGTGACTGCGGCCAAAATTTACAAAAAGTGGGCGGAGTCTACAACAGCCAATCAAATTTCAGCCATTCAATTAAATAGGAAAATTTTAAACTGCTGCCGCTCTTAGACGGTTAATGGCAGCCTCCTCAAAGTTGGCACAGTTGGTCACTGGGGGACTGGGATTAAAATTAAGAAAAGTGGGTGGAGCCAAAACCAACCAATCAGATTTCTTTGATTGGTTTTAATGGGAAAAATTAAGAAGGCTGCCATTCTCTCAGTATTGATGTCAGGGACCTTGAATATCACAAATGTGGTCGCTGGGGGTTTCCACTTCAAGTTTAGAAAAAGTGGGCGGAGCCACCAACAACCAATCAAATTTCATTCATTGATTTTCAATAGAAAAAAATAGAAATGCTGCCATTTTTACACATTAAATGACAGCATTCCCAAACTTTGGTATGTTAGTCACTGAGTGACTGTGGTTCACAATTAGGAAAAAAAGGGGCGGGGCAACAGCTAATCAGATTTCAGCCTTTGACCTTAATGAAAAATGATAAACTGCTGCTATTATCACGGTTTAAATGCTAGGTGTACCAAACTTGGCTCAATTACTCACTGGGTGACTGCGGTCAAAATTTAGGAAAAGTGGGTGGAGCCATAAACAGCCAATCCGTTTTCACCTATTGACTTCAATGTAAAATTTTTGATTACCGCCGTTCTCACAGTTTTAAAACCGGAGGCCCCAAACTTGGCACTGACCATGACTAGGTAACTGGGGTTAAAATTCAGAAAAATGGACGGAGCTTAAGACAGCCAATCAAATTTTACCGAACGCTATTCAATGGGAATATTTAAATTCCTGTCATTCTTACACTGTTAATGTAAGAGTGCTCAAACTTGGTCCATTTGGTGACTGGGTTGCAAATTTTTAAAAGTGGGCGGAGCCAAAAATAGCCAGTTTGTTTGGCTTTAAATTTCACCGGTTTAATCCGGATTCTACCGACTTTGTGTACTCTCTAGGCACCAGGGGCGACTGGGCAAGACACCCAACATATATGGGGGGCCTGAGTTTTGCCACGGCAAGCACCACTCACATTTTCTTCAGGAAATGTACCTCTCTAGTTTTTATGTGTTATTACAGTTTTGCTAATAAAGGTGAATTGCCCTTTACGCTGCAAATCCGTTTTGACAAGAGACCAGCTTATCTCAAATAGTTACAATTGTTTCTTTTCTTATATTAAATTGTTACAAATGTATGTAAGTGCACCTGCCACGTATTCTGGGCACTTTGCGAAAAGCCAATTAAGTTTTAGAAATATTGTATCTTTTTCTGGCTTCAGTGCAGGAGATCTAAGAGAAAGTTGGAACATTTCAATCAAACAATCCAGGACTGCCGGTTGAGCTGTCAAATCGTGACTGTCCCTCGAAAAAACGGGACAGTTGGGAGGTATGTGATTATCTTTTTGATAAGGAATTAGCTGACCATTAAAAGACGTCAACCCAAAAAATGTACTGTTATCCTGCACTGGTAAAATTTCTGTGTTTGCTTCAGAAACTTTACACAGCAGCTTGTTTATATAAACTTCAGTAATCAATGGGGCAGCCATTCAAGCTGGGCACAGGTCACATTGCAGATAACAGACAAGAATTTTAGAATACAACAATGGTGTTTGGTCTATCTGCTGTGTATCCTGTGCCTTTTCTCCCTTTTTCCCCCCAACTTAAATGGTCTCCCCCACAGCTACTCAACCTTGTGCATGGCTTACATGTACACTAATTTATAAACACTGACAGTTTTTATGTGGTATAAAAGCTGCAAAAAGTTATGGTGACCCCATAAATTATTTTTGGAAAGTACACATGCTGACAAATCCAAAATGTGTAATTATGTATTTCTACCCAACCGCAAAGCTACACTAAAGGCAGCGTTTATGACATTTCTGAAAATTACCTAAAAATACTACAAAGCGTCAAGCTACAGACCTTTCTGAAATCTGGTGATTTTGGTGACATTTCAAAAAATCACCTCAAAATTCCACCTTGCAACATCTTATTTCCCACATACTTTTAGATAAAACACCCTAAATATAAATGCCCGCGGTCCGTTCAACAGTTTAATGCCCAATGTACATAGGTTTATTGAAGTACATGGCATGTAAAGACCCCAAAATCTACCATGTGCATACTTAGTTTATATTTACACCATTTTATAAACACTGACCGTTTTATGTAAGGTAAAAGCTTCACAAAGTTATGGTGACCCCATAAATTATTTTTGGAAAGTACACATGCTGATGAATCCAAAATGTGTAATTATGTATTTCTACTCCAAACTACCCAACTGCAAAGCTACACTAAAGGCAGCGGTTTTTATGACATATGAGAATTGCCTGAAAATACTGCAATTTGCCATATTTCTCTCACACAATTTCTTACACACAATTGGAAAACACCCTAAATATTGACACCATGGGTCTACTGAACAGTTTGACGACAAATATGCATAGATATACCAAAGCAACTGGCAAATGCAGACCCCAAATGAAAATAGGGCATATATATATATATATATATATATATATATATATATATATATATATATATATATATATATATATATATATATATATATATATATTTTTTTTTTTTTTTTTTTTTTCTCGGCTGCCAATTCGCCTTCTGTGAACAAAGCCCCCTGACTGTCTATTATGTCCACCCAAACCATATATTTTTAAAAAGTACACATTCTAATGAATATGAAATTGCTAAAAATGTGTTTCTTCTCCAAATGATCAAATTGGAAACAACGTTAAAAAAAAAAAAAAAAAGCAACAACAATGTAAGCATAAAAACAAACCAAATACAATTTGGCAAATCAATGAAATAACAAGTGTGTGTTTGTGAATGCATGTGTGTACAGCTATAAAATGTGTGCAAATGTGTGTATACAGTCAAATGAAAGTTTGGGAACCCATCTTAATTCATTGGAGTTTAGTTCATCATTGGCTGAGATTTCAAAGTAGCAACATCCTTTATATATAACATGCCTTATGGAAACAGAAGTATTTCAGCAGTGACAAAGTTTACTGGATTAACAGAAAATATGCATCATAATTAGACAGGTGCATACATTTGGGCACCCCAACATAGATATTACATCAATACTTAGTTGAGCCTCCTTTTGCAAATGTAACAGCCTCTAGACGCCTCCTATAGCCTTTGTTACGTGTCTGGATTCTGGATGTCTGTATTTTTGACCATTCATCCATACAAAATTTGTCCAGTTCAGTTAAATTTGATGGCTACTAAGCATAGACAGACTGCTTCAAATCATCCCATATATTTTCGATAAGTCGGGGGACTGTGACGACCATTCCAGAATATTGTACTTCTCCCTCTGCATAAATGCCTTTGTAGATTTCAAAGTGTGTTTAGGGTCATTGTCTTGTTGGACTATCCAACCCCTGTGTAACTTCGCTGCAACTTTGTGACTGATGCTTGAATATTATCCTGAAGAATTTGTTTATATTGCGTTCAATTCATCTGACCCTCAAATTTAACAAGAGCCCCAGTCCCTGAATTAGCCATGCAGCCCCCGCAGCATGATGGCACCTCCACCAAATTTGACAGTAGGTATCACGTGTTTTTCTTGGAATATGGTGTTCTTCTTTCGCCATGCAAAGTACTTTTTGTTATGACCAAACAGCAATTTTTTTCTCTCATCAGTCCAAAGCACTTTGTTCCAAAATGACTGTGGTTGTCTTAATGAGTTTTTGCATACAACAAGGGACTGTATCGATTGTATAGCGAGTGCAGAAAGGGCTTCTTTCTCATCACCCTGTCATATAGATGTTCATTGTGCTGAATTGTAGAACAATGTAATGATACACCATCTGCAGCAAGATGTTCTTGCAGGTCTTTGGAGTTGATCTTTGGGTTGTCTGTAACTATTGTCTGTAACTGTTGTATGATTTAATTTCATACAACAGAATATTGCTTCACTAAAAATCTTTGTTCAGAAAACACCCCGTACTCAGATGTTCCTGGAAAATGAAAGACATACCACTGTTCCACCACTATATCTTTTGTTGAAGGTGGAGTAAATTATTATGCAGGCTGAGAGGAGTTCCCAAACTTTTTCATACAACACTTCGGGTAACATAGTAAGTTATGTTGAAAAAAAAAAAAAAAAAAAAAGACACCTCCATCAAGTTCGACCTTTTGACCTTTTAACCTGCCTAACTGCTAGTTGATCCAGAGTAAGGCAAAAAAAAAAAAAAACCCCACCTGAAGCTTCTCCAATTTGCCTCAGAGGGGGAAAAATTCCTTCCTGACCCCAAAATGGCAAACAGACTAGTCCCTGGATCAACTTGTACTATGAGCTATCTTCCATAACCCTGGTACCTACTGGTAAATAAAGCACTAGAAAGATTATTATATGATCCCCTTATATATTTATACATAGTTATCATATAACCCCTTAAAGGAATAGTTCAATGTGAAAATAAAAACTGTGTAAATAGATAGGCTGTGCAAAATAAAAAAAAATTCTAATATAGATAGCCAAAAATGTAATATATAAAGGCTGGAGTGAACAGATGTCTAATAAAACAGCCAGAATTCAACATCCTGCTTTTCAGCTCTATAACGCTGAGTAAAGGTGGCCATACACGGGCCGATAAAAGCTGCCGACAGACTGTGTCGGCAGCTTATTGGCCCGTGTATGGGGGCCCCCGACGGGCTTCCCCGATCGAGATCTGGCCGAAAGTCGGCCAGATCTCGATCGGATGGGGTTAAAAATCCCGTCGGATCGCGGCCGCATCTGTTCGTTGATGCGGTACCGCGATCCGACCGCCCATTTGCGAGCGCTAGGATCCGATCGTTGGGCCCTAGGGCCCACAATCGGATCAGCCCGATATTGCCCACCTCAAGGTGGGCATATCGGAGGGAGATCCGCTCGTTTGGCGACATCGCCAAACGAGCGGATCTATCCGTGTATGGCCACCTTTAGTCAGCGACTTGAAGGGGGGCCACATGGTACATTTCTGTTCAGTGAGTTTGTAATTGATCCTCAGCATTCAGCTCCGATTCAAAAGCAATGACCCATGTGGCCTCCCCTCAAGTCTCTGATTGGTTACTGCCTGGTAACCAGTCAGTGTAAACCAAGAGAGCTGAAAAGTAGTGTTCTGACTGACATGTTTATACATCAAATCACTCCAGCCTTTATACATTACATTTTTGGCTAACTAACTATATTAGAAACATTTTTTATTTTGCACAGCCTATCTATTTACCCAGTTTATATTTTTACACTGAACAATTCCTTTAAAAACCTTCTCAAACATGGACATCCCCAATTTGGCCATTCTTTCCTCATAGCTAAGAATTTCCATACCTTTTACCAGCTTAGTTGCCCTTCTGTGGAGCCTCTCTAATTCATGTCCTGTTTGAGCAGTGGAGACTAAAACTGGGATATAAAAAATATCCAAGCCACTTGTACCCTTAAAGGGCAACTAAAGTCTAAAATAGAATAATGTTAGAAATGCTGTATTATGTATACTAAATATAAACATGAACTTACAGCACCAGCAGCCTAATAAGACAAATGATTTATGCTTTCAAAGTTGGCACAGGGGGCTGTCATCTTGTAACTTTGTTAGACATTTCTGCAATATCAAGACTCGCACATGCTCAGTGTGGTCTGGGCTTCAGTTGGGAGGTTAAGCTTAGGGATCGTCATAAATTATCAAAACAGCACAAGTCAAATAATATCTGCCATAGAAGCCAATACAGCAAGACTGATTAATAATCATAACAGAGAGACTGCACTGCGTCTCTGGATACAAATCTCTACAGGGAATCCAACAATGCTGCTCGAGTTCTGGGAAGTAAGGTGGGGGGGCTCCCCCTGCCATTTGAAAGTATGATCGTTTACCTGCACAGCAGTTGGGGACCATCTGACAATTCCTATCAACAGCAGTAAAAGAAGGGGGAATTGCACTGCATACAGTAAGGTTTATGATAAAAACTGTAGACATCTTTTAATTAAAGTATATTGGAAATAGATTTCTTTCATTAAAGAAAGTAAAAATGGGATTTTATATTTTTGCCTTTACATGCCCTTTAATGGGACTGCACTAGGCAAAATCCATTATGGAAAAGGACCTTGGAGTCCTTGTAGATGATAAACTTGGCTGTAGCAAGTAATGCCAGTCAGCAGCATCAAGGGCAAAGAAGGTCTTGTGCTGTATTAAAGGGGGCATAGCTTCACGGGAGGAGGGGGTCATTCTTCCACTTTATAGAGCACTGGTAAGGCCCCATCTAGAGCTAGCTATGAGGAAAGACTGGCCAAGTTGGTGATGTTCACGCTGGAGAAGAGGTCTTCCAGCTGACACAAGGTAGCCTTGTGTCAGCTGGAAGACCAGCTGACAAAAGAGGTTCCACCTAAATATTCGTTAGGGGTTTTTTTTACAGTGAGAACTGTGAAAATGTGAAATTCTCTCCCTGAACCAGTTGTACTGGCTGATACATTAGACAGCTTTAACAATGGGTTGGATGGCTTTTTAGCAAGTGAAAGAATACAGGGTTATGGAAGATAGCTCATAGTAAAATTTGATCCAGGGACTAGTCCAATTGCCAAAAAAGTAAAAAGGTTGAACTTGATGGAGGTGTGTCTTTTTTTCAACCCAACTTACTATGTACTATGTTAAATGAACAGTTCAGTGTGAAAATAAAAACGGTGTAAATAGATAGGCTGTGCAAAATAAAAAATGTTTCTAATATAGTTAGTTAGCCAAAAATGTAATGTATAAAGGCTTGGAGTGACTGGATAGCCAGAACACTACATCCTTCTTTTCAGCTCTATAACTTTGAGCTAGTCAGCGACTTGAAGGGGGCCCTCATGGTACATATCTGTTCAGTGAGTTTGCAATTGATTCTCTCAGCATTAGCTCAGATTCAAAAGCAACAGATATGACCCATGTGGCCTCCCCTCAAGTCTCTGATTGGTTACTGCCTGGTTACTTACCAGGGTAACCATTCAGTGCAAACCAAGAGAGCTGAAAAGCAGGAAGTAGTGTTATGGCTAATATATTAGACATCCAGTCACTCCTGCCTTTTTACATTAAATTTTTGCCTAACTATATTATAAACATGTTTTATTTTGCACAGCCTATTTACCCAGTTTAAATTTTACACTGAACAATGCCTTTAAGCCACATAGGGCGAGTCTTAGTGCTTCTACATTTACTCCTTAAGGCAGGAGCGCCCATACTTTACTAATGTGTGGTCTACTTTTAGCGATGTTCTTCCATTATGATCTACTTCCATAAAAGCAGTTAGCATTATATTCCATGGAAAATATTACTTTAATATTGATTAATGGGAAAATGTATATTACTATACATAACTAACAACTATTTCTTATGTGACCGTAACATAATAAACATCTGAAGCAGGAAACAGGAGGGTGATTTAGACAAGCTGTTTGTGGACAGTGTCTCAAGATCTACTGATCACCAGCTGAAGGTCTACTGGTAGATCCCAGTCTACCTTTTGGGCACCCCTGCCTTAAAGGGGTGGTTTACCTTCAAACAACTAGTTGTTTTCAGATAGAGATCACCCGAAATAAATTTTTTCAACGACTTTCCATTTTGTATGTGTGACTGTTTTTCTAATATTGAAGTGTCATAATTCACCTTATGAAGCAGCTCTGGGAGGGTGGGGTTGCCGTCCCTGTAAACTGTTCTAAATGGATACATTTAGTTGATAGATTTCTTATCTTTGTCCCTGTTGAGCAGAATCTCTGGGTTTCATTACAGGCAATTGTTAGAATTGATACAATAGTTGCTACTACTCCAGAGATGCTACGGAGAAATGTATCAACTCAATGTTGCAACATTGTAACAGTTGAGTCTGCACCTGAACTACTGAGCTGCCAGATTGAAACATCAGAGCCAGGATTTTAGAAAAACAGTAAAAAATAAATTGAAATAATAATAATAAATTGAGAAATTGAAAAAAAGTCCTTATTTCTGGGGAACAATCTAAAAACAACTGAATTGAAAAAAAAAAAGTGTTTGGAAGGTGAACAACCCCTTTAAAGGAATAGTTCAGTGTGAAAATAAAAACTGTGTAAATAGATAGGCTGTGCAAAATAAAAAATGTTTCTAATATAGTTAGTTAGCCAAATATGTAATGTATAAAGGCTGGAGTGAACAGATGTCTAATAAAACAGCCAGAATCCAACTTCCTGCTTTTCAGCTCTATAACTCTGAGCTAGTCAGGGACTTGAAGGGGGGCCACATGGTACATTTCTGTTCAGTGAGTTTGCAATTGATCCTCAGTATTCAGCTCAGATTCAAAAGCAACAGATATGACCCATGTGGCCCCCCTTCAAGTCTCTGATTGGTTACTGCCTGGTAGCCAGGGTAACCAGTCAGTGTAAACCAAGAGAGCTGAAAAGCAGGAAGTAGTGTTCTGGCTATTATGTTACACATCCAGTCACTCCAGCCTTTATACATTACATTTTTGCCTAACTAACTGTATTAAAAACATTTTTTATTTTGCACAGCCTATCTATTTACCCAGATTTTATACACTGAACAATTTCTTTAAGGAAATAAATTGAGAACAGTAATGATGTAATATAGTTTTAAATGAAAACCATTTCTGTTCTGTGTTTTTAGCTGAAACATAATGCCCAAATCACTGCTCTGAAGGGCAACCCTCAAGGCACTAAAATGAGCTTTTCTGAAATTCATGTTTTTTGTTGCCACAGTGTAAATTTGTTTTTTGCACCAGACATTAAAAGATATAACATTATGGTCACTTTTACCCAGGGGTTCAATGACTTGCACATTTGCTATTAGTTCTGGGTCATTTGAGATCACTAGATCCAGAATAGCATTTTTTCTAGTCGGCTCTTCAACAAACGGTGCCATAAAATTGTCATGCAACAAGTTTATTAACTTGTTCCCATTAACTCATCTGGTAGTACTGTTGCTCCAGTCAATATTTGGGTAATTAAAATCCCCAATTATCATTACTTTACCCAAACTAGCAGCCTTTTTTATTTACATCAGGAGCTTAGCATCCTCCTCACTTACATTAGGGGCAGTGGCGGAACTACCAGGGGAGCAGGGGGTGCGAGCGGGCCAGGGCCCGCACCCCCCCAAGGCCCCCCGGCAGTCCTTTCACCGCTGAAAATGCGGCCGTAAAGAGGGGGATGGGGCCCGGCTGTGCGTCACGCACCAGGGCCCGCCCCCTCTAGGATCGCTAATGATTAGGGGGTTTATAGCATTCTCCTACAATTCATTTGCTGGACTCTTTACAATTTGTGAAGAACTCCACCCATAAGAATTCTGCCTCCTTGATTTTCTAACATAACCTACTCATTATATAAGTTTTTAAATCCTGCCTAACAAACACACATTCCCCTTCTCCATTTCTATTGCCTCTGTCCCTCCAAAACAAATTATAGCCGCTGATATTAACTGCCCAATCATGAAACTCATTCAGCCATGTTTCAGCTACACCAGTCACATCATATTTTTCCTCCAGCAACAGCGAGTATTTCAAAACAGAACATTTCAGATTAAGAAGCAATATTAACATGGAAAAGAGAGAAGCAGATGCCGCACTGTTTTATTCCTATTTGCATTGGGCTATAGGAGGCGCAAGCATCAAAGGGTAAATACTTATTTTTACCCATTAATTAAAAGGAATTCTTCTGTGTATGAGGTCAACCCTGCACAACCCAGGTCTTCACCAATGCCCTTTTGGGTCCCCGGAACTTTCTGCAGCTGGATCAGCAGGGAACACTTCAGAGATATATGTAATACAGACAAGAAGGAGGCAAAATCGTAGTCAAGGCCTGGCTAGAGTAAAAAACCATAATAGCAATCAAAATAAGGCTTAGGCAGGAATTGATTACACAGAAGCCAGCTTGGGCAATAAGCCCTGCGGTACTTCACCAACAACACACTGGTCCAATTTGAAAATGTTCCATTTACCAAAATCTAGGTCCCTGCTCACCTTCTCATGAAAGAAGATTGAATAAGTCTGGAAAGATATATTATACATAAAACCATGCTGGCACTAACTCATAGTATTATTATTTGTAATGAAATCCAATATCTTATCCCTTAATACCCCTTCGAAAAGCTTTCCTACCACTGTCAGACTAACTGGCCTATAGTTAGTTAGAATGGAATCCCTTTTTGAATAGCGGCACCACATTATCAATACGCCAGTCGCTCAGCACAATGAATCCTGAAAATTTGAGTAAAGCAGTTTGGCAATGACAGAGCTAAGCTCTCTAAGTACCCTGGGATGAAAACCATGAAAACCATCCAGTCCCTAACCTTTGTTTATCTTAACATGCTTTAGTCTATTGAATTTCCTCATGCGTGAACCATGCATCAATAGTTGTATTACTAGGATTGGGACTATTAAGAAGGAAACCTTCATAAACTGGTTCCTCGTTTGTGTAGACAGATGAAAAATAGCTCTGATATTATGGGTCCCACCCCTTACTGCTTTTTTTTTTTTTTGCTATTTACATATTTAAAAAATCATTTTGGATTCTTTTTACTGCTTGTTGCAATACCCTTTTTAAAATCACTTTTAGCTTGTCTGCATGATTTATTGGCCCTACTTGTACCTGATAAACGTTTCGGCTGTCCATGCTAACTTGAAATCTTTAAAAGCATGTCTTTTCTTACCCACCTCAACAACATTACTTTGAATGAACCACAAAGGTTTTGTTTTGAAAAGAGATTCCTTGCTTACAAGGGGAATATACTGACATGAATATTTATTAAGCAGCATTTTAAAAATGTCCCATTTTGTTATGTGTTTAACCCTGTGAAAATAATTTCCTACTGAATATGTTGCAGAGATTCCCTTAGCACAAAGGAATGCTCGTGCTGATGCTGCAGATAAACAAGCAGCTCTGTATGGTAAGAATTGCTGTATAAGAACCTTCTCAGCTTGTTCCCGTTCACTCTGCTTTATCAGCCCTTCAGGACCAAGCAGTGCCTGAAGAAAAAAAACAATGGCTTAAAGCTGGATGCACACTTACATGAGATGGTCAGCACCAAGTTTGGCTGACATTCATTCTGTTGTAACTTGCGCACTGTTGCCATATTTGGCTGACTCACATGGTGGCTTCCACATTTCAAGAGAAGGGAGGTATGACGCAGTCTCGAGAGTGTGGTTTGCTCCAGGGTTCAAGTCAATTGCATCAAAGCATGTGAAAGCGTGTATTTGTGCACAACCAAATCCAGGTAAAACTTGGCTAACGCTGTTAAACATCTTCCTAAAGTAATGTATCCATTCCAGATATTGCAGATAGACTATATTCAGTTGCCCCAGTGTCACACTTTTAAATATCTACTGGTCTATGTTGTCCAATTCTCTGGTTGGCTAGACGCACAGTAACATGTTTTACAATGCTGTTTTCCTGCACATACTGTAAAAATATCCTTTCCAGTTTAATATAGCACTAAAGAAATCCACATTGTAAAAGCTGTGATTGTGCACTTTTTTTTATTTGTTCCTGATAATTTTAAGAGTAATTCTGTCACATAATTGGTGTGTGTAGTGAATGTCTGATTAGTACTGTTGACTGTTCAACCCAAGGATATCATGTAAGCTCTTCTATAATGCTTTTACATCCTTTTTAAGCACTGGAGACCAAAACTGCACATTCTACATTGGGAGAGAAAGAATTGCCCTTTCTTCCCTAAATCTATACCTCTTTTAATATAGGACAATATCTTGCTGGTCGTTCCTAATACAGCTAATTTTTCTTATCCGCTGCTGCATTCTTCTCCTTTAATCATTTACATAACTTACTCCAATTAACATTTAGTTTAAATTTTCAAAATGCACAACCTTATAGTAATCAACATTATTGGGTCTATTTATTAAAGGTTGAGTTTCTCTGCTTAAGTTTTAAAGGGCAAAAAAAATCAAAAACATTTTGAGGGGAAAAAACTTGAATTTTTTTGAGAATTATTATGCTCTAAAGCTGCTAAAAATTTGAATCTGAAAATACTCAAGCTAAAACCTGTCAAAATCATGTAAAAATCAATGGCAGTTTTTACTTTTGGAACATGTTTATTACCTTCAGGATTCAGGCTTGTTTTAGCTCAATAACCCTCTAAATTCAAGTTTTTTAGGTGACTACTTGATTGAGTCAAGTTTTCGGTGCAGGTGAATGAAAAAGGTTGCACAATTTTTGTTGCAATGTTTTTTTGCAGCAACTTTTTTCTAGAGAGGATTTGAGCTTGGTCAAATTTTTTTTGCCAAACAGTGAGAAAAAGTGTAGTTTTAAATAAACCCCAGATCCTATCTGCTGCCTAAGCTTTTTTTTTGCTCGCCAAGTTGCTTCCTACATACAAAGTACCTTTACAGTGTTGGTCCTGTAACTCTGTCGACTTCTTAAAAGACCCCTGTAATCAAAATATCGCCAGCTCTTAATGGAGTCACACCCTTAACGTGCATCTTTTTACAGTATATATTTAAAAATATATAATTTTTTTAATTAATTGTGTTTCTCTTCACTGCTAATTCATTCTGATTAATTTTTAACAACTACAATACAGGGTGGTCCTTAAAGGGGTTGTTCACCTTTTGGACAATAAAGCTAATTTAACAGCACATGCCATAAAAAACTTTTATCTTTATTACCTAAAATTATTGCTTTCAGAGATACATACCACAGAAGCTATGGATCATCTTTGCAAAAACTCTCTCAGTACTCTTCTTCTTTATGGGTTCGCTGACATGCTCTGTGTAAGAGATGCAGGCTGCCAAATAAGGAAGTTCACAACTAAATCCGCATTGCGCATGCTTTCTCTCTCTTGCTTCATTAGCATATCTTAAATTCCATTGGCTGGTTAAGATTCAGCCAATCAGATCAAAGATATGCAAATGAAGCAGGATAGAGAGAGCATGCGCGGTGCAGATTCAGTCGTGAACTACCTTATTTGGCAACCTGAAACTCTTACGCAGAGCATGTTCCACGATCACAGAGGAGAGAACAGAGATGATCCACTTCTATGGTGTGTATCTCTGAAAGCAAACATTTTAAGTAACAAAGATAAATTACAAAAACGTTTATGACATGGGCTGTTACATTAGCTTTATTGTCCAAAAGGTGAACAACTCCTTTAATACATTTAGATTACTTTCCTAAAGAAAAACATTTACAATAGTAATGGTTAATGTTTTAAATGAGAAACCCAATCTATATGTTGAAGTAATGAGTTGCTAGAGCAGGGGTCCCCACAATATTTACCCTTGAACAAAATCAAATATAAAAAGATTTGGGGAGCAACACAAGCAGGAAAAAACCCAAAAAACTTCCTATGGGTGCCAAATAAGGGCTGTGGTTATCTTGGTAGCCCCTATGTGGACCGACAGCCTACAAGGCTGTTTGGCAGCACACCTGGTCTTTATGCAACCAAAACTTTCGTCCGAGCCAGGAATTGAAAAATAAGCACATGCTTTGAGGTGATTTAGAGCAACATCCAAGGGGGTTGGTGAGCAACATGTTGCCCAGGAGCCACTGGTTGGGAACCACTGTACTAGTAAAACCAGGTAGAAAATCAGCAAATCTTACCTTCCAAGCTTGTGACAAACATCCTCTTCTTTTAGATAAACTTTTTTTAGGAATTTTAACAGCATGGAACGCACTGACAGTTGCAGCTCTCTCTGCTGGTACAATAAGTAAACTGAGTGAAACAACTTTTCTGTAGCGACTGAAAAAAATAAAAATAAATAAAAAACACATTAACACAATGCAACATCAGACTTCATCAAATTAGATGAAGTAGATTAAGTAGATTTAAGGCAAGTTCACTGTTTTGTTAGCACTTTGAGAAAGGCCTTGGTTGGGGCCGAAAACTTCAGCCTGTAGCTTTGTAATAAATGTTTGTTTTTTTTTAAGTCATGGGATTGCTGATTCTGTTGGAGATATATATATATATATATATATATATATATATATATATATATATATCTGCATTTTACTTTTTCACCGGGGTGATATGGCTACTGGATAATTTGTTATGCGTCTGAAAGTAAATATAAATTATGAAAGCCATCCCACTACTCTTCTTCGCTGAAAAATACACCGGTTTGACAAATAGTGACAGTAACCTGCGGATATTGTCAGATAAAAAATACATACAGAGATCTTATCGGTATATCGGCCGATATAAATCTTTTAAGCTGTCCGATCAACTGAATAATCGAATGTCATGGTACGAAAAATGTTGGGACACTCAACAGATGATCAGAAAATCGTACAAAACTAAGCCTGTATCTTTGCTTCCATGGCCAGCTTTAGGCATGCACAGCAGAAACTTTACTACACACATTATACTATACTATGCACCAGTCCTGAAACACTGATGGTCATACATTGGAATCAAAGTTGCAAAGAACAGGAAATTCTTTAAAAGAAAAAATTTAAAGGTAAGCTATCCAAGCTTGTGAAGTAGAAGAATATTAATGGGTGAAAACAGTGAGTTTTAATAATATTTGTACTAATCTTTAACATACCTCTATTTCTCTGGATATTCAGAAGTTTATTTGTCACATCCAATAGCCTTTTCAGTTGCTTACAATTTAGCTTCCACCCTTGGTTCAGTTTCTCAGAAACAAACATTCGAATCATCGATAGCCATTCTGAATCCTCTGGAACAGTAGGACAACTTGCCAGTGGGATCATGATGTCACACAAGGTTAAGTTTAATAAAAGATGATCCAGACCATTCTGAAGATGCATACTATCCTGGTTACTGGGAATAAAACATAATTTACACTCTACAATAAAAACAGATGAAGGATATTATAATGTGAAAAAAGATTTGCAAGTAACTACTGAATAAAAAAAAAATAAAAAGTTATTGATCAGGGGACAATAAGCCAGAAAGTTGTAAAATATGGCTATAAACATGGATGGCCACATTAAAATGGGTTCACCCTTAAAGGAACAGTTCAGTGGAAAAATACAATCTGGGTAAATAGATAGGCTGAGCAAAATAAAAAAAATTTTGAAAAACGTTTTTAGATCTGGTGAACCTTTAATTGGTGATGATAAAGACTGATATTCTACATCTTCATAACCGCTATTTTTGACATGTATCCACTTTGAAATTACTCTATTTATCTGGTTTATTGGGTACGTTTTAATGACAGACTGGAAAATTAAAACGTGAAGACCTAAATTAAGAGATACAAAGAATAAGTAACAACTGTAAAATTGTATAACCTCATACAGAGATAATTTTTTGGCTGCCAGGGTTAGTGCTCCCAGACAACCACATAACATTTTAAACTGCAAGCTGTAAATGGGCAAAAGAGAAAGGTAAAAAATTAAAAAGGATGGAGACCAATTAAAACATTGGCAAGCATAAGAAATTATACGTAGAAGTTAACTCTTTTAAAGTGTGTAACCAACCATCTTCTTTCGACAGACAGTTATGCTGGATCAGTTCTCTAACAAATACAATTTAAATGGCAATATTAGGTAAATGTACTGTGAAAAAAACACATGTAATGTTATCTCATCTATTCAATAAGATATGAAAAACATTTGTTGAAGAGATCATGCATGCTGCTGACTACACCAGTTTAGAACCAAAAGAAACGAAAGAATGGAAGTTTGGAATGTTTTAAATTATCTAATGTTAACCTGCATGAATAAAAATTGAGTGTTTAGATAACCTTTCCTTTGTAGTTGATAGAAGCAACCATGATTTTATATATAATCTGTAAATATAACAAGTGGATCTTAAAAGTGTAGTTTGTCATCTGGCATCTATGTATTTGGTATAGATCATAAACACATATTAAAAAGGGTAAATACATTTTACATAGATACACGTTGCACTGCTATATGGAAACCAGTGCCGTTTGTGGGACGTATCTAAATGAACTACTGTCTAGTCATGTAACATGCAGATATTAAAGGAGTAGAGCGGGCAATCCTACTTCTTTGCAATTTCCAGAAGGCTGCTGCCATAGGAAGGACATAAAGGGATGCCATGGGAATATATTGTATCCTTAATATAGATTCATTACTTGTCAAACAAAATAAAAATAATTCTTGTGAAAATTGAAAGAAAAGTAAAATTGTTACAATTCAGGACTTAACCTCAGATCATCTGAAGAGGCTAAAACAGTTTGCAAGATAACTAGGAATTTAGCAATTTCATTTCTGAGCATAAGCCAAGTGACTTACTAACTAACTTGTTTACTGATGTGCTAGTCTGAGCATAGCACTGGAGTACTGCTCCAAAAATTCCTAGGGAGGATGAGGGTAATGCTACGATTAGAGGAGAGCCTCTATGGGGGGCCTCATTGCAATTTTGCCTGTAAAATTCTCCCATTTACTGAAGTCTCTGTAGTCAAGGTAAATGCTACTAACTGATTTTATACATTTCTTCAGTTTATCTGCTGCAAAGAACATCCTATAGTATATGGACCTTTATTTATAGGACATGCATTGTATTTCAAATGCTTAGCTGTGATCTCCCATTAATCTATATGAACTGAAAAATATTTTGGTGCTCAGATTAGCAATGGGAGCATCTGATGGCATTTATGGAATTACAATTCTTTTGTTGTTTACAAAGCAGCAATTACAGCTGCCTTCTTGTCTGGAG
The DNA here is from genome assembly GCF_017654675.1 of Xenopus laevis. Classification (NCBI taxonomy): domain Eukaryota; kingdom Metazoa; phylum Chordata; class Amphibia; order Anura; family Pipidae; genus Xenopus; species Xenopus laevis. Next base: position 59,992,259 of record NC_054382.1, read on the forward strand.
ATGGTGCTTTCAGATATGCTACCTAATAAACGCTATACCAAAAAAAAAACTTGCTAGAAGTGACATTAAATGGCTCTTATTTGAGATGTGAGGTACTACTGTCCCTATACAAAAAAGGGGGGTTGTGGATTCACACATAAGGGTCAATTTTAATGCATTTAAATGCAATGGAAGTGCTACTGATCCAGCACATTCCCTGATGCAAGTGCATGTATTTTAAAAACAGGGTTTTTTTGTAACTATACAAACTATACACATCATTTCACTTTGCCTTTAATTTCTTTAAACTATCACATTTTTCTTCTAAAATGGGCGTTAGTTTGGGCAGTCTCTCCCTCTTGAAAGCTGCATAAGCAGGTAGCAGGGTAGGATTTAGCCAACAAAGTTGTAACCTGTTGTGGTCTACTATAAAAATGGATTAAACACTATGGTGTACCAGAATATTAGGCCAACAAGGCATGCAATGTGTGGTACATGATGAATCCTGCTAATGCAACTAGATAATTTTATTGGCACTTCAAATGCATTGAAGGACAGTTCTTAAAGTTCCCCATATCTGACCAAAAGTCAGCCAGATGTTTATTAGGCAGGTTTAAAAATCCCACCAGATTAAGGGCCGCATCAGTTCGTTGACTGCCCATATTGGTGAGAGAACGGCTCAAGATTGGAGGAGAGTTTGGGGTTTTTGGAGAACTGGGTTGATTTTTCAATAGACTACAGGCTCTTTGCCAGAGATGGGCTGCACAATGATGATGATGCATCTGCTTTGGGGGAGAAGATGGGTCTAGGAGATTTTAAACTAGGCATGGGGGGGTGAGGGTTCAGTAAAGGATTCCGTAAAGGATTCCGTGCAAGGCAGGTTAGATGAGGTAGTGGGCAAAGGAAAGGAAAATGGGGGAGGAGATTTGGTTGGGGTACGGTTAAGGACAGGGAGGACCACAGACCACATGTCATAATGCAATATGGTACCAGTATTAAATTTACATAGACGAACAGCTCCTGTGACTGCACCACAAACAATGCTGTAATAGTGATGTAGGGGCCAGCTCGAAACCTGCATAAAATGAAAAAAGATCTGCTATATTCAGCAAAGAATCATGATGCTACCGAATAGGGTTGCCACCTGTCCGGTTTTGACCCGGTCAGCCCAGTTTTTTGAAGGGCTGCCCAGGTCAAAACTGCCTGCCCAGTTTTCTAAATTAGAAAAAACTGATTTATTGCCAAAAAAGAGCTATGCAAAGACCATTATGAGATCTGCTTTATCCCTCCAAGAACTGTCCTTCCTTCCTAAAATGAGTTATTCATATAGAGTGGAAAGTGGTTGTTCACCTTTGAGTTAATTTTTAGTATGGTATAGAGAATGGATGATGCAACTGAGGCAATTTGCAATTGGTTTTAATTTTTTATTTTCATTTTTCATTATTTTCAGTTTGCATTTTTAGCAATTTGGTTTCTATGGTCCATATTACCCTAGGAACCATGCACCGATTTGAATCAAAGACTGGCCTATGAATAGGAGAGGGCCCGAACAGAAAGATGAGTAATTAAAAGCAGCAATAATACATTGATAGCCTTACAGAGAATTTGTTTTATGATGGGGTCAGTGACCCACATTTGAAAACTGGAAAGAGTCAGAATAAAAAAGGCAAATCATTAAAAAGCCATAAAGAATAAATAATGAAGACCAATTATAAAGTTGCTTAGAATTGGCCATTCTATAACATACTAAAACGTTAACTTAAAGGTGAACCATCCCTTTAATTGAATCTGGCCCACTCTCTTTTGAAGAAATTCTGACTGAAGTAGATGATGTTCTAAACTCTACACCTTCTGCTAGCAACACCTACCTTCAAGTTTAAATGTGATTTAATTGCAAGAGTTACATGGATCTCTCCTGATGTACTACTGTACCTACGTGGCCCTTCAGCGGTCACAGGAAAAACTGACCAGTTTTAAATAGAAACGGTTGTAATCGAGTTATAGATGTTGGGTCACCTGCTCACATGTATGAACATGTTTTAATATTCATTAATGTTTTATTATCCAATAGCATACATTAGAACTGCCTGCACCACTGCTTGGATAAAGTTAAAGTCAGGGTCAGAAGCAGGGGCGCATTCTGATATGTGTTATTGAATACTGACAAAAAAAAAGCAGGTGAGCTGGTAGACCCTTCAGCAATTAATTGAGAAGTACTGCATGCATCTTTGGATAAAGGTAATTGATTGGGGACAGATGGAGGTCCAATGTCTGATATACATTATTGGGTAATTACAAAAAAAGAAGGAGAAGACAAGAATCTGGGCCTGCTTGAAGGGACACATTTTAAAAAACTAAAGGGCTTCTGATAGGACAGCTGCCCAAACCCAGAAAAACTGAAACGGTACACAATTATTCTGAGGGGGGGGGGGGGAGAGTTGGGGACAATCCCCCAAAAGATCAAGTCCTGGGAGTAACACTGTTTTTTTTTTAGAACATTAGTGTAATGTATTAACTGATATCAGATCTTGCATTATAATATGATGTAAAGCAGTGATCCTCAACCAGTGGCTTGTGAGCAACATGTTGCACTCCAACCCCTTGGATGTTGCTCCTAGTGGCCTCAACGCAGGAGCTTACTTTTTAATTCCTGGCTTTGAGGCAAGTTTTGGTTGCATAACAACCAGGTAGACTGCCAAACAGAGCTTCCTGTAGGATGCACGTTCACATATCCAATCACATATTCACAAAACAGCCCTTGTTTGGCACCCCAGGAACCATTTGCTTGCTTGTGTTGCTCCCCAACTTTTATTTACATTTCAGTGTGGCTCATTCAAAAAAAGGTTGGGGATCCCGGATGTAAAGCTGAATTATACAATTGAAACTTACCTTTTTTTTTTCTTTTTCTTCTGTTTCACAATTTCATGCACAGAGTAGGGAAACTGGCTCATAAAATGATGTCTAAAATCTGCAAGATAAGTTCTACGAAGCCAACCATCCTAGGCAATGAAAGTAAAAAAAATAATAAATAAAAAAAATTTTACACTTATATTTATAATTTTTTTTTCTGATAATTTTTATCTCATACTTTGCTCTAAAAAATAGTCCCCTGAGGGAAAATCACAAGCGTCAAAATTATACCCACGTGTTGGGAAAGGATCACTAAGGTAGAGACCTGCGCGGGTCCATTTTTTGGGACCCATACCCACAACCTGCAATCCGCTACCCGGACCCGTATTCTTACCCGCTTGGAACCGCTACCCAACCACACCCGCAAGTACCTTATCTGCAACCCGGACCTGCAACAAACTGACCATCAAGAATCAGGAAGTGCCGTCATTGTAAACCAGAAGTGACTTTTTAAGAAAAGAAAAAAAACCGAGTACCCCTTATATTTCCCTAATCAATTGTGGGTTAAATCCTTGTGATGCTTAACAATGAAGATTATCTTAATATAATCAATTTCGACCTCAAAAGTGGCACCTAAGTTAGGCAACAAGTTGTTAATTGATTTGTAGAAATCTTATTTCTTCTAATAGGTGCTAAGTGCTAGTAATTAATTAATTGGACATTACACTTTTTTTCTCAAAGAATCAAGAGATCGTAATTGATTGGCTTGAAAGTGCACCGTGCCTTATTTGCTAATAAATTAATTCAAATGTTGCTGGCTAATAAATATAAAGTGTCAAGAGCTTAAATTCATTATGTCCAATTCTCAAAACAATTAATTAAATAATACAATAATTAATGTGGTACTAAAAAACAGATAAAACTAGAGTAATAAATAACGGAGCGTTTGATTTAATTGAAAATAGATTAAAAAGGAAATTGTAGATGGTGGAGCCATCTACAATCTCATTTTTTGCTATCTCTGGGACACCACAAAGACAAGGCAGTCAAGAGTATACTGGCAATTGATTTAATTCTTCTCTTGTCTCTCTATAAATTTCTAAAGGCTGCTGGATTTGTGGTCTTGTCGTTAGATAGCTCTATTTGAGTCATCTTAAAATAATATCACCACCCCAGTCCGGTATACTCTGACTGCCTTGTCTTTATGGTGTCCCAGAGATAGCAAAAAATGAGATAGGGTTCTTGGGACAGCTCCACCATCTACAATTTCCTTTTAAAGCTATTTTCAATTAAATCAAATGCTCCGTTATTTATTACTCTAGTTTAAGCTGTTTTTTAGTACCATATTAATTATTGCATTATTTAATTGTTTTGAGAATAGGATATAATGAATTTAAGCACTTGGCAATTTATATTTATTAGCCAGCAACATTTGAATTAATTTATAAGCAAATAAGGCACTGTGCACTTTCAAGCCAATCAATAACGATCTCTTGATTCTTTGAGAAAAAATAAAAAAAATTTTTTATGTACAATTAATTAATTACTAGCACTTAGCGCCTATTAGAAGAAATAAGATCTCTACAAATCAATTCATTGTTAACAACTTGTTGCCTAACTTAGGTGCCAATTTTAAGGTCGAATTGATTATATTAAGATAGTCTTCACTGTTAAGAATCACAAGGGTTTAACCCACAATTGATAAGGGAAATATCAATCTTTTCTTAAATAAAATCTTTTCTTAAAAATTAATCCTGAAAAACTGACCTAGTTAGACCCCTGTATAGATCCTTGGGTTTAACTGGATTTCTTCTTCTTTTCGCTATAAACCAGACGTGACATCATTGGAAGTAGACGTGATCAGAAAAAAAGGAGTAATTCGCTATTGAGAAGACCATGGCCCGACCCGCCGAACCGCGTCTTTATCCGCACCCGGAACTTCTACCCGCAAAATACTATTTAATTATTTTAGTCAAGCAAAATAAACTTTAATTACATTATATAAACTATTTAAATATTGTTCCTTCGGTCTGGGAACTCATAATTATAGCAAGCAGACAGGCGCCATTTTGTGGACACTTATTATGGCAAGCCTTGCATCATCTTAAAATCTTGTTTGTGCACCAGAATGGGGGACCAGATATCCATCCCCGTGCACTGGTTACACAATTGAATAGTAAAGAGAGAGGGGAAATGTAGGGAGTGCAGTGACATCTAGTAAGTGCTGAATAGAAAGTCAAAGTAATTGTCTGCCCCGCGCCTATGCCAAAGGCATAGAGGAGGGGCAGGCAATATTTGATTGACAGCTGGGATTTTTTTTAATGCGTTTACAACAGCAATGAATGGCTTAATTAAAAAAAGAATTTTATGTTTAATTAGAAAAGGACTTTAACTATACAGCTGTGTCTTGGTGACAGGTCTGCTTTAAGGAATACTGTATGTTCTGCCTTTTTACCGTGATAGTATAGTGTTTCTTTCTTGAACATCATGTCTAAAGGATTGAGTTGCAGATAAAATTAGCATGCCTCGCAAAGCAGACAAAACCAGACCACTGTTGTGCTCTGGATGCATAGTTGGCCACAGACATATTACGGACTGACTTGAAAGTCTCCACTCATGATTCCTTGTAGAAAGTTGAGACTGCTAATACATCTGCATAAAAACTGAACAGAAGCCTTCAAGCACACAGCTGTGTGTGCCACAGAGAGCTTCATGTGAAAATCTAGACTTGGGCAAACCGTTTAGGCAAAACATAGCTTAATAGCACCCATATAGTTGCAGAGTTAGATTGGGTTGAAAAAAAAAAAAAAGACCAGTCCATAAAGTTCAACCGCTCAAAATGAAACCCAGCATCCATACATACACAAACTGTAATCATGTAAACATGTAATCATGTCCCCTTGCAAGCGTCTTTTTTTCTCCAAAGAAAACAACCCCGACCTTGAAAGTCTACCCTCATAATTTAAGTCTTCCATCCCACTAACCAGTTTAGTTGCACGTCTCTGCACTAACCAGCTAATGTTTGGACTAAAGCCCAAAACCACACTGCTGCATACTCCAGACGAGGCCTTACCAGGGAGCTATAAAGAGGCAAAATTATATCATCCCTTGAGTTTATGCCCTTTCTTATGCAAGATAATACTTTATTTGCTGTAGTGGCCACAGAATGACTGCCCAAAATAAACAAACTTGTTTATCTACAAAAAAAATGTAGATCCTTCTCAGTTAAGGAAACTCCAAACACACTGGTATTCCATTTACAACTCTGGTCAAATTAGAAATTTACCACCATTCTTTGTAATCTATCTTTTAGCCAGTTCTCTATACAGGTACAAATACTAATTTCCAGGCCAACATTCCTTAATTTAACCAGTAAACTTCTGTGTGGCACTGTATCAAATTAGTTAGCAAAGTCTAAGTAGATCATATCCATTGCCTTCCCAGAATCGAGGTCCCTGCTCACCTTCTCATAAAAGGAAATTAAATTAGTCTGGCAAGATCTATTATGCATAAAACCATGCTGCCACAACTCATAGTATTAGGTTTTGCAATGAAGTCCAGTATCTTATCCTTTAATACCCCTTCGAAAAGCTTTCACACCTCTAATGTCAGACTAAACCTGTTTGCATTGCACCAATTTCAACAGAAGCACCATGAGTTCAGGTCACTAACTGTATAACCTGGGGCCTGTTCTTGTAGATAGCATTTACAACTCCTGTGCCCAGGAGCTGCCAAAGCCTGATTTCCCCTATATCTTAGGACATCATTTAGCATAGTGGCGGAAGGATGAATCTTCCAAAATTCAAAATCTTCCAAAATTCACAAGTGATCTGAAAAGGAGTTTAGAAAGAGGAGCAACAATGGAGCCACAACAGATGAACCAGGAGCCTGTTTAATAAACTGGGATCTAATATTCAATACTTACTGGCAGAATGTTACTAGTTCTGGTAATGGTGTCATACATCTTTGTGCTTCCAAAGGTAGCTTCTTCCTTTACCCTTCCTATCCTCTCTGCTCTTCCACACACTGCTGCTCTGATACCATATATATATATATATATATATAGTAGCTTTCTGAAAAAACTAGCACTTGGCTCAAATCTTTCTCCCACCTGCTCTCCCTCTCTCTTCTACCATTACTTGTTGCAGGGGATCTCTCTCCTAATGGGAGTTCCTGCCATATACCTATCTGCCATTGCCCAACCTGTTCAAACCCTTACATGCGGCTAACCTTATTCATATTCCCACTTTCACCTCTTCTTATCTCTAGTGACGAATAAATTAGTCAGGGGCAAAACTTGTTGCAGGGAATATCTCTCCTAATGGGAGTTCCTGCCATATACCTATCTGCCATTGCCCAACCTATTCAAACCCTTACATGCGTCTAACCTTATTCATATTCCCACTTTCACCTCTTCTTATCTCTAGTTACGAATAAATTAGTCAGGGGTAAAACTTGTTGCAGGGGATCTCTCTCCTAATGGGAGTTCCTGCCATATACTTATCTGCCATTGCCCAACCTATTCAAACCCTTACATGCGGCTAACCTTATTCATATTCCCACTTTCCCCTCTGCTTATTTCTAGTGACGAATAAATTAGTCAGGGGCAAAATCACTGAAAATTTCCGCGTTTCCTCACCAGCAAAGAAAATTCGCGAAAATCCGCATCACAAAAAATGTTGGCGCGCGTCAGAATAGTCACGTGTCAAAATTGTTGCGCATCAAATTGACTTCAGTGCGTTTCAGAGCCCCCGCCTTACTTACCAGCCATGCAGAATTCAAAAAGCTTTGTTTATGATGATCCCTAAGCAGCCCAGACCACACTGGGTGACTTCGATTATCATATCAATGAACCCTGATAGTGCTGGCCATCACGATTTTTCCATCTAACCACCTCGTTTGCTCTCCAGCAGCGGACAAAGACAGCCACTCATAAACTAAAGCAATAATTAGGAGTGCTCTAACCAACCACCAGGCAGACCCATAGTGGCAGGCACAGAATCAGTTATTAGTCCATTAGCCATCTATCTGGATAGAGTCCTACAGCCTATAGCACAAACAATGAAATCGTATGTGAAAGATACAAACCATTTAGTCATCACAAAGGGACTGACACTTCCGGACATAAGATTTTATTGTGCAGTTTTGATGTAACAAGTCTCTACACCTCAATTTCCCATGAGTCAGGTATGAGTGCCATTAACCATTTTTTAAATACTACATCTCACACCGAACCTGAAAAATTGTTTTTACTTGATTTATTAGAAATAGTTCTACATCAGAACTACTTACTGTTTGGGGATGATTACTATATGCAGCAGCGTGGCACTGCTATGGGTAGCAATGTGGCACCCACATATGCTAACCTATATATGGCATTCATGTTAGAAAAATGTATTTACTCATACCCATTGTTTCAGAAACACCGTTTGTTATAGCTACGCTATATTGATGATGTATTCATGTTATGGGATGGTGATCAAACGAGTTTACAGCTGTTTCATGATTACATCAATTATATAGAAGCGAACTTGAAATTTACAGGCACATCCAGAACAGAGACACTGAATTTTCTTGATGTAAGACTAACTAGAAAAGGTGTAAAACTTAAATCAGATCTATATAGAGAAGAAACAGATAGAAACAACCTACTACACTATCAAAGTTTCCACGGACATGACACGACTTGCACAAATGACGGAACGTTTTTCACAGAGGGGTTATCCCAATAGAATATTAGAGGAAGGCTTGAACAAAATCAAAGATAAAGATCAACTCTTAAAACAGGACACAGACTAAAAAAGAGGGACAACGGACTGTCTTCGTTAGTAAATATACAACGGCAAGTAGACATGTGTCCAATATAGTTCAAAAACATTGGCACCTATTACAAAATTGCCTGACACACTCTTATTGCGTATAAAAGGGGAAACAATATACGTGATAAACTAGTAAAGGCAGATATAGGACCCCAAAAAGAATATAAACAAAGTTTTTTACAGAGTCCCAAATATGGCACTTTTCCATGTCTAGGCTGTGTACAATTCAGTGATAAAAGGAAATCACTTTTGCCATCCGCATACTGGTAAATACAAAATTAAAAACTTTTTCAACATATGTAATATACTTACTGAAATGTCCATGTGGTTTAATTTATGTGGGAGAGACCACTCAAAAAACCAAAGATCGTATTTCAAAACACAAATCCACGATCAGTATGGAAACATTGCCAGTCCCTCAGCACTTTCATGAGGCTAGACATACTGTAAGTCAACTAAAATTTCAAGTCATTGACACAGTAGGGATATCAAGAAGGGGAGGAGACAGGTTATTACAACTAAAACATTGCGAAATGTGCTGGATACATACATTGGACACGATATGGCCACGGGGGTCAAATAGAGATTACACCCCAGCAATGTTCATTTTTAAGTAAGTGGGGAAACTATACACACAATGTTTTTAATGTTTGATTACTAATATATTGTCTATGTTACTCACAAAATGTTTTTGTCTTGTTCTTTTCTTTCTAGGTTATTAACTGATCTACAATGAATACTAAGTGCTGGTTGCGTAATGTGCACAAAGGTATGAGTTTTAGGATTGGACTGGGTACCCAGTGCAATATAAATCGTGACAGCGTCTCAGGTAATATAAGATCTGTATTTTTTAATGTTATATTCACTTTTTCTATCATGGTTCATTAAGAGACTGAATATGGACTTATTTTGGGACTGTAAACTCACTAGGGGTTAATTGATGAACAAATTTGATTAACCAATGGAATCACTGAAGGGAGGACAATTATGCAACCACACCCCTGTAACCCTATATATGTCTCGAGAGGGTAATCACAGGCTTTATAAAGGGTCCAGTAGGGCCCGAAACGTTGCCCTTTGTGTGTTTGTATATGGGCTAATAAATCACTGAAGATTTTTTGCAACACTACCAGAGTGCTACTGGATTTTTTCACTCAAAGTAAAGATCATATCTAGGTCTCTTCCTAGATCTGGTCTTTACTAAAAACCTAAAACCTTTCTGAATTTAACAGTGATCCTTTTCCTCTTTACGATCACCATCTTATCTCTTTTTGTATCTCGCACACTCCCCCCACCCCAGCTAACCCCCCACCCCAGCTCTCCATTAAAAATTCTCTCAGTCTAGCCTCTCCTTCAGTGCTTCCTCTAATTCTGATGGACTGGTAAATACCTACAACTCTGTTCTGTCTGCCACTTCTTGCCTGCAATCCCGGTCCCTGGAAAAACTCTCAAACCCAATTTTTGCTCTCCTGTGCACAAAAGGCAAAGCGAATGTGGAGAAAATATAGCACAAAAGTGGATTTTCTTTTGATCTCATAACCGAGTCTGAAGTCTCAAAGTTTCATCCTGTCCTCTTCATCGAGAACTTGCTCACTTGATCTAATGCTTTCACCACTACTAAAGTATGCCCCTGTCCTTACTCCAGCACTTACTCATATATTCAATTCTTTGCTAACCTTTGGTACTTTCCTCTCATTATACAAGCCGTCCTGTGTCAAGCTCATTCTGAAAAAGGCCACACTGGATTTTTAGCACATTCTGGTGCTATGTGCAGGAGAGCTACGGGACTAGGTTGCCACTCATATGGGAAGCTTGAATCTGCCTCCTTTTTTCTCCCTGTTTCTCTTGCCATTTTTCTCAGACTCTTCTTCTGATTTTTGTTGTCTTTCTTTTACTCTCTATCAAGAATAAAACGTAGCCATCCACCACCTGCCACTTCTGTGCTAGGATCAGGAACAACTATAAACTGTGGCTATTATATGGTACACATAGGATATTGCCATATTTAGAAAACACATTCACAGTAAGAAAAAGAAATGCAATTGTTTGCACATTAAATACACCCCTCTTATGCAGCTTTAGAAAATATATTTAGCGTGCAAACCATTGTGCCCTGCCCAAAGTTTAAAAATAAGCCCCACTGTCATTTAAATGTTCATGTTGGATTATATGAATACAAAATATTACAAAATTCACACTGCTTTTACAAAGAATACATTTAATTGTGATTTATTACCATTTTCTGCTGTCCATCTTGAAGTTCACAAAGCTTCCAAAGCAAAGAAATAATGCTTAGAACCTGTTGCAAAAGATGATGCGATGATGGACATAGAAGTTTTTCAGAAAAATCTCCAGTGACTGTACCAGGTGATTCCTCAATCCAGCATTCAATCAATAATGGAATTATGGTCTCAGTGAATGCTTTCAAATTTCTAGTTGAAAAATTATGTTCATCAGCCTGAGCTGTCGTCATCACAAAAGTCCTTCAAAACAGGAAAAAAAAATACTTAATGGAGGACTTTAAAAAAAAAAAAAAAAATCATAATCATGCTCTAAACCGAAGCCCTCCCAAAAATTTAATTGGGAGGGACCACAAACCAATTAGTGCTTCTGTGGGGAATCATAAGTGCAGAAATTGTAAGTGAGGGCGAGAACAGTTTACTTAACAGGGTAGTCCTATAGGATTAAAGATTTTGTTAGGTGTTCTACTAAGGGTGTAGTTGTGAGAAACATAATTGTGTTTTTTGTGCTTTCAGGAAATAGAATTGGTGAATAACACTGTTAAAGAGAGATGAAGATCGGAGAGCACTGGATTTTTTAGTTTGGTACAAATTTTCTCTAAGGGCTTAATATGGCCATATAATTGGCCCCTTTTTTAAAGACGTAAAGGGAAATATAAGTTTTTGAGTGATCATTGTTTTTATAATTGTGTATGTATATTTATTTAAGATGTGTATTAAAAATCTTCAATAGGGAAAGAGTTAATTGCACACCTTTAAGAACAAAATGGATTGCTATTTAAAGTGTTGTATTGGTGTAGTACCCCTTGACCTCCTTTGGAAGCGCTACTGAGCGCAAAACAAGTTGAGGCTTAAAGGAACAGTAACATCAAAAAATGAAATTGTTTTAAAGTAATAAAAATATAATGCAGTGCCCTGCAACTGCAAAGGCAAGCAGAATATGGCACACACAGGGAGCATATGGCAGGCAGAAAACACAAGGAACACAGGGCAGGCGAGTATGGCACACACAGGGAGCATCAGGAAGGCAGAACAGAGCAGGAGACAGGGAAACATATCAGGAACACTAAGATGTAATACATACAGTTACAGTGACGGTGCCCCTTCAGCAGTTTGTATGAGTGAACAGGTGAACAATATGGCCAGTTTCAGACTGGGAATTTAGGTGTGAACTGTAGGGTGTGAACAATAGAGGTTTTACAAGTGTGAGCAATGCAGTGGGGGATTACATGTGTTAACCATACAGGGAATTAAAGTGTGAATTTAAGGTTTATACAATGCAGGGGCCAGTTAATCTCTGTAGTGATACCTATTAAATTTTACACATGGTAAACAGACACAGCAGGCAGACTTTCATATGGGGGGCCAAACAAGGGGGGGTGTCATGGGCCACCAGTTGGACAGCCCTGCTCTATCTAGAAGCTTCATCCCGATCGATCATCACAGTGAGGGCTTAAACCCAATTATCCCTCTTATCAAGATTGTTGCTTATCTGTTTCCACAATTTGCCTCCCAGATTCAGTCTTTTCAACCCTCGGCCCCCACTAACACTACCATTGGGGATGCTAAAATGTTCCTCCTTAACTTAAGTCTTTCCACTCTCCAGCATACCCACTGTTCCAAGCAAGCCAGGCATCCTGGTACAAAAAAAAAAAAAAGACTTTGGACCTGTTAAGTGGCCTAGTTTGGTAGCCAACTCAACCGAAATACATTAAAGACTTTGTGGTGGCCTGTACCTCTTCCAAATAAAGTCACTCTCACCCACGTGGTCTGTTGCAACCTCTACCCATTCCCTCTCGTCCTTGGACTCACTTACTGTAGCTATGCACTTCATTTTTGAGTGGTAGCCTTCCCAGGGTAATACAGTTATTTGGGGAGTTAACTATTTTAGCAAAATGGCACTTTTCATCTACGAAAGCTTCCCTCTGCTGTGGAACTCTCCCAACTTTTTATCCAATATATTCTCCACCTGAATCGCTTTCCAGTGGAGATAGTTTCGAACAGAGGCTCCCAGATAGTATGCCAATTCTGGTGTTTGCTATGTAAAAGTTTTGGTATTACTTTGCAATTTTCTTCAGCCTACCATCCTTAAACCAACAGGGAAGGCAAACATGTAAATTAAGCGCTGGAAAAAAGTTTTTTGAGAAGTCATGTCTCCCTTTGTCTGATTTGCTTCCTTGGGTGTAATTGACTTACAAGAACACCTCAGTGTACGGTCAACATTCTTAAGCCTTCCTCTAGAATTTCTCGTCAGATGTTCCAGCTACTAATGATCATGCAGCCCAGATTTGCTATTTGGTCCTCCACTAAAGCCAATTTGGAAAAGTTCCTTGTCTCATAAGGACCATGCAGAGAAAATCCTATCCCCGGTATAATGTAGGGGTCAAAGTGGGGTCTCTACTAGGAACATTAATCTTAAAGTCCCTTCTTCCAAGTTGGACATAACATTTGTTGGTTCTTTCTCCATTCTGGAAATGATCAACTCTGTGGCTGTCAGACTCCAACTTCCCCTGAGATGCACCAAAGTTTTCCCCGTGTCTCCTGTTTAACCAGCAACTTTTAATCGCTATTCATCTGAACAGACTGCTCCTCCTCCAGTCACTGTTGATGGTCAATAGGAATATGAAGTGGAAAAGGGTCTGGATTAAATTTTCCAGGGGATCATTGCAATTCCTCATCCAGTGGAAGAGTTTTGGGCCAGATGGGATGTTCCTGGGTTAAGCCACACTGGTGTCCACTCTCCCAGATGGCGCAAGAATTTTATAAACCATTTTCTTGAAAACCAGTTCCAAGCTTTTGGCTCAACTGAGAATCACCAACTATAGGGTTCTTTTTAAAGGTTTTCTTTATAGCTTTTTCATATTAATACAAGAAACAGAGGTGGAGAGAAGAGGAGGATACAGTATTTCGGGAAAGATGAAGTGGGGGGATTGATTCCGTGTTATATACGTGTTATTTGTAATTACATTTACAAATAATTTAAACCACTGACATTTTTGTATGTTAAAAAAAATTGAAAAATCTATTTCCATACTATGCTCATTTATGTATTGTTATGTAAAAATGTAAAATAACAGATTACAAAAAAAAGCAATTTACATATTTATATTACTGGAAAGAAGTTTAGAATTAGATTTTAATCCATTAGAAAAACATTTGATGTTTTTTTAAAGCAGTTTCCTGTTCAATATAAAATGAATCCACTTCCTGTTTTACAGTTCTCTATTAGTCAGCGACTTGAAGAGAAGGCCTCATGGAACATAACTGTTCAGCAAGTTTGCTTTTGATCCTAAGAATGCAGGTCAGATTCAATAGCAAATGGTTATTACCCATATGGCCCCTCAGGTTTCTAGAAGAGCTGCAAAAGCAGGAACTAGGGTTCTGGCTATTAGCCATTCGGTAAGTCCAGCCTTTATAGATTACATTTTTTGCAAACTAACTACATTGAAAACAAGTTTTAGTGTGCACATATTTAACACAGTTTTTATTTTTACACTAAACAAATCATTGAAAGTATTTAGAACTAGGTTATCTTGTTACAAACATAGAATTACAATATAGAGTTTACTTGGTAAAACCTTAATTGAAAGTATCCCAACTCATCAAGGTACCTCTATTTACTGACCCACGCCTGCCCCATCTACAATGTCACAAAGGGAGCAGAGCAGGCAGGCATGTGCCTATAAATAGAGACTGCCTGGGACAGAAGCTGGGTAGAGTAAGGTCCGCAAATGATGTGGACCTGTGGATGGCAGGCTGAACCTCCCATGGGTTTTGGGATGGCCCACACATCACTAATTGCTAAATATATTCTTTGGATAGCTGTTATATGGTTACATGTTAATTTTAAGATTAAATTTTTTTAAAAAATTACCTCATCTGAAATGAAGAACCTTCAAAATGTTTGTATAAGTTGATAAACTGCTTCCTACTTGTATGCTTTATCCAAGATACATCTTGAGATTCTCTTGTAGGCTTTTTTTTTGATGTCTCTGTAAATTCATCATCAGGGATGTTTTTTGCAACATGTCTGGCAAATGCATAAAGAAACTTTTTCAGCCTAATGAGGACATTTAATCTCCAGTTTTGAGAAATAATCTTTTGGTCAACACTGACAGCCAATGTCCAACTAGATTTTTCATCTCTTCTCTTAAATTCCTTGGAGGTCTTCTGATGGGAAATAAGCTCCAAAAAATTGTTTAACAACATGTTGCTGCGGTCAATAAGTAATTCTGGATACTCTTCTAAAAAAATATCCAATATCTGTAATGAGTCTTTCTGAATATCCATTATTATATGAGTCATTGCACTGGATAGATGGGCACTTACAAGAGGAAAAAAAGGGGCAATTTTATCAGGAGTAATTTTTGGAACCAAATATTGTAAGAGAAAAACAGCAGCTTTTCTAACAGCCGAGTCTTTATCTGTAAATACAGCACCAATTTCACTGATTATATTTGAAATATGTGATTCGATTATTGAAGGATAGGTAGTAAGAAGTTCTTTAAGACCAACAAGAGCACTGTGCTTAATTCCAGCATTGTAATGATGCATCTGTGAGAGAAGATCCTGCAATAAAAAAAAAATGAAAATATGTTGGTTAAGAATACTTGATTCAGCACATTTGAGCTCACTCAAATAACGGATTCCAGTAAAAAAAAAAAAAATCTAACAAAATAACAGCCTTTTGCACAAATTCTGCATGCAGAGAGACAGGATTTCTGATGATTTTAATAGCCTAAGCTTGAATACATCTTCTAGGCAAAAGGAGCCCCCCCTATAAGATATATTGGATCATTTATCTGACATCCATTTATTAGACCCAACGGTCAGTGTAATTACCCGATTCACCAAGATGGATCTTATTTGTCCCATTTTCAGTTTATAGCCGTGTTGAAGAGGGCTTTGACGGGGCTGGGTTTAATAGCGAGTAATTCATAAATTTCAGATCGGGGCGGCCACCGAGGCAGATCGGTGGGGCTTGGGGTCTGAAGAAGTGAGACTAGGCAGATGGGAGACAGATTAAGGTCATATGCAAAAAAAGGGTTGAACTTTGGGATTGGGGGGGGTTAAGAGTGGAATTGTAATATAGTTTAGACGCAGTGGTCCCCAACCAGTAGCTCGTGAGCAACATGTTGCTCTCCAATCCCTTGGATGTTGCTCCTAGTGGCCTCAAAGCAGGTGCTTATTTTTGAATTCCAGGCTTGAGGAAAGTTTTAGTTGCATAAAAACCAGGTGCACTGCCAAAAAGAGTCTCAATGTAGGTTGACAATACACATAGGAGCTACTAAATGGCCAATCACAGCACTTATTTGACACCCCAAGAAAATTTTTCATGCTAGCGTTGCTCCCCAACTACTTTTACTTCTGAACGTTGCTCACGGGTTCAAAAGGTTGGGGATCCCTGGTTTAGAGGATAACCCAACATTTCTCCTAGGTCAACCACCCACTTGTGAGGTACGGCTAGTATAGAGTTGATTCATCCTCAGGACTTGAGAGGGCAAGTTTTGTTGTACCTAAAGGCTGATGAATGAGGGAGGAAGGTCGGAAATAAATATTCTACGAGATGTGAGGGCTGAAGTCTAATTTATGAGGGCTGGGGGGGGGGGGATTAAGGAGAGAAGTTATCTGAGTACGCAGGGGGAAAAAGGAGAACAGAGAATGAAGACACAAGGGGTGAGATATGAACATATTATGGAGCCAGGACAGAGGTGTTTTATAACAGGCTCTACTGCGCATGTCCTATCGGCATTCAAGGAAGAGAGAGGAGGGGGAGAATGGCTCCGCAACAGCAGAGGTCAAAGCAAAGCAGCTCATGTAGGCGTGGACACAAGGCTAATTTTTCTTTACAAACGCATTTAACATTCACAGTATAAACTGAAAAATGTTTCAAGATTTTACTTTCATTTGAATCATTGAACTAATATTTAGTTGTATAACCACTGTTTCTGAGAACTGCTGAACATCTGTGTTGCATGGATTCGACCATCATCTGTAACCTATTAGATTCCACAATTCGTCTGCATTTCTTGGTTCTTAGTCATACACAGCATTTTTGAGGTAACCCCAAAAGTCTTGGGGACCGGGCTGGCCACTCCATAACATCACTCGTCGCTCTGGAACCAAGATGTTAGTCTTTACTGGTCGTTGTCAAGGACAATTTCCTCTTTGGCATAAAGCAACATGACCTCTTCAAGTATTTTGATGTAGAAACGAATCCAGGTAAGTTTACGCCTTCTTTGATCTTACTAGAGCGGATTATTGATCGAGTCTTTGCCATTTTGGCTATTCTTCTACCCATTCCGTTTACTTCCACCAGGTTTTGGTTGGCATTTTAAAGCATTTGAGACCATTTTAGAGGAGCAGCCTGTCATTTTCTGCACTTCTTTATATGTTTTACCCTCTCCAATCAACTTTGTTATTTTATTCAAAGTACAATGTTCTGAACAAGGTCTGGTATGAACCATTTTACACAGATTTTTTGAGAGAATGCACTATAACCAGCATGCACAACATTTCCTTCTTTTGTTCCTTAAATAAGGGCTGCAATTCACAACCTGATTTATTAAAATTCCAGAGTTATTTCACAATGTTCAAGTCGTCGTTTGTATTTTCGAAATTTATTAACTAGAACTCACCACTGTGTGTAATAGAAAACAAGTTTCAAGAACTGGGACCTGAAAATTCGAATAGGTAAATCTGAAACACCAACATTTTCATTAGAAGTCAAATGTTTTTAGCAACCCATTTTTTGCCTGTTTTGACCTGCTAAATTCCCTGAAAGACTACGGTAATTTGAATATTCAAATTTAAAAATTAGAAATCTCTATTTAGGATATCTATCCTTATGGTTCCGAAAATGGTTCAAGGCTTCATGGAATGCTGGGAAACACTGGGTTACCAATTAAACCCAGGTAATGCTGGCAGGGTGGAACCCTTGCTTTAAATTTATTTTAATGCGGCATGCAATGTTTTGGGGATAACCGCTTTATCAAACATCATGCTTGATAAAGGGGTTATCCCCTGAAACGGTACACGCCACATTAAAACGAATTTAAAGCAAGGGTTCCACCCTGCCAGCATTACCTGTGTGCCAGTGAACCTTTTTGCTCCATATCGTTGTTGGGTTGCCGATACCCTATTTTGCCGAGCACCAGGGATCCATTTTCTTCAGGAGGGCCAGGGTGTGCGTCTGCATTTGGATTACGTTACCAATTAAACCCCTCACCTGATGCTATTTTAGTTTGAAAAAAAAGTGCTTGGAGTCAAGATAATGACGGACCCCAGTGGATCGAAACGCGTCGATGTCCAAATTTGCAGTGATGCAGTAAAGCATTGTATTTGCTTCAATTAGACTTTCACCATGAATGCTTTCATTTTCACCCAGCTAATGCCACAAAGGAGAGGCGATGACAGAGACCATTATCAATTCATAGAGACCTTGATGAGGGTTTCTGTTGAGACCGAAACGTCGGTTCAATAAACGTATATTTATTTTTTCCCCATCACCAAAGAACTGGCAAGTAACCTTGTTACAATAATAATAATAAATATTTTTGTGACTTTTGAAAAAACGGAGTGCTGGACCCTCTTCAACATTATATATATATATATATATATATAATTTGTCATGAGTCAAATCACCTTTATTAGCATGTGTGTCCAACGTTTCGGCTCCCCTTGGGGCCTTTTTCAAGTCACTGACAGATGCGGCCTCGGAACCGCACAAGTAAAGAAAACCTTGTCTGTACTTCTATCTCCTCCAGTTCAACACAGAATGGGAGCGGCTGCGCGGGCAGCTTGACCCAGAAGATCACTTAAGGCATTGCTGTCCAACTGGTGGCCCCCGGCTCCCCCCTTGCGTGGCCCTCCATTGAATTCTGGTTGCTTACCTTTGTTTCAAAAGGTACCAGAACTGGGATTAACTGGCCCCTGTATTGTTCACACCTCAGATTCACAGAGTAAAAAACCTGCATGGGTTCACACCTGAAAAACCAGGAATTAATCACACCTTTAAGACCCTGCATTTTTTGAGCACACCCCAGACTGCCAGTGCCCCTTTGTTCACCTGGTCACCACTATTATTGTGTCACTGTACACAGTACAGTATGTTCTGTTCATCTTAGAGGGATAGTAACCGGTTTCCCTGTCTCCTAACATTCTGCCTGCCCTATGCATGCCATTCTCAGCCTGCCCTAAACTGCTGGTGTGTGTCATACTCTTCCTGCATGTGCCATACTCTTCCAACCTGTGCAGGTTTGCAGAAGGCAGATCACTTCTCGAACCTGCAGTGGTTTCTGTCAAAATGATTGTCTCAAGGTGTTTGGAATGCCATAAAAAGCTTTCTGTCCTCCAACTTCAGATAAATGAGAGTAGCATTCAATGCTGTGATGGCATTTTGATGCACTTACCACATTTGTTTTTTAAAGATAATGAGTTTTGAACCAAGCAAGGGTAAGCTGCTGGCAATGTAGCCATACGGTTTGAGGTGATGCTACTTATTATTCACTGCATACATTATTTGTACTAAAGATGATACAGCAACGTTTTCAATCTATTATAATTTAACAAAATGGACCTCAAAAGTCTTGAATTGAGACTAACAACTGGTAGAGTTCGAATAAATAGAAAAACAACAATGAACACCAAGTTAAACGAGGTCTGTTGCAAATAGGCGTTTTGAGTCATCTCGAACTGAAATCTAAGCACATGATGTAGACAAAAAGCTAACTTCAAAAATAAAAGCTTTCAAGCATACAATCGATACATAACCTTTTCTTACTCAACATACACACCCTCAATATTTATATAAAGAAAATGTTGCAATACCGTGATGTTTAACTTTCGCTCATTGGTAAGAGATGACTGGCCATCCTTAAGTTGCTTGCTCAGATGAATACATTTTGACTTAAAACTGGTGTCGGTAATATGATCAGCTTTCGATTTTTTCCGTCCAACCTTCAGTTTTACCCTCTGAAAATCTTCTTGACGCTTGCGTTTACTAGTCATTGTTACTTTCGAACAATGGCGCTCCCCAAATTTTATCCTTATATTAATGTGATAGGCGACAACGCGTGCAAATTTGCGCATGCGCAGTTGCTGTTTATGGGTGCCGAGTTGAGTCTGTAGTATGTCACTGCGCGTGCGGACGCAGTGACGTCAGCGCGTATGCGCATACCACTGAGAGGTGCATTTTGTCATTCGTGGGTGGCCAGAGGGGACGGAAACAAATAATGCTCCCTATCAGTAAGAAAAGTAGCTGATTATCACGTGACCCTACCATGTGACTTCCTGGAGCGGTAGTGTCTCTTTCCTGTTTTGGAGAAGATAGTTCCTGTAGTGGATAGGCATTATATATTATACATTGTGCAATGAGAAAGTTTGTTTTTCTGCTATTACGTGACAGGGTTCGTAAGGAAAACTGATTGGTATATTTGTGCAAGTTAAGCAAAATACTGCCCTGCCAGAGTCATCATTAACATGCACACGGTCAGGTGCATTCTTAGATATAGTTTTTATATTCTCACATATAACATTGGTCCGGTTCGTCTACTACCTGTCAAGCCCAATACTGGGATATAAATTAGTCAGTAAATGCAAGATTAATTCACTTCCTGTCTAGGATCCTTACCTAGAACCATCTGTATTAGGATTCAACGACTTCACACATGGCCATAGTCAGTTCCTGCAGGGGCAAGCTAATTCCCATCAGAAGGATCTTCTCTAGCTTAGTGCAAGAACTATGTATTAGGAATCAATGGCATACCTCGCAACATTTGGAAAATGAAAACAGGGACAAAAATATTGTATGTGCAGCAAATTTTGTTGACCATGCCCATTTTTGTGGCCTTACTGCTAAATACCATGTCCATTTTAAAAATGAGCAAATTTTTGAGGGTTTAAGGGTCATATTTTATGCTATTTCTGTGTTGCTAATGATGGTGAAATTTGCACTTGCTGTGAGTCTCAGGCCCACCAGGAGACTTGCTTATCTATCAGTTACAGTTTTATCTGAGTGCAGGTACTGAGTATTCTAAGCTCTCTGCCAAAAGCTTTTTATTTAATTCTTCACCATGGGGTAGTAATGCTGTGGAATCTCCTGCCAGTAGATATATCTATATAACTACTTAACCCACTAGACTTCCACCACCTTACCTCCACACTCCCCAGTCTCTCCTGTGCTCCTTCGTCCCTGTCGTTGATGAGGAAGTCTCAAAACTTTTGGCCTCTTCTCACCTTAACACCTGCCCGTTTGATCACATTCCTTCAAAACTTCTCTGCAATACCAATCCTTGTCCAATCAAAGCCTCACGTGCTCTTGTCACCCCCATTCTTGATCCCACCAATCTTGACAATCTCCGACCCGTCTCACTACTACTTTCATGTCTAAACTACTTGAGCGCCTAGTCTACAACTGACTAACCTCATTCCTCTCTGAGAATAACCTGGACACCCTGGTTTTAAAGGAGAAACAAACACTTAATTAAAAAAAAAACCCTACCCTACATAGACCCCCCACCCAACCTAGTTGCCCCCCCCCCTGGGCAAATGCCCCTAACTCTTTACTTACCCCCTCCATGCAGATTATGTCCAGCAGAGTTCACGGGCGCCATCTTCAGCTGCTTTGGTAATCTTCAGAATTAGACCGGCGCTTCTGCAATTTTCGTGAGTTTCGGTGCATACGCAGTTGTCGAGAAACAGAAAATTGCTCCTACTGCGCACGTGTCCCGCTTCGCCGGTCTCATTCCTAAGATTACTGAAGAGAAGAAGATGGCTGCCATGAATTCCGCTGGACAGAATCTGCATGGAGGGGTAAGTAAAGAGTTAGGGGCATTTGCCCGGGGGGGGGGGGATAAAAAATAAAGTAAAAATGGTATTTTATTTTTGCCTTTACATCCTCTTTAATGTTTCCAACTCCAGCTGCAGGGACAAAGATCATGGAGCCAAATTTAAACAGATACAGTTTGGAGAATTTGCAGCCACTAGTTTTGGAGAGTTGGAGAAAGTTTGTATTAAACAATACAAAAACTATAAAATACACATTAGATTACATGACAACACAGGACACAGTGCAGTTTGCATAATCTGATTATTAATCAGTCTTGCTATATCTGCTTCTATAGAGCAAAATAAGAAAACAAGGGAGCACTACCAGACCGTATGGATCTTCCTGCTGTGCTGACACGTGAGAGAAACGAACCCGACATGTACAACCTTCAAGTGGATATATTGAACACGGAGAACCAGCAGTCAGTAAAATCCATATTTTATTAATTCTTCATTAAAAAGACAAACAGGACATGTATCCCAAAAGCACGCTTGACGCGTTTCGTGGACTAGGCCACTTTCTCAAAAGCTATGCTCAGACTGTCCAGGTGAGCATTTAAAAAGGTAACACCACACCCCCTTAAAAACATTAACCCTTACATTGCTAATCCTTAGACCGCATAGACATTAGTAAATACATACTGTGACAAGAGAAAAGGGGACTTAGTCATATTAATCATACTATTCATATTATCCTTTACACTATCATATATCCTTCAGACTACCATTTACTTCGGGTGTCATAGTATAAATCTCCATAAGTTCATTAATAAGCTCATAGTGCAAATTCATGGACATAATTAAAAAAGGGAAAAAATAATAATAATAGGAGAGCAAAGATCAACTGAAAAATATTTGAATTAAATACAATAAGGCATAAGGAATATTGCTTCTATGGCAGATATTATTTTACTTGTGCTGTTTTTTTTGATAATTTATGGCAATCCCTAAGCAGCAACCTAGACCACACTGAGCATGTGCATGGTCTTGGTATTGCAAAGATGTTTAACAAAGTTACAAGATGGTGACCCCCTCTGGCCAATTATGAAAGCATAAATCATTTGTTTAACTAGGGCTTTGGTGCAGTAGGTTCATGTTTATGTTTAATACACAAAATACAGCATTTCTAGCATTATTCTTTTTTCAACTTTAGTTTCCCTTTAATTCTGATCTTGCCCACTCCCACACTTTGGGGTATATTTATCAAAGTGTGAAGTTAGAGATCGCCACAGTCCGCTAGAGTGAAATTCCAACACTCTCCATTGATTTCTATGGGATTTTGAAAGGTGTATTTATCAAAGGATGAACTTTCACCCATTGATATATACGCTTTTAAAAATCCGTTAGAAATTAATGGAGAGTGAGGAATTTCACTATAGTGTACTGTGGCAATCTCTAACCTCACTCTTTGATAAATATACCCCTTTGTGTCTTATTCCCTTCCCTTTAGCACAGGGCCTTCCTCACCTTTTGTACCAGTATCGGTTGTGATGTATGTAACTCCATATGTTCTACGTATGTAATGCATGTGATTTAGTTGTATAAACACATTTACTTTACAGTGCTGCGCAATATGTTGGCACTCTATAAAAAAGTTTTTATATGTATATATTTACATGTATGTGAATTAGTATTTATGTTTATATAGTTTTGTATGTATTTATAGAGAGAGCACAGATTCAGCACATTTATCTTTTGTTATGTGGATCAGTGATGCTGAAGGAATGGTTAAACTTGATGCATTGTTGCCAGTTTCTGAACTAAAATGAATTGCGTGGCTATAACATAGTTTCTCTAGGTCAATATTGCAGCGTATGATGGTCCATTTTGGATTAATATTTTGCAATAAATTGTTGTAATTATTCATTACTGGTGTCAATGACCTGCATTCAGCCTATTACATAATATAACTGGACAACCATCAACAATGGGCAAATTTGCACCTGAGAAGTACCCAATGGCAACTGATCAAAATGTTGGTTTTGTTGCTCTAATTGTAGCTTGTTGAAGAAAATTGAATCACTGATTAATTGCTATTAGTGATTAGCAAATTTTTTGTCAGGCATGGGCGTAAGGTGAAAATCCACATTTTACCATCTGCAAATTTTTTCACGAAACTGCAGCAAAAATTCCCCACCCCAAATTTCCTGTGACTAAAAAGTCATCAAGATAAAAATGTTGCAGAAACAAAAGTCGCCATAAGAAAAAACACCCATTGACTTTAATGCATTTGGAGCGAGGAAAAAAACGTAGGGGGTATAGTAATTAATGTATATGATGACACAAAATTATGCAGCCCAATTAATCCAAGATGCGCAGGGGCATTTCAGGGCATTCCTTTCTAATGACGCTCGCACCAGCACATAGCATTTCCAGCGCATAGCATTTCCAGCACCGGAGCAGGGGCAGCATCACAACTGTGGAGAGTGCAATTGCGCTCTCTGCACTAGTAGAGGTGAAATATAGATTTTTTTGATGCCCCTGGTAACTTGCAGGCTGCTGCCTCCTGAGGTGAGCTTCTCAACTCGCCTTCTGGCAGTTGTACCCCTGAGGATGCGGCATCCTTGCAGCAGCATCTTGACAAACAGGCAATCTCGGCTAAGTGACCGATGAGACTCAATGTCGATAAATGTGTGCATAAAAGTATGCAAGTCACTTATACCCTTTGTTCTGTCCTCACTATGGGGTATATTTAATCAAAAAGTGAAGTTAGAGATCACCACAGTCCACTAGAGTGAAATACTGCATCTCTCCATTCATTTCTATGGAATTTTTAAAGGAGTATTTATTAAAAGTTGAACTTTTACTTTCACCCTTTGATAAATAAGCGCCGGAAGAAGACCTGAAGTTTACCAAAGTGCCTTAAAATGGCCTCCCTGAGCTCCGCTGACTCTTCAACAAGGGGTAATTACCGGCTATGGGGTATTTACTTCTGTTAACTCCAGTGGGGGGGGGCATGGAGCGTTATGTCCAGCTTTATGTGGGGTTGCCATGGAGACAAAGGGGGGAACGAGGGCTTTTTCAAACCAGCAGCAGTTAGCAGCTCATCTCTGTGAGGAACCGTTGGACTTGTCCACAAAGTTTTGTAAGTAGGATTGGAAATCTGCTTTTGTTCCCTGATATATATTTGAAGCTCCAGTTATTTTTTTTTCATTACTCAATAAATGTGCTGTCTTCATAAGTCCCAAGTTCATGCCTCTGCTCCGTGGCCCTGCTTTTATTCTTGCATGTGAGGTGGATCACCTCTGATAAGGATTTGAATCTGAAAAAATGGTTAACAAATTTGTAGTAAAAGTTTATGTTTCAAGTGAACTATATAAGATATGTGATGAGGTTGGGGATCTACCACAGGACAATTTCTTCAAGAGACAAACAAATACACCAAACAACAACGTACCCCTTTTGTTCCTACTTATGACACAAATGCTACATTTAAAAGGAAAAACAATATTTTGGTAAATTGTTCACCTTAACTCCCAAATTTTTCATATCAGAGGGGAAAGAATATAACTGACATTATTAAAAAGAAAGCATGCCCAAATATCCAAGGTGAGAACAGTAATAAAGAGGATATTTTTCCATGTTTCAACTGTGGTCATTGTACTGGAATTATTAAGGAAGACCATGTGGTACATCCCCTTAAAGGGGTTGTTCACCTTTGTAACAAATTGACAAATCTAACAGTTCACATTAATAGAACAAACTTTGCCATAGAAATAGTTAACAGAAAAAGTACAGTTGAAGAGATATTCATCTCAGAAGTTTCCCTGTACTAATCCTTCAGTTCCAAATGGACCATGTGCTGGGAGGGGTTCACTGACCCCCAAAACACTACAGTGTTCACTTCCACTTCCTTATGACATCACACATTGTACTGGCAGCTAACTTAACTCCTATTGGCTGTGTCTGCTGTTAATCTTCCACTGCTTCCTGTTCTGGGGAATTTGAGCAGCATTCAGGTACTGAAGAGAAACTGTTACAAGGTTGTGAGAGGGAGGGGGAGTGTGGGCTGTGTGCTGCAGAGACTTCAACTGTGCAGATGGGGGAATCGAGGTGCTTGGGACCTGGAGTTTTCTGGATAATGGATCTTTCCATAATTTGGATCTTCATACCATAAATCTACTAGAACAGCATATAAACATTAAATAAACCCAATAGGCTGATTTTGCTTCCAATAAGGATTAATTATATCTTAGTTGGGATCAAGTACAAGGTAGTGTTTTATTATTACAGAGAAAAAAGGAAATGCTTTTTAAAAAATTTAATTATTGGATTACAATGGATACTATGGGAAATGGAACTTGTACTTTCCAGAAATACATTATTGGGGGGGGGTCAATGCATTATTTAGTGTATTTACCCCATAAAAAAATCATTATTCAGCAGCAGACGTGACTTCCGGGACTATTTGTATGCGCTTGAGGCTTTCCAAATGAGTTGAATTTGTGTGCATAAAGTAAAATATTTTTCTGGTATAAATCCCTATATCATGAAAAATATGCATTTTTCCTTTTTTTTTGTATTTAGAGCTCTAAATCTTGTTCCAGAAGTGGAACACTTAAATACTCAGGTTCTTCTGAAAAAAAGGTATTGTTTTCCTAGAGGGTTAAACCTACCTGCCCTTATCACACTGCTCTGCCTGTCACTTAGGATTGCCACCTCATCCCTTTAAAACCAAACACATATGGAATCCACAGCCTGCATGGCTAATTCACAATTCATTTAGATTTTAGATGCATGATACATGGCTGCACATAAATCAGTTCAGTCTGCAGCATGCATCTAAATGAATTGTTAATTAGCCATGCAGGCTGTGGATTCCATATGTGTTTGGTTTTAAAGGGATGAGGTGGCAACCCTACTGTCACTGCTAGATGTGTAAGTTACATAAGTTTCTAAGCAAGTCCGTGCTGCTTTTGTTGCAATTTTGAACATAACTGACATTATGCTTAATGCCAAAGGTATAAAAAGATAAAAATACAGAAAAGCCAGTATTTAATCCCAGAAAAGATTGCACCCCTTTGGCATTCCATTCAGTTATAGCCTAGGCAAAAGGAGAGTGCAAGAATTGGGAGAACAAGGCTGATCCTTCATTTTCTGCAGTATTTGTCTGCATGGCTGTATCTGTTAACCTCTGCCATTACAATTGATTAATCAACCAATGACCATTCAAATTATGTGACTGGTTATAGCACACAAGCAATGAATCACTAGGAAGACGGCAGTATCAATGTCCAATTGGAAACAAGTAAGGGCAAAGCCTGGGCATGATGATATAATCAAAACAGAAAATCTTATACACACTTACCGTGATTTTCGTTTCCTGGACTGAAACATGCCAGTGGGCAGTTAAATGGTTAAACCCCCTGACGTAGGAAGGCACATGATTAGCATAAATGTACTTCCGGGTCCCCGCCCGTGCCCATCTCAACGACTGGAGCAATCCCCACAGTAGAGAGGGAACCCCTGCCCACTGCCATGTTCCAGTCCAGGAAACGAAAATCACGGTGTGTATAAGATTTTCTGTTTTCCTGTACTTACTTATGGCAGTGGGCAATTAAAGGGATGTACAAAGCAAAACACATAGGGAGGGAATACTGTAAAACTTTTATTGACGCTGCTGAAAGGACACTGCGCCCAAATCCAGCTAAATCATTGGAATAAACATCGAAGCAGTAATGTTTAGAGAAGGTATGTAGAAAATGTCCATGTAGCTTGCCTACATATGTCGTCTGCTGATACTTGGGCATGGATGGCCCTAGATGCCCCTATCCCTCTGGTGGAGTGTGCTTTAAGAGAAGATGGCCCAGGTACTGTCTGAGAGGAGTAAGCCGTTTGTATACAATCTCTGATCCATTTCAAAATTACTTTTTTGGAGGCACCGCAGCCTCTTCTTGGTCCTCCGTGAAGCAGGAGGTGGCTGTCAGATTGTCTGAAGCTTGCCACTCTTTGTATAAAGGTTGAAAGACACCTTACTACATAAAGGTAATGAAGTCTATTTTCTTATTCATTTTGAGGGTTGTCAAATAAGGTCGGGAGCACTATGTCCTGGGACCTGTGAAATTTTGTAGCTACTTTAGGAACAAAGTTGTCCTGAGTTTTTAGGATGACTTTATCATGAAGGAAAAAATCTTGTTTACCCTAGCTGAGAGTGCATGTAGTTCTCCCACTCTTCTTGCTGAAGATATGGTGAGGAGGAATGTGGTTTTTATTGTGAGGTTCTTGAGAGGGATGGCCTCTAGGTTCGAAGGGTGCTTTGGTCAGAGCATCCAACACTAGAGAGAGGTCCCAGGGAGGAACTGTGTCTTTTACTTGAGGACGAATTCTGGCTAGAGCCTTGAAGAATTTCTTTATCAGAGGGGAGGATGCCCACTTTGTCCGTGTAAGCGGAGATTGCTGATACCTGACCTTTCAGAGTAGAGGGACTGAGGTTTAACTAGTCCTGATTGAAGAAATTCCATGATAGTAACTTTTTATGTCCCCAGTGAGAGAATTTTTCCCAGATCTTACTTTGTTTGGTAGAGGTGGACATTTTCCTGGATGCTATTAAAGTTTTTATAGCTCTGTCAGTAAACTTTATGGTCATCTCAGCAGCATATGAATACACAGTGAGACGAGACGACGTGGCTCCAGCTAGTACACATCACAAAAAGGCACTTAAAAATACACAATAAATATGTAAACATGAAATGTGCAATATATTGGCAGAAATTGGATATATGCATGTGTAAACCTTTAGAATTGTGCAAATAAATTAACAGTTCACAAAGTTAAGTTCACAGTTCAAGTGTGTCTGGAATGTAGTGGGAGGGCAGGCAGTGAGTTGAGGAGTCTGATAGTTGAGGAGTCTACTGGAGGGAGCAGCGTGAACAGTCCGTTTGAGGGGTGTGTGGAGTCCAGTGCAATGTAGGAGGCCTTTCTTGCAGAGTGCTTGTGGAAGATGTCCTGCAGTGATGGAAGAGCTGTGCCAATGATGTTGCCAGCTGCTCTGACAGTCCGCTGTAGACTTTTCCAGTCAGCAGAGCTGGCACTACTGTACCAGATGGAGATGCAGCTCGTCAGGACGCTCTCTATGGTGCCCCTGTAGAAAACTGTGAGGGTGGGAGGCAGAAGGCTGGCCCGTTTCAGTCATCTTAGGAAGTGAAGACGCTGCTGAGCCTTTTTGGTGATGGAGGCGGTGTTGGTGGTCCAGGTGAGGTCATCAGAGATGTGGACTCCCAGGAATTTGGTGTTCTTCACTGTCTCTACTGTGGAGTTGTTGATGTTGAGTGGTGTGTGAGCAGGGCGAGTTCAACTGAAGTTGACGATCATCTCTTTCGTTTTTATCCACATTCAGTGACAGGTTGTTCTCACTGCACCAGACCGCCAGCTGCTGAACCTCATCTCTGTACGCCGACTCGTCGTTGTGGCTGATGAGCCCCACCACAGTTGTGTCATCAGCGAACTTGATGATGTGGTTTGAGCTGTGTCTAGCTTTGCAGTCCTGTATCAGCAATGTGTACAACAACGGGCTAAGAACACTTCCTTGAGGAGCTCCTGTGCTCAATCTGATGGTGCTGGAAACGTCGCCGATACGAACAGACTGAGGCCTCTCGGACAGAAAGTCCAAGATCCAATTGCACAAAGAGGTACTCAATCCCAGCTCGCTTAGTTTCCCACTCAGCTTTTGAGGGATGATGGTATTGAATGCTGAGCTAAAGTCTATAAACAGCATTCTCACATAACTGTCTTTCTTGTCCAGATGAGTTAGTGAGAGGTGGAGTACAGAAGATATGGCATCCTCAGTTGACCTGTTTGGCCGATATGCAAATTGTAGTGGGTCCAATGAGCGGGGGAGGGTGCTCTTGATGTGTGCCTTTACAAGTCTCTCGAAGCATTTCATGATGACCGGGGTTAGTGCAACAGGGCTGTAGTCATTCAGGCAGGTTAATGAAGATTTCTTTGGCACTGGAATGATGATGGTGGACTTGAAGCATGTGGGGATGATCATCTGGTTTAGCGATGTGTTGAAGACGTCAGTGAAGACGTCAGCCAGCTGATCAGCACAGTCTATGAGCACACAGCCAGGAATGTTGTCTGATCCGGCAGCCTTTCATGGATTGACCTTGGTTAAGGTTTGCCTCACGTCAGCCGTGGGTAGACAGATAACTTGGTCGGTAAGAGGAGGCGTGGCTTTCCTCACAGGCTCTTTGTTTAGCGCATCAAACCGTGCGCAGAACTTGTTCAGTTCCTCTGGGAGTGTGGCGTCTTCGTCGCTGCTGCACGCAGGTACTGTGTGACAGCCTGAATGCCTTGCCATAAGTTGCGTGAGTCTTTTGAGTTGTTGAAATGATTTTGAATCTTCAGTGTATACTCCTGCTTTGCTTGTCGGATGGTTCGAGAGAGGTTGGCCCTGGCTATTTTAAGAGCAACTCTGTCCCCTGATCGGAAAGCAGCATCTCTCTCTCTTAGCCGTGCACAAACCTTTGCTGTAAACCAGGGTTTTTTGTGGCACTCATGGTGGCAGTTTTGGAGACAGTAACATCCTCTATGCATTTGTTGATGTAGCAGGTCACAGAGTCTGTGCACTCCTCCAAGTTGATGGAGCCATTGTGGGTAGCAGCTTCCCTGAACATGTTCCAATCTGTGCAGTCGAAACAGTCCTGAAGTGCTTCCACAGCTCCACTCGGACAGACTGTGATGGTTTTTCTGGCTGGTTTTGTGTGTTTGAGCAGCGATGTGTATGTGGGTAATAACATCACTGTCCGGTGGTCGGAAGAACCTATGTGGGCGCACGCAAAGGCTTTGTAGGCGCCGCGCACATTCGTGTAGATTTTGTCCAAACATTTCTCTCCCCTTGTAGCAAAGTTCACATGTTGAAAGAATTTGAGAAGCACTGACTTCAGGTTTGCATGGTTGAAATCGCCAGCAACAACGATAAATCCGTCGGGTGTGTTGTTTGAGGCTTGTTGATAGCCTCGTACAGCTCTCCTAGAGCCAGGTTAACATTTGAGCTAGGTGGCAAGTGCATAGCCACCACTAGTACTGCGGTAAATTCCCTCGGCAGATAGGCGACATTTAACAATTAAATACTCCACTTGTAGTAAGCAGTGGCGAGTCACTTCAGCAGCGTTCGTGCACCAGAGTTTGTTGATATAGATGCACAAACCGCCACCTCGGCTCTTGCCGGACAATGAGGCATTTCTGTTGGCTCGGTAGCAGGCTAGCTGGATAGCCGAGTCAGCGATGTTTGTATTTAGCCATGTTTCCGTGAAAATAAAGATGCAACAGTCTGTATGCGGATGACACAATCCTATTTCTAGAAAACCCCTATGAAGCCCTCACATCTGCTCTAATGGTAATAAACCGCCAGACTGAATACTCAGGACTGAAAATAAATTGGGCAAAATCAGTTCTCTTTCCCATAGACTCCTTCCACATAGACAGCCAGAGAGTACAAGTAAAATTGCAATGGGTCAACACATTTAAATATTTGGGGGTACACATACACCTCCAACTAGACAAATATATTGAGTTAAATTTAACCCCCCTAACATTAAAGCTAGAAAATAAATCTAAAATTTGGAATACTCTCTTTAACTCTGCTAGGTAGAGTGAATCTATTTAAAATGATCATGCTCCCAAAATTCACATACCTTTTTAGGCAAGCGCCAATTATGATACCAAAAAGCATCTTTCGTAAATTGAATTCCCTAGCTACTACCTTATACTGGGCAGCAGCAGCTCCCCGAATCACAATGCACTCACTGCAACTCTCAGTGGATTCAGGAGGTCTAGCAGCACCCAACTTATATTTCTATTACCTTGCCACTAAACTGGTTAATGCCTGGTGGTGGATAGTCCCCTCCACTCAAAATGCCACTACAAATCTAGAGGCCCAAATATCTGGCTCTTATGAAGCTCTTAAAAATATGTTGTACCAGGGCACCAAAGACTACAAGTCCCCCACACAACTAATGACAGCCACGGTCCAAACTTGGAAAATTGCCTTATAACTTTTTTCAAAACACGAAAATCAATACTCGCCCAACCAGCCTCTTTGGTACAACCCACAACTCCCACAATTACGAACTATACCAGACCCTACAATCTGGGCCCAGTACAACATTAAATACCTAGGGCAAATTATGGCACAGGGCAAATTATGGCACATGGTGAATTGTTAACTTTTGATGAGCTGAAAATTACCTTTAATATGCCTAATACAATGTTTTTTAGAATTTTGCAATTGCGCCAGGCCATAAAAACACAATTTGGACTAGCACAACCAGACACTTCACCCCAAAAAATAGAGGTGCTGGCCTTTAACCAAGACCTTAACAAACCAGTTTCACAATGTTATGCTCTTCTAAGTACCCCAAAAAACCCTATACTTAAAAAACTGTATGACAAATGGCTACAGGATGTCCCGCAACTCACCACAGAAATGTGGGAAGATATTCTAGAAACACACAGTTCAAAACTTGTTAGCTCAAAAGATAAAATGATTCAGTTCCGATACCTTCATAGGACCTATTTGACACCCCATAGACTCCATTTAATAAATCCTAACGTACCAGATATTTGTCCTAAATGCTCTTAATGCCCTGCAAAT
Organism: Xenopus laevis; assembly: GCF_017654675.1. Taxonomy (NCBI): domain Eukaryota; kingdom Metazoa; phylum Chordata; class Amphibia; order Anura; family Pipidae; genus Xenopus; species Xenopus laevis. Next base: position 60,024,568 of record NC_054382.1, read on the forward strand.
TTCATGCATATGGTGTGGCTCTGCCCAAAAATAATGACATTTTGGAAAAAAGTGATAGAAAAAATTGGTCTCATCCTAGCGCAGTGATGGGCAAAGTGCGGCTCTCCAGCTGTTGCAGAACTACAAGTCCCAGCATGCAAAGACTGCCTACAGCTATCAGCCTACAGCAGGGCATGGTGGAAGTTGTAGTCTTGCAACAGCTGGAGAGCCACAGTTTGCCCATCACTGTCCTAGCGCTTATTATCCCTCTAAACCCTGAAACTGTACTATTAAACCAAGTCGAAGAAACTGCCCCTACAATAGCTGAGCAGACTCTCCTTAATTTCCTACAGAGCACCTCCCTGCACTAGACTTTCATTTAACAGATTCTCAAGGAACCCAAAATCCCCATCCTCCATAAATAACCCCCCTTCCCCCTCCCCCCAAGTTAGCCAGGGAAAAGATAGAGGAATAATGACTCAAACAATACTGATCTGTATTATGTTTGTTTATTTGTATGATAGTTAACATCCCAGTATTCTGAAAACTTCAAATCCATGTAAAGGCTTACAATTCAAACTGAATCTAAGGTGAACTTCTGACATGTGCCTTGAACTTGATATTCTATGTCAATTTTGCTTAACAGATAACTGAATGGATGATGTTAAAGCTGATGTACTCAATATGTGGATGTATGTTTATAAAAAATAAAAAAAAAACAATAAAAAAAAGAAATTAAAAAAAAAAAGATGCAACAGTCCTTTATTTCTCGCTGGCTTGAATGCTGGAGCCACAGATGATCCATCTTGTTGTCCACGGAGCGAACGTTCGAGAGCTGTATTGACGGTAGCGCTGGTCGGACCAGGTTAGCCTGGTGTTAACGCCCGCGCGCTTTCCTCGCTTTTGTTTACGAGCGCAGCACTTGCATCTCGGCCAGCAGCATCTCGCAGTCCCGGTCTTTGAAATTTGTACTAGGAAGACAAGCAGCAGATAGCCTCGAAAAGGCGATTAACCTAATATGTCTGACACCAAACTACCAGTCTCCTCCCGCCTCCTGTCACTAGATGCGCAAAAAGCATTTATAGATAGACTGGATTGGAACTATATGTTTGCAGTTTTAGAAGAAATTAAAATACCACAACCATTCCTAATGGGACAATAATATGCAGCACCCTCAGCACAGGTGCTCAGTATGGGTCTCCAATCTAAATATATTGAGATAAGAGGAGGCACACGTCAGGGATGCCCATTGTTACCATTAATACTTGCTCTATCCTTAGAACCCCTAGCCAACACCATTAGACACAATCCAGATATCAAAGGAATCCGAGAGCATAAGGAGCATAAAATAGACCTTTTTGCTGATGACATTCTCCTCACACTTACATCGCATCAAACCACCTTACCAAACCTACTCCAGACATTAGACTGATTCCAACGTGTAATCTGTGTACAAATCAACCCCACAAAATCACATGCATTTCCACTGAAAATGACCGAGGAAGAACTGAATCTACTTTAACTTAACTTTGATTATAGATGGGAAAAAGAATCTTAGCATATCTCGGAATTTACCATACCTCATCCTATGACACTCTATATAAAGTGAACTATTCAAAACTGATTGACAAACTTAAAAAAGATTTATCCATATGGCATACTTATCACCTCTAATGTTTTGGTAGAATAGCAGCCGTCAAGATGACACTACTACCAAGACTTCTATATCTATTTAGGATGCTGCCAATCCACCTTACAACAAAAGGCCAGACTTCACCTGGGGGGGGAAGGCCCAAAATTAAAGCAACAATTATTACTAAGCCTATATAAATAGAGGGCTGGGAGTCCCACATATTTACAGATATTACTTGACCAGATTAGAGGCTATATTACATGCCCCTACAGACGAGCCATGGAAAGACATCACTATACAGCCCCATTACAACTATCCCACCTATTTTGGATACCTAAGACATTCAGAGTTACCCGTAGGAACCTTTTGCCCATATCGCAACAAGCCTTAGAATTGTGGGACTCAATCAAAGATGAAACTAAGTTTACACAACACCAGTTACAGAACTATTTTCTACGAGAGTTTTCCAACTGGCTGTAACCCAACAGATTTTAAATCCTGGATATATGCAAATATACTCATTACAGACTTTCACTCAGATCATGCTATAATATCCTTTCAAAAATGTAAAGAGGAACACGACATCCCATACTCACAATTTTTTCGATACCTACAACTCAGACATTATGTAGAAGCCAAGGTCAAAAATCAAACGACTCAAACTCCAACCTATTCTGAAAACATGTGCTTAATTTCTTATACAGCAGTCTTTCATCAGATAACACTGACTTACACCAGCCATACATGACAAAATGGGAGGAAGACCTAGATCTAATGATCATATGTGTGGGAAACAGCCAAAAAAACATCCGTGAGTGCAGTTTCCAGCGAAAGAGCATATAAAATCATATTCTGATGGTACTACAACCTTACACATATCAGCAGACTTAATGGTAATCCAGACCACTCCATCTGTTTTAACGGATGTGGTGAACAAGTATCATTTCTGCATACTTGGCCGACTTGCATAGTAGCTCAGGAATTCTGGAGGATGGTAGCGACTCTGCTCTCCGAGGTACTTCACAGCACCATTCAGGCGGCCCCCCATACATTCCTCTTAGGCATTCCTCCCATTGGCTCAAAACAATTTCAAAAACTAGCTACACACATCCTAACAGCAGCAAGATCACTACTAGCAGCAAATTGGAGACAACCACAAAAACTAGGTCAACAAACATTGGAGACTAAAGTGAACTGGATCAAAGCAATGGAATCCATTAGAGATAAACTCCTAGACAGGAGCTACGAGGGGGAGTTGGAGTGGTATTCTTGGGCCCAGTACTTGGAGAGCCGCCATCCCAGGATTAATGCCATTACATGAGATACTATACAAAAACGTGAAAGATGCTTCGATTCCTGACAGAGGCACTAAGAAGCTTGAACATTTGGTAATCCCTTTTCTCTCTATCTCTCTGCTCCTGCTATTCTTTTACTTATCCTCCCCAACGTTCCCTCAGCTCTCCTCCCCACCCATCACTTTTTGTGGCTATATAATAACAGAGCAGATACAAGATAAATCAAGAAATTACTACTTGAAGATATAATGGAAAAGATATATAGAGTCATATACCAATGAAACATAAGCCACTGTTTATATGTTGAACTTTATTGCAATTTTTTTCTTTTTTTCTGTAAATATTATTGGAAAATCATAAAACAATAAATAAAAAAAAAAAGAAGGGGTTGGATGTTGGTTGTTTTTTTAGCAAGTGAGAAAATACAGGGTTATTAAAATAGCTATGCGTACAAAGTTAATCCAGGGACTGGTCCGATTGCCATCTTGGATTTCGGAAGGAATTTTTCTGAAAAGCACATATAGGTTTATCTAGGTGCATGACATGTAAATACCCCAAAATCTACCTTGTGCATACTTATTTGATGGCTTACAATTACCTTGATTTATAAACACTACCAGATTTATGTGTGGTAAAAAAAAGTTGATTGGAAAGTGGAAAACATATAAAGAAGTGTAGCGATTTTTTTATAGCTAAAATTACCTCAACTGCTATAAAATGGCAACCAAAACCTGAAAGACATGGAAGAAAACAGAAAACTTACATTTGAATGGATAATAGCCAAAATGGCAAAGGCTTTAGCCAATGATGAACTCCAGGAAGATCAAAGTAGGTGTAAGGTTACCTGTGAGTACTGTGAACCGGTAACTGGAGCACAGTGTGAAGGGAGATATATTTCCCCTAGGTTCATGTCTTACTCCGATATGTACAGCAATGCTGAGTGGGTTAATTCCCCTAGAAAGTCTCACCTGGGGAATAATTAGCAGGTTAGATCAGCTAGCTGCTAGAGAGGGTTGGGGCTCGGAGAGAGAGATTTGAGACACACTGAGGAGAGCTGGGAGCTGAATGGAAGTGGCTGGTTATTTTTCCCCAAAGGGAAAGGACTTTGGAAATGTACTGTGACTCTGGGGAGTTTTACTGTTTGTGTTTGACCCGGAATCCCAGTAGGGGACCAGTAGTAGAGAGGGAAACTACCCTGTGTATTAGATAGAGCCCAAGTGTGGCAAGGATTTTGTTTTGTTTTTATTTTGTTTTATGCTGCTTTGCTCCCAAAGTCTTTATATTTGAATAATAAATGGACTTTGCCCTGTTCAAGACCTGTCTGTTCGTCTGATCCTGCTCACAATTGGTGGAGGTATGCAATGGGCAGAAGTTTCATTTGAAAATAGCGAAGACCAAAATTTAAAGGGACAGACAGTTTAAAGGGGAAGTCTTCAACAAATATGAAAATGGAGGTGTTATTGAAGGCGATGATGCAAACCCATCAAGAGTCCTTAAGGGCCCAACAGAAAACCCATCAGGAGTCCTTCAGGGCCCAACAGGAAACCTGATTACACAAATTTATGCCCAAGCGGAAGCCAGTAAAGTTACCTTAGCACAACAACATAGTGTTATCATGCATTTGCAGCACGAGATACAAGCACTGGCTGAGAAATTACAGGGTAGTATGGCCCTGGGGCAAGTACCTAAAAATATCCGCAAATCGGTACAAAAATGTCTGCAAAAGATGACTCCACCAGATGATGCCAGTGTTTAAAATAGTGGCAACACGGGAAAAGCTACACCCAGAGGACTGGGCTGAATGAAAGCCCCTTACTTAAGAGGGGAACCCCAAAAGGTGCACTTTGACCTAAAAGAACAGGACTCTCATAACTATAATAAGTTAAAGAATCCTGGCTCATCTTGGAATCACTTCGGCAGTTCACGCCAAAAAGTTCAATAACTGGGTTTACAGCCAAGGCAAGCCTGCACGGGCGCAAATGCATGACCTCCTGTGTCTCACAAGAAAGTGGCTGCAACCAGACGTCAACACAGCTGATCAAGTGGTGGAAAGGATTGTCATAGAACGGTACGGGAAAGGTCTTCCCCGGGAGATACAGCAATGGGTTTGTCAAGACTGATCACAGGTGAGTGGCTGGTAGTTAGGAGCCTTGGTGCTGTATAACACGAGTACAGCGGGTATTTGAGGTTTTGATAGGCCGGAAACATGTTATGCAGAAGAATATTTTAATAATGAAAATTATGGCAATATAACAGATGAACAAAAGATAAAAAATATTATAAGTTCTTACACCAGGTCGGTGGTCAAGGGCAGGCAACAATAAAGGCAAGTCCGAGAAACAGGCTGAGGTCGGGGGCAGGCTGATGGCAATAACAAGTTCGTATGGCAGGCCGAGGTCGGAGGCAGGCTGATGGCAGAGGGTAGTCCAGTAAACAAGCCGAGGTCAATTACCAGGAGATCCAACAGAGTGCAGGTAATGGGAAACTGTAGCAGAGAACACAGGCACACAGGAACAGGGTACCGGACGGGGACTCAAGAACAAAGCAGGAATCAGGAACAAAAGCAGGAAATCTCTGGTCTGTAGAAACAGGCTGTGACGCTTAATGATCAAGCACCTGGGCATGGTTTGCAACAGGCTTATAAAGCCCCTTAATTGGCAACCTATACACACCTGTGTTTGATGAAGGAGGAGGAGTGGAGCAAACACATAAGGAGTCCAATCTCAAAGGTCTCCAGTGGCTCAGTGAGGTAATGCAGGAACTTAAAAGTATGTAGTCCAGAGTTCGATTCCAGGTAGTTCCTGACAGGGTTGGACAGGCAGACCCCCAAGACATGACCCAGATGGTGGAACTTGTGAAGAGGTACATGACTACTGAGAGCTACCTAGGATAGGGAACCTCTACCCAGCGCCCTATCAGGCCTCAGAGACTGCAAGGAAATCCCGGTAAAACTGTTCCATTTGTTAAAGGGGTGGTTTCCCAAGGTAACCGGGACAGAAGCGCTGATATGACTTTGGGACGAAGTACAGGCGCCAAAGGGTGGCCACCAGTCAGGGTCAAGAGGCCAATGACAGAGATAAAAGCAGGTTACAATGCTCGCGGTGTAGAGAGTTTGGCCATTTTTCTGCCAACTGCCTCCTAACGTCGGAGCCTATGGATTGTAGCTGGGGAAAACAAGAATATGTGGCCTCTCTACAAGAAGAGACTGGTAAACAGTTTTGCTTGGTAGTCATAGAAGGACACCGGGTGACAGCTTTCCTGGATTCAGGGAGTTCGGTAACATTAGTCCACGCGAGTTTGGTGGACATTGTTGACTCTACCAACCCACCGGTCGGTGTAGTGTGCATTCATGAAAATATTAAAGACTACCCAACGGCTTTAGTTATGATTGAAACTCAGCATGGAACTATAAAGTATCAAGTGGGGGTTGTAAAAACCTTAATGCATGCTGTGATTTTGGGAAGAGACTTTCCATTGTTCTGGCAACTGTGGGGTGGGGAGAATAACTGTGGAAAGGGTTCCTCGTACAAGGCAGAGGAACCAGGCTTGTCCCCAGAACCCTTTACACACCCTGAAAATGAAGGAAAAGTAACCCCTGATGTGCCCTCACCCCTAGAAGTGTTTCCAGGCCTGGAAGAGGGGGTTGAGGAAGGTGACATGGTACCTGATTTGGAGGTTTCCAAAGACAACTTTGGAACTGCCCAAATGAGGGACCCCACTCTGAGGAATGCTAGAGAAAATGTAAAGGTTATCAATGGGGAACCTCAATGTCCAGGGGCAGAAACAGTGTTTCCCCACATGGCCCTGAACCAGGATCTGCTATATCATGTGAGCAAAATAAGGGGTGAAACTATAGAACAGCTGGTGGTACCCCAGCCATATAGAAAGGTGGTATTAGATATGGCACATAGACTTGTACTTGGCGGTCACTTGGGAGTCGATAAAACTACAGAAAGAATCCTTAAGAGGTTCTTTTGGCCTGGGGTGGTTGGAGATGTCAAGCGATATTGTAGCTCCTGCCCAGATTGTCCGTAAGCAGCACCAAGACCATATTACAGAGGTCCCTTGGTACCATTTGAGAGGGTTGCAATGGATTTGGTTGGTCCTCTGCCAAAATCCGCTAGAGGGCACCAACACATACTGGTAATATTAGATTATGCAACCAGATATCCAGAAGCAGTACCTTTAAGGAATACTTCAGCAAAATGTATAGCAAAAGAGCTGTTCTATTGTTTTCTAGGGTGGGAATACCTAAAGAAATACTGACAGATCAAGGCACCCCCTTTATGTCCAAAGTAACCAAAGAGTTGTGTCGCCTCTTAGGTATTAAACACTTACGTACCTCAGTGTACAACCCTCAAACTGATGGCTTGGTGGAAAGTTTTGATAAGAACCTGAAAGCCATGTTGAAAAAGGTGGTAGATAAAGATGGGAAAAATTGTGATTGCTTATTGCCGTTTTTGTTGTTCTCAATCAGGGAGGTGCCACAAGCTTCTACTGGGTTCGCCCCATTTGAGTTACTCTATGGTAGACACCCCAGGAGTCTGCTAGATGCAGCTAAGGAAACTTGGGAACAGGAGGCTACCCCCTACAAGACCGTGGTAGAACACATTGCTCAAATGCAGGAGCGGATTACGACAGTGTTACCTATTGTAAAGGAGAACATGGCCAAAGCACAGGAGGCCCAAAGCAGGATTTATAATTGGTCTGCAAAAGTAAGGACCTTTAATCCTGGGGATAGAGTCTTGGTACTTATCCCCACAGTTAAAAGTAAGTTCCTGGCCAAGTGGCAGGGTCTTTACGAAATTATTGAAAAAGTTGGTGAGGTGAACTATAAGGTACAGCAACCTGTAAGAGAAAACAGGTGCAACTTTATCATGTGAATTTACTGAAGCCCTGGAGCCCTCAGGAGGTCCTGGTATCAGAACCGGGCCTAATGGCCTATTCTGCTAGTCTCATTCCAAAATAGCCGAAACGCTCAGTATCACAGAAACAAGAAGTGAAAGAATTCTTGATGAGAAATAGGGATGTTTTCTCTGATCTTCCTGGAAGGACTAAGCTAATTAAACATGATGTGGTAATGGGTAACAGGTAAAAGTTATGGTTAAGCCATATAGAATACCTGAGGCACGGAGACAGGCGGTCTCTGAGGAGGTAAGGAAAATGTTGGATCTAGGAGTAATTGAGGAGTCCCATAGTGATTGGTTTAGCCCAATTGTTTTGATCCCTAAACCTGATGGGAATCTAAGGTTTTGTAATGACTTCCGAAAACTGAATGAAGTCTCAAAATGTGATGCCTATCCCATGCCTAGGGTAGACAAACTCATCGAAAGGCTAGGCCCTGCAAGGCACCTCACAACTCTAGATCTCACAAAAGGGTATTGGCAGATACCACTAGCGGAAGGGGCTAAGGAAAAGACAGCCTTTTCTACTCCTGAGGGTCTCTTCCAATACAATGTACTACCTTTTGGTTTACACGGGCCCCAGCTACTTTTCAAAGACTAATGGACCGCATTCTTAAACCACATAATCCCTATGCCTCAGATTATTTGGATGATGTGGTTATCTTCAGCTCTGATTAGGAGTCTCACTTACCAAAGGTACAGGCAGTGCTAGTCTCTATACGTGAGGCGGGGCTTACTGCAAACCCTAAAAAGTGTGCGGTTGGAATGGAAGAAGCCAAATACTTAGGTTATGTAATTGGAAGAGGTGCAGTAAAACCTCAAACAAATAAAGTGGAGGAAATACAAAAGTGGCCCCAACCTGTCACAAAGAAATAAGTCAGAGCCTTCCTTGGGATAGTAGGCTACTATCATAGGTGTGTGCCTAACTTTGCTTCTATTGCAGCTCCTCTTACAGATCTTACTAAAGGGAAGAGCTCAGTAATGGTTAAGTGGTCAGCTGAGACTGAAAAAGCTTTCATAGAACTTAAAAATTCCCTCTGTAGGCAACTAGTGTTAATAACGCCAGTTTTTCAGAAAGAGTTCATTCTGCAAACTGATGCCTCAGATGTGGGTTTGGGGGCTTTCCTCTCCCAAATGGTAAACGGTGAGGAACACCCAGTAGTGTACTTAAGTAGAAAGCTTACACTGGCTGAGAGTAGATACTCTATTGTAGAAAGGGAGTGCCTTGCCATTAAGTGGGCATCAGAGGCCCTCAAGTACTATCTCAGTACCGTACCTAGAGGGGGCGGGCCCTGGTGTGTGACGCGCAGCCGGGCCCCCGTCCCCCTCCATACACACCAGATTACACCAGATTTCAGTGGCGCGTGGGCTGCCGGGGGGCCCTGAGGGGGTGCGGGTCCTGGCCCGCTCGCACCCCCTGCTCCCCCAGTAGTTCCGCCACTGTACTATCTGCTGGGCCGAAAGTTTAGATTGGTCACAGATCATGCTCCCCTTGGATGTCTGAAAATAAAGAATGCTCGAGTCACCAGATGGTTCCTGGCCCTGCAAAACTGAAGTCGATGGACTTTTTTTGTGTGACAATTTTTTAAACCACGCAACCTTTTTAACTATCACTTTCACTGTAATCTATGGGCATTTTTTTCTCTGTGAACTGAGGCAAAATATTTTTCTCATGAGAAATAGAAAGTCTACCAGGAACATAAAATTTTACACTCCAGTAATTACAACAAAAGATTACTCGACAAGCCTTTTATACTGTAGCTTCTGCAAGTGCCACCAATAAGTCTATATATAAATTATTCTCTAACTGGCATGTAAGGCGAGGAAACCTTTTCCCATTTCAACAAATTAAGTTTTGTTATTAATCATATGGTTCGGACCAATAGGTAAAGTTGTTACAGCAAATACTAAACAAAGTATATAACTCAGCAGCAATCATTTATCACTCTTTATTAACAGTTTCATAATTTTTAGAATGAACAAACATATCCCAAGAAAACCTGTCACCTGATATTCAGCATCATTTAAAAAGGTTTGCTTTTATCAAAAAGTTACAAAGCAATAATATTCACAAGCATTTGAACATGGGGTTATAGTAAGTAAGTTGCATACATTTCTGGAGTTAAATTAAAGGGGTCCTCCACCTAGAAAGAGATTTTGCACTGTGAATTAAAATGTAATATTAAGAAAATGTCCAATATACATCACATTAAGATATTTAAAAATGTATTGTTACTAACAGCAGCCTGTCTGCTTACATTGTCTACACATCGAGCTCTGAACCCTGAATCAATGTTGCAAGTCAGCTGATAAAAAGACCTAGAGGGGACACTTGTTGCAGAGTTATAAGGGTCAGACCCAGACAACTGGGATAAATAAAAACTGCTTTCAAAAGTAATTAATAATCTTTAATTAGTGTATACTGGACAGCTACTTAGAATTATATATTCTTTCATAATGCAAAAAACTGTGTGTTTTTTTCCCGATGTATTTAGGTAGCAGGGATTTGTGGCAATCCAAATTCATCAACCAGTACTCCATCCTGTTAAAAGAAAAAAAATGGTATACTGCATATTAAATCATCACTGAACATGAAATGTTACTCCTACTTAATAGCCATAGCAGATGTCCTAAGTAATCCACTGTCAGAATAAAAAGGTAAGTGTATGGTCCTGGAATAATGTGAAAATGCTGCACATGTGCCATCACTGAATGGATCTATGCATTTGGTCTGTATATTATACAAAATATATAGAGTACAAGTTAATTTATCAATCATAGACAGAATTGAAAATTTAAATAAGAAGGGCATTCTCAGAGATGTGGCTATAAAATATCTAACGGCAATATAATTCACTCTCAGCAACTGAACTGAAGCCTTAAGAAATAATCATTTTTTAAAAAAAATTAGATAAAATTATCACAAGGTTATTTACCTAAATATATGTTTATCAACCTTGCCGGATAATGTAATTTGTACAGTATGTGTAATTTGTATTTTGTTTTCACTCAGACCTGGTTAGCATCCTATTTATGCAACAATCATACAATCATAAAAGTACAATCATTTTGATATGAATTGTTTTCATAATGTTTATCAATATATTTCAGGACAAAATGCAATACCACTTTACACAAATAGAAGCCACAGACAGATGTTGCCCATTCTGTCTTTTTTAAAATATATTCTTTATTTATATTTTTATTCAGAAATAAATAGTTTTGTATGAATAACAGTCTAAGTGTGTCTTTTTCTTTTAAATTATTAGTCCAAGATCCTCCTACTTGCTTAAAAAATGGAAACAAATGTTCATTTGTCTTTTTGTTTTTTTTAAACCATGGCTTGTAGCAAAATGTATCAGTACCACCAATTGCATTCTCACATCTATTGTGATTTGTGAGAATGCAATTGGTGGTACTGATACATTTTGCTACATCTAGAGGCACATTTATCAAAGGTGGAATTTTGAATTCATATGAGTTTTTTTTAACACTCCCTTAAACTCCCATAAATTCAAATTCAACCAATCGAAATGTGTTATTAAAATTTGAATTCTCAAAGGGCCAGAGTATGATAAATCTCGAAAAATAAAATTCTCATTTTTTAAAAAAACACTCTAATCAAATTTGAACTCCCTAGTCAAATTTTACAGTTTTGACAGTTTAGAATTCTAATTTTCAATTCGACCCTTGATAAATCTGCCCCCTATAGTGGCTAGTGAGAATGCAATTGGTGACACTGATAATTTTTTCTGTATGCTATTCATGTAAGAGGGCAAATAGCATTTAATCCCCTGTCACATAGCTACAAAATGCTCAGAATTGTGCCTCTACCTTTAGGGTCAGGGCAAACATGTATATTGGGGGAAATTAGCTGCCCAGCGACAAATCTCCTCTTCTTCGGGGCGACTAATCTCCCCAAACTGCCTTCCTGCCAGCTAAAATGTAAATTTCCGGCGGGATGGCACTCGGAACGATTCATTTTCCGAAGTCGCTCAATTTTGCCTCACGAGGCTCTTTTCTCAAAGAACTCAGATCAGCAATACTGTGAGGGTTTATGGTTTTATTTACCTAGACCTGTCTAATAAAATTTACTTAGCTTTAACCTTTCCTTCTCCTTAAAGACTTGAATGTGCAGTTTAATCAGGTCTAAATTATTTGCATCAGCATTATGGAGGGCACTGTATGTGTGTATGTATATATGCAGTTGTGTTCTGAATAATAGCAGTCTGACATCACTAACCTGATCAATCACTGTATACAACTACTAAAAAGTCTACTTTTCCTGAAATCTCTAGCGGTGCATGAGATTAGTACATATATATATATATATATATATATATAAATGTTTATTAAAAAAAGTATCTCAAACACGCACACAGTAGATTTAGATTACATTTTTGTTTGTTAATTAATCTAGGAAACTGTAGCTAATACAATTGTATGAAATTGAGTCTAAATCTACTGTGTGCGGGTTTGAGATACTATTTTTTAATAAACATATATATATATATATATATATATATATATATATATATATATTCACTAATCTCATGCACCGCTTGAGATTTCAGGCAAAGTAGACTCTCTCTGAAGCAGTAGAGTGCACAGCCATTTATTACTAACTGATCAATCACTGTTTTTTGTAGAAATTATATTTTTAGATGATAAATAATTTACTAGTATGTGTAGTAGCGTAATAGAAATCAGTTATGACATGCATGCTACTTATTCTATGTATTTGAATCCTTAATTGAGGCGTGTTCAAAGTAATAATAATAGCTTGGTCATTCATTCTGTAAATAGAACAGGTTTTAATTACGGCCCTTATTTAAAGTGGACTTGTCACCCAGACACAAAAATCTGTATAATAAAAGTCATTTTCAAATTAAACATGAAATCCAATTTCTATTTTTTATTAAAGCATTCATAGCTGTTGTAAACTCATTTAAAAATCTCAGCTGTCAATCAAATATTGTCTGCCCCTCCTCTATGCCTAGGCATAGAGGCAGGGCAGACAATTACTTTCACTTTCCATTCAGCACTTCCTAGATGTCACTGCTCTCCACACATTCCCCTGTTCTCTTTAACATTTAATTGTGTAGCCAGGGCATGGGGATGGACATCGGGTCCCCCATTCTGGTGCACAAACAAGATTCTGAGTTGATGCAAGGCTTTCCTTAAAAACAGTGTCCACAAAATGGCTCCTGCCTGCTTGTTATCATTTTGAATTCCCAGACTGAAGGAAACAAGATTCAAATAATTTATACAGTGTAATTAAAGTTAATTTTGCTTGACTAATGTGATAAAATAGGATTTTGAATAATTTTTTTGAGTGACGGGTCTCCTTTAAGGAAAGAAGGCAGCAAATGATGTGCATGCTGGCTACAGTGCATTTCTCTCTGAGTTAAATAGGTTGTTCCAGACATTGTTCGAAAGTAAGACTTTTTATACTATGGGCAAAAGGCAAACAAGTTAGGGACCGCCATATGGGGTTTACCTTGACGTGGTATGGTGGCTTTTCAAATTTATGATCATAACTTTATAACTAAAAACCCCTGTTTTGTAAACTTACTTTTGAGACAGGGGACTAGGGAATGTGCATTAAAACTATCACTTCCATTATACTTAAATATAATATTACTTAGCCTTTAGAGTGCTTCCACACCCTCATTTTGCAAATTGTGGAATGTCACTTAGCACTATACAAAGTAGGTCAACTCCATGAAACACAGATGTGCAGCAGCTATCAGAAACAATGGTTATACAACTAAATATTTGTTCAAGGATTCAAATGAAAGCAAAATTTTGAAAAATGTTTCAGTTTATACAATGAATCTTTTGAGTTTGTAAAGAAAAATGCAGATACTATTTTTTTTTTTTTTTGCAAAACTGTAATATTCCCTTTTCTTCACTGTCTCTAAAAGAATAACACAAATCAAAACTTCATGTTTTGATTGGTAATAGAATGTGCAGTGTTCCCAATGCATTTGTGTCTATAGAAATAAAAGCTATTATAAGGATTTTGAGCTGTATATAGAATATCATACATTGCCTGCGTTAATCAAATAGGATTTGTAATTTATTTCTATATGAGGTAATTTGAAAATAATTTCCTGTGGGCCAACCATTTACATACACCATCTTTAAACATTCTTAAATAGTCCAAATTGGACTAGTAGAACTTTGTGATCGTCCAGTGGTCTTAATTATTAGTTAAATGGTAGTGGAGACTTAAAGCAAACTTTTTTTTTTTTGCTTGTTTTAACTGTATCACTAGCAACATAATTTCACAATGGAACACTTTGAGTTTGCTAAAATGCAATAAAATTGCTAAAACAAAATCACACAAATAAAATACAAAGGTAAGCATGCATTGTGATGTGCAAAACAATCTTTAAAGTGGTTGTTTACCTTCCAAAACTTTTAATTTTAGTTGTTTTCAGATTGTTCACAATTTTTTTGTATTTTTTACAGTTTTTCCAAAATTGCAGTCTAAAGTTTAAAGTTACTGTCTCAGATATTTCAGTCTGGCAGCTCACTCCAGGTGAAAATTCAGAATTGTCCCATTTAACGGTAAAAATTGTTACATTGCTTTATTTTAATTAATACATTTCCTAGCAGCATCTGTGGAATATTAGCAACTATTTTATCAATTCAGCTGCCTAAGGGATTCAGCTCAGCAGTGCCAAAGATAAGAAATGTATCAATTTAGTACAGTTACATTGGCAGTGCCCCCCCACCCCAGCTGCTTTAGAAACACTTAAGAAGGTGAAAAATAAAAGGTTAAACTTCAATATTAGAAAAACATTGCAAATAGAAGGTAATTGAAAAAGGTCTTTATTTCTGACAAACTATCGGAAACCAACTGAACTGAAAAAAGCATTGTAAGGTGAACAACCCATTTATGGAGAGAATAAACGTTAAAAGTAAAAAATTTGCATGTGCACTTGGTTTATCACCCCAAAAAAATTTAAAGGTGTATGTTGTTTACAGTGTATTTTTTTGTCCCTCCCTGTTTCATCATGATAAAGCACCCATGTTTAAAATTAAGTCTTGACAAATTGAAACCTTATCTCAACCAAAGTAAATACCTATGGAAAGAAGCTTTTCTGGACTTTTTACTCAATTTACAGCTTGCCGCCTTAATCCTATCAGAGTGTGGTCCTGTCCTTACTCCGGTTCTTAATCATACATACAGTTCCTCTATGGCTTTTACTACTATCTCTTCTTCATTCAAATGGACCTGTGTGAACCAACTATAGTATACCTCTATTTCAACAAACAGTAACTCTTGTTTCTTTTAATGAAGCTAACATTTTGATTAAACAATTTTTTCTTGATATTTTCAAGTTCACTTCAATAAGTAAAATATCTGCATATATATATATATTGTCTGTATTGTATTGTCAATGGCTTTTCTGAATATAGTGCAGCATATAGATGTTACAAAAACCAACCTTATTTTTGGAGTCACTGGGAACCCCTTCTGGGATAGTTGGGGCAGAGACAGCGTCATCCAAATATGAGGTGTCGTCATCTAACAAAAGTTCATCTCCTAGAGCATCCAGCTCTGTAATTAAAAGCAAAAAGACTCAGAATAGAAATTTACAAGGAAAAATAAGAAATCAAATACTGTAGCATCTGTGGTTGCAGCTGCAATCACTCAAAGGAATGTGGAGGCCCACAACAAAAAAGCTGTTACCAACCAACTATTTCAGATATCTTCTTGCCCCAAAATGAAAAACACTGATATTAAAGGAGAATTCAACCCATTAGCATAAAAATCCCTATCCCCCCCACCTCACGTAGACTCCCCCTCCCTGCTCACCCCAGCCTAACTGCCGCCCTGGGAAATGCCCCTAACTTTTTACTTACCCCTCGGCACAGATTCAGGCATCGGAGTTCCACGCAGCCATCTTCCGGATCTTCGGTAAGCTGAGACGAAGACCGGCGAAGCAGCGCATGCGCAGTTGGAGCAATGTACTGGTTTGAGACAACTGCGCATGCGCTGAAATGGATGGAAATTGCTGAATTTGCCGGTTGAAGACACAAAGACCCGGAAGATAACTGCGGTGAACTCAAATGCCTGAACCTGCACCAAGGGGTAAGTAAAAAGTGAGGGGAATTTCCGCTGGGGCGTCTACGTGGGGTGGGGGTACGTGTTTTTTTTGCTAAAGGGTTGAATTCTCCTTTAATAACCAAAATAATTCAGTGCCCTGTAAAGTAATTTTAATAATCCCTCACTGGAGCACCATTTGCAGACTTTTTTTTTTACAGTTTTCTATGTACCAGCCAAGGCTCTTAATAACAGCAGCTGGCACAACCACACTTGCTTAGACTAAGCGGCTAATCACTATTTACCAGAGGACAATTCTCATTTAGTGAAAGGCCAATAATGGCTCAGTGTAACAATAAAGGAATCACGTATCCAAATGTTCTAGTTGTAAAAATTAGACCGGACAGGGAAAATAACGGAGATACAGGTATGGGACCGGTTATCCACAATGCTGGGGACTTCTGGTTACTGGATAAGGGATCTTCCAGTAATTTGGATCAGCATACTTTGTCTACTAATATATATTTTCAACATTAATTAAACCCAATAGGATCATTTGCCTCCAATAAGGATTAATTATATATCTCTGTTTGAATCAAGTACAGATACTGTTTTATTATTACACAGAAAAAGGAAATCAATTTTAAAATGTTTAATTATTTTATTAAAATGTAATAATTCTAAGCTTTTTGTATAATTTGTTCCGGATAATATAACTGTACTATCAATTTAGAGGAAATAATTTAAGAAAGGGAATCTAAAAGTTACAATTCTCAGACTTAATTATAGACATATTTCATAAAGTTTTTTGATAATATATCTCTCACTCCCATAAATTCCTGTCCAAGTGGAGATTACAATTTATCACAGTCACACAGTGTTCAATTCCCTTTATGTTTTTGATGTGTGGGAGGAAACCCGAGTAAACCGCAGCAGACATAGGGAAAACACAAACTCCTTGCAGATAGTGGCTGTAATCAAAGCTATAACCTCTCTGCTGAAAGTTAACCAGTTTGCCCCCTGCTCACACTGGGTGGTGATGGAAGGTTAAGCAATTTGCACCAGGACCTATGGTTCTTTAATCATGGCCCTACAAACAACTAGGTTACTCTTACACAGATAACAATAAAAGGATGAAATACACAAAACCACTGTTATTTTTAGGAATCTTTTAATCTGAAACTCCACATTTCCTATATCTTCTGTACTTACCAGCCTCAAGATCATCTTCATCAATTTCAGGTGTTCCATAGCTTCGACTAAGTGATTCCTGGATTTCATTGGCATTCTCCATCATATCCTCCAACTGATCTTGCAAGTCCTATAAAAACACAATTCATATCACTTAGAAAATATCAGATTTAAATTTACTTTCACCCAGTGTTCTTAAATAGCAAAGCTGTAAACTCTCAGCATCTACAAACAGCTTCTGAACTGCAAGCATTCTACAGAGGTCTTCACCAAGGTAGGTAATTAAGCCACGTGTAAATAAATCACCCTGTGTATGGCCAACTTTAGCCATCAAGATGCTAGAAAGTGGAAGCATTTTAAGTGATTTTCAGGTATTTCATCAAAACTGCCAATTTTGGGAAAGCATTGCAGCCAAGTACTTTGGAGTAGAAAAACATGGTTACCCATTTTGGATTCACCAGAATTTCAGAAATATCTGTATTTGGGGGAGGAGGCTCTAGTTATTTTTAATTTTTTTGTTTTTTAAAAGTGTCCTTATGCATGAGGTAGGAATGCCCAGGAATGTGCCATTTATGACCCCCTGCAGGCAAGATTCCCCAATATAATATTGCAACTTGCCAACACCATATATTACAGTGAAAATATGGGCATGCTACAGTAAAGCTCCCCACAGACACGACGATTCTTCTTGCCGAACGACCAATTTTAGCGAAGTCCGACCAATCCTTCTAAATTATCGTGCGGTTAGTGGGATTCGAACGATCGTACATCTTACGATTTTTCGGCCGACATCTGTCTTGAAATTGATCAGCCAGGTAAAAAAATTTTTGTCGGTCTCAGTGCAATCTATCTATGTTTGCAGGGCCAAGCAGTTCCTCAAATTTTTATGCAATCTTTTTGTTCAACCCACTGAATTAAAGCTGAAAGTTTGCAGTTCAACTGCATCTGAGTTGTTTCATTTAAAATTCATTGTGGTAATGTACAGAACCAAAATTAGAAAAAAGTTGTCTCTGTCCAAAGATATATGGGCCTAACTGTATGATCCATATGTGGGCGATCAGAATAATACCAAAAATGAGGGGTGTCTCATATTCCAGTATCCCAGTAACCATCCCTCCTGACTGATAGGCCCTGATTGGTATCATAAGAAAGCATGTGAGCTCCTCATAACCAATACATGAGTTATGAGGATGTGAATCCTATGCGAGAGAGAGAGATCCTTTTTCTCTGCAGTTCCAGATTCACAGCTCCTTGATCAACAGATAAAAAAGAACTGACTGGCTCAAATGATGTGACTCTGAATTGTCTCAGAAGGCAGATATGGATTTCACCTTTCCACAGCCCCTTGGTGGGATATCCAATCAAGGATGATTTGTGAGCTTGAGTCCAAATGTTTCCAGTTTTAACCCTCATGATGCCAGAACCATGCTGCCCTGGCATGACACTAACTTTATTTTGGGGTCTCTTGACGCCAGATACTTTGGTAATCCTATGGACAATGGGCATCAAATTGTTCAGTGGACCCCTGGCATTCATATTTAGGATGTTTTTTCTTGGTACCTAATACTATATGGGCGAAAAGAACTTGCAAAGATCAAAGTTTTGCAGTGATTTTTCAGAATTTTCATATTTTTATAGAAACTGCTAAGTTCAGAAAAGCTTTGATATTTGGTAATAAGGAGTAGAAAGACATGGTTACCCATGTTGGATTTGGCAGAATGTTTACTTTTAAAAAATATATGGTTTCCAGGATTTTTTGGCTTTGGAATCTAAAGTATGCCATAGTCTGCTGTAGTGCTTTGATAATTCTGTAATTTCCAACTGGGATTTTCAATCAGAAATGTCTGTCTGATGGAATAGAAAGGACTATATCTTAAGACAAATGTATAGTAAGCAGTAAGAAAACACTATGGGTGGATTACTCAAAATGTAAGATTAGCGCTCACAGCAAAAAACCCACCTTCTATTCATTCCTATGGGATTTATAAGTGTATTTATTAAGTGTATTTATCAAATGGTGAACTCTAACTCAAACCCATTGATAGATACACTTCTAAAAATGAATAGAAAATGGGTTTTATGAGCGGTACAATATGCAAAATGTTCCCCATTATAGTCCCCATTAATTCTGTCTTTATGCCTCTAATTTGATTTTGATTGACAATATAATTCCCACCTTTACCAAATCATTCTAAATGGCAAATGGTAATTTCTTCTTCTGTTACAAAGGCCTTACCTCAATCTGATCAATTTTGACTTGCTTGTAAGCCTTTTTCATTTCCTTAGCTCCTACTTTCATTGCATCCACCTTAAAGTGTACAAAAATGTAGACAGTGAAAATGTATGTATTTGTGAACAAAACACATTTTTTTAATGCAAAAATAATAACATACCGTTGTTTTTGTGTCCTTTAGTGTCTGAATAGTATAATTGGCTTGTTCCATATTAAAAGATTGCTGGTTTAGATTATCTCTCTGCTGTTCATACCTAAAACAAACAAACATGCAGAGACTTCTAAATCTATTACAATTACTTAAAGAATAGCATATTCAGGATACAAAGTAATTTAGGCAAATCAAAAACAAAAATACAAAAAGCAGCATTTCATTAAACAAGTGGGACTGGTAATGAAAGGCACAGGCCTCTTTTTTTTCAGCAGCTGGTTGAACGACCAGATTCTTCCGAGGTGGAGATATTTACTTTCATATTTCTGGGACTCTTCGTGGAATACTTTTGGAGTGGTCATGCTGCTATCATTTACCTGGACCACATTTTGAGTGTCTCTACGTCCCGATTCCTTATGAGCTCTTTTTTTCTTTATTGGGTCTATAAACCAAAACTGAACCTGCAACAGTCACCTAAATTTCAACCCTAACCCGTGGGTTTTTGATCAACTGGCACATTACTATTTTGCATCAGTCATATATGCCTGGAGCTATTAAAATCAGGATTAAGTATCCTACTCTCTTTCTAATCTAAATTTTAAACCAACCCAACCCTCCATGTTGTACACATCCTTTGACCACTATAGGCAATATTTTAAATTTCTTGGTTTCTCACTGTCATTTTCATTGTGGGTAACAGAGTGACTGTAAAGTACAGGAAAAGAAGTACACATAGCACTGGAATTATTTGTTCACAATCACAACCTTTTTTTGATGGGCCACTATTAGGTAAGGTATACTGTCCTTCCCTGTAAAGCGATAGTTTACCCCTTGTTCAAGGTTTTTTTAATTAATGTTTATTGTAACTTCTTGAGATCAACAAGGCAAAAAAGTAAATTGAAGTTATTTCATGTTTGGTCCTTGTAAGGTGGATAGATTACATGTGCACAGATAATTCCTCAGCCTATTTACCTGGTAAGGACCAAACATGGAGTAGCTTTAGTTTCCAAGTTTGCTCTGTTTAGCTGAATAAATAACAAAAGACATAAAAAAATGTATGTTCAGCACAAGCATTATTCATTAAACTGAACATGAATAAGTGGTTATGTCCAATATATATAGGCCCCCTGGCCTACCTGTCCCACTGGGCAAATGCCCCTAACTTGTTACTTACCCCTCTGCGCAGGTCCAGTCCACGGAGTTCAGACGCCATCTTCTCCCAAGCGATCTTTGACCGGCGTTTTTGGTGCATGTGCAGTATGAGCATTTCGCCGGTACGGATCTACTGCGTGACTTTTGGCGCATGCGCAGTAGATCTGTACCGGCGAAATGCTCCTACTGTTCATGCACCAAAAACGCCGGTCAAAGCAGGAAGAAGATCGCATGGGAGGAGATGGAGTCTGTGAACTCCGTGGACTGGACCTGCGCAGAGGGGTAAGTAACAAGTTAGGTGCATTTGCCCAGTGGGACAGGTAGGCCAGGAGGGAGGGGAAGCAACACAGGGAAAGGAAAGTCATCTTGCACTTGGGGTTGCCAAATGTTAGGCACCCCCAAGTGATTGTTTTTACTTTCCTGAAACCCGCGCCGGTGCTCCTATCAGCAGAAACCGGTACTGGCCCGGGGTTATTCCAGCGAGCACCATGGATCGATCCTCTTCCAGCTTCTTCTTTCTTCAAATTTCCCGGGGCAGACTGATGCGCAGTTGAGCAAAATAGCCGACTTTTTAGTTAAAGTTCGGCTTTTCGCTCTACTGCACATGCGCAGCCATGCGAAGAAAGAGGAAGGCGGAAGAGGATTGCTCCTTGGTGCTCACTCAAAGAACCTCAGGCTGGTGCAGTTTTCTGCTGATAGGAGCACCAGCCACAGGTTTAAGGGTAAGTAAATCACTTGGGGACATGTAGTGTGTGGAAGAGAATAGCACACGGAAAGACAAAGAGCAACAAATTGCATCGAAAATGAAGCAGAGAACTAATGTTAAAATAATTTAAAATGCTCAAGTGAAGAGAAAGTAAATATTAAAAGTAAGAGAATATAAGAAATGATAAACATTAAATGGAGAGAAAGATTTCACTGTGTAACACAAACCATTTTGAGTATATGCATGATTTTGGGAGCTCTTGCTATGTGCTTCAAGGTGGAACGAGAGCCCTTGGTACATGCACACAACTTTTTTCAGACAATATATATTTACTGTACACTGGGCTGGGTGGGGCGATGAGGAGCTAGCTAAAAGGGCCAAAATGTGGTGCTTTTATGTTTTATACACTTATGGAGAAGAATAAATTGCTTATTTGACACTGAAGCAGTTGGTCCAGCACCGTTATGCTACAATTCACGGACACAGAGTACAGGGCATACTACTAGTGCACTTCATCATAATCTGGACTGTTTTTAGCATCCATATTCAATGGGTGTATATGGACTTGTGTTTTCGAGTTTTTTAATAGTTCCCAGTATCAATTCATCTGTATCCCCTTGATTTGTGCCTATACTATTAGTCAAACGAACACGGGTTTAACACTGATACACTAGACACAAACAACAAAAAAATATTTTAAACTTGCTGGACATCTACTGCTACACGAGAGATGAACAATTCAAGTATTCTGGCTACACAATGATATCATATCAACCACTAACAAAGATCCATACCAGATGGATAGATAACCAGAAACTTTTTTCAAAGGGGTTGTTCGCCTACACTTTTTTTCATTGTAGCCGGCAGAGGGAAGACATTTCGGGGAGATTGTCGCCCCGATGAAGAGGAGATTTGCCGCTGGGACGACGTCTCTCGAATCTGCTCGTGTGGCCACAGACCCTTAATGTTCCTGTCTGTTTGTCTGGCAGCTCAGTGATCCAGGAGCATTCTGAACTCTTGCAATTTGCTACATTTAGTTACTACAAGTCAGGGATGCTGCTCAGCAGGGCTAAAGATAACAAACGTATCAAATAAATGTATCAATTTAGAACAGTTAAAGAGTCAGTGACCCCACCCCCTTCCCAGAGCTGCTTTAGAAGGTGAAAATTTAAAAACTTAACACTTCAATATAAGAAAGATGGTCACAAACAGAAAAGGGAAAGCAATTGGAAAAAGTCTATGACTGGTGAACAATTTGAAACGAACTGAACTGGAAGAACTGTTTGAAGGTGAACAACCACTTTAAATGTTACATAGTTCACAGTTATTTGTTTATTGTTGTTAATGAACCGTTAATATAAATTGTAGAATCTATGCACAGTCAACTCAAAGCTGTTGCATCCACCATTGTTTGTTTGAAAACTTTGTATAAAGACATTAATTAGGACCAAAAAGCTGGATGCAGTAAATTACCATGGATTTTCTGCCATTTCATGTTCTTTGCTTGCACTAGCTTGGATAGGTCCAGGTGGTACCTGGCATTTGGGAGATGCTGCAGTGATCTGCAGTAATGTGACAAATAGCAAATTAAATGGCAAACTAAACCCTAAAAATGAATATGGCTAAAAATACCATATTTTATATACTGAATTTATTGCATCAGCCTAAAGTTTCAGCTTCGCAACAGCAGCAATGATCCAGAACTTCAAACTTGTCACAGGGGGGTCACCATCTTGGAAAGTGTCTGCGACACTGACATGATCAGTGGGTTCTGAACAACTGTTGAGAAGCTAAGCTCAAGGGTCGTCATAATTGATGAAGCAGAAAATTAGGTTGGTCTGTAATATAAATTGAGGCTACAGGGCTTTATTAATTACTAATCAGCCTTATATTGTGATATTTATATTCTATGTGTACTGTTTATTTTGAGTCAGTCCCTAAGCTCAGGACAGAGCATGTGCAATAAATCAGCAGAAAAGAAGATGAGAAGCTACGGAGGTATTTTCGGAGACACAGATTTGCACTGCTAAAGGACAGTGGTTGCCTTTGTCTGTTATAGAAGTCCAAAACATAATTTACAACATTTCTAGACTACATCTTTAGTTAAATTTTAGTTCTCCTTTAATATTCCTGTATAGAAAAATACATTTACAGCCACTTCTAAACTCCTTTGATTGAAACAACTATGTCAGGTATCCACGTATATCCGTCCATTCCTATACAACTTCCAGTTTCATGAACTCTTTCTCTCCCCCCGGTCATGGCCTAATCGTGGCTCCTTCTATTGCACATACATTGTCAAAAAAGAAAGAGATGACATGCCGCAAAAAAGATTGATGCAATATAAATAATAGATATTAATAATAAAATGAAATAGTATATCATTTTTTTTTTACTTCTAAAAGAGCACAGTTGATTTAAGTATCTATCTACTTACATTCTTTTCTGCTTGAGAACTCGCAGGGCTTTCTGTTTTACCATGTTCTGAAAAAAAATTGTATTAAAATGAAAAACAGTACTTTTTACTGCAACAAGCTACCAACATGGGTGGTGGGATAAATCAGGGCTCACGGAGAAGAATTACCTGTTATAGTATGCCAGTAAATGGTATGTGAAATAAACATAAAGCTCAACAAGTTTCACTTAATCATCTTACTGCTACTGAAGTATTATGGTACAGTAATAGCAGAAAGCATTCTTGGTTTACAAGAATGCAAATCTTTGAAACACAGAAGCAATTGTCTTTTTAGGGGGGCAAGAAACTAAGTGCAATCCTACTATAGGTGTATATTGCTAATACTCATTTACTTCTGCATCCCTTCATGTCAGTACACATGGTACAGAGGTAGGACCTATATACCAATACCTACATACCAAAAGCCAATCAATATTACTCATGACCAATAAGACATGACTTCTTCCTCACCAGTGTTATTTTTTGTCCTATGGGACAGGGAAGTAGGATCTCCCTCCTCACCATTTTGTGAATCTTTTGTATTTTTACCTTTGTAAAAGTATGGTAGCTCCTTACTTTCTCTTAATGCATTTGCACTTAATAGCAGCCTTTCTCCAGGAGTCTGAATGGAGTCTTTATTTTGACAAGAAAATTATATCTGGTATGGTGCATGAGTTCTTCGGGCTTTGCAGTTTCGGTATCTAAAGATTTTGTGAGCCTGAATGCTCTAATTACACTCTTTACACACTGGTTAGGGGGTTTTCACTGCTGTATCAGTATGGTAGCTCCCTCCTTTCTCATTAGTCTGCATTTATTAAGCAGTGTTTTTCCAAGGTTCTGAATGGTGTTTTTTAGTTTGACCCTGCAATGCGATCTGTTTAGGTGCATGTGTTCCTCGAGGGCACTTTGCTATTGCAATTGTGATATATTGGGTTTTTGTTTGTAAGTGTGAGTTTTCTCTTGACACAGCTGGCATGTGTGCGTATTATTCCAGAACAGGCTGGGAATTTGTACTGCCATAGCAGTATGGTATCTCCTTCTTATTTGGATTCTGCATATTGTCAGGCAGTTTTTCTTTTTGTGCATTTCTATAGGATATATTTTTTCTTTAGAGATTTCACTCCTATGTGGTGGGCTTAGGTTGAGTCCAGTTGTAGATAAACTACCGAGTTGTATTGGCTGTCTTTAATGGGTGGATGGTCTTCTAGCACACAATGATGTGGCCGTTTGTTATGGCCCTTGGTTTGTGTGGCTACTGGCCCTGGCTTTTTGGCTTATGTGCCTGCTGGCTCTAGTTATGAGCTTGTTCGCTTGCGTGGCAGCTGGTCCTTTTGGCTGGGGTGGCCACTGGCTTATGTTTTGGCCTGGTCACTCACATCATCATTGACCCATGTTTTGGCCTTGTTGTTTGCATGGCTGCTGCCCTTTGTCACCGTGTGCCTCCTAGTCTTAATCCACTGCTCGTGGCATGGTCCTTGGTGCATGTGGTTGCTGGCCTTTGCTTTGACAGGCGTAGTTGCTGGCATTGATATATCTTTGGATGACATGGCTGCTGCTCTTGCTGTGAACAGTGGCAAGCATGGCTCTTACTTGAGGCAGTTTGTGGGGCTTCTGGCTTCAATATCTGTCCTTGCATGCAGGGTTGCTTTCTTGCAGCAGCATTTAGCAAGCTGGGTTCACCTCAGGGAATGTGTGCTATCTGGCCTGTGAGCTGGTTAACAAATAAGCACCCCCCCCCCCGTTAATACAACTGTCTTTGTCCTTGAATTCCTATGTTATTGACACAAGTCCACCTTCCCCAATTTGGTTCAATATTCCACATATGATTATCAAAAAAAACATTTACTTCAACTTGAAATGGCATACATTCTTCTCCCTGCCCATTTTAATGCCTTCAGATCCAAGGTTCTCCTCATTTTTAGTGCATGCAGTTTCTAGGTATTGGCCCAGGAGAAACAAGAAGCCTCTCTCCCATACTGCGCTGTTGATCACAGACAGGGAGAATGTGCAGCTGAAGCCAGGCCTGGATTGCCTTCAGCTGTGTAAGCAGCAGCTTCCAGTCTTAATCTCTATTTCAGTTTAACAAACTAAGCAAAATAATATCTAAGCCAGTTACTAGTTTCAAAACTGAAATAATTTCAAGAATAAAAATTGGTTAGCTATTACTCAGCTCTTACTTTATGCAAATCCACAGCAGTGTCTTGGTCAGAAAAGAGCCCTAATTTTAGCATAAAGCAAAACTTCATTGTTTAAGGTATCTGGATGAGTCTATAAGTGAAAAGATGCATTTGGTCTACTCAAAAAAGCTCACACACAGCTTTCTGAATAAATGCATGCTATTTTAAACACAGCTTTATTTATGCTAGAAATCATACCTTGGATGGCCCATCTCTCATTTTTTTCATTTGATCCTTGTATTTCATCAGTTCTGCATCTAGCCGTGATATTTTCTTATCTATTGACTCCGCTCTACCATCAACCTATCAGGAAAAGAAGAAAACATGACAGCAATCGACAACAAGTTTCCAAAAAGTCTAGTTAACCAGCACCATAACCTTGGGGAAAAAATATTAGTATTTCATCATATTTCCATGCAAGAAACCTCCTTGCATGCTTTGGCTTAACATATAAGCATAAAGATATTATCATTTCAAGGAAATCAGGGATTACCAAACGTATAGCCTAAATTTAGTAACAACCCAGTTTAAATATATTGTCAATCAGTGATCATGGCTAATATTGTCAATCTGAGGAAGAGTGACTTTTAATATGGTCTACCAAAATTTCTCTATGCTTTGCATAATTCACCACTGTATTCTTCTAACTAAATGTAATTCTGTCATTATTTATCTGGTATAATAAAATCCTTGCATTGTAAAGATTATTATTTTTTTGTGTTTTTATTTTAGTATTTTAAAGGGATATTGTCATGGGGAAAAATCTTCAAAATGAATCAGTTAATAGTGCTGCTCCAGCAGAATTCTGCACTGAAATCCATTTCTCAAAAGAGCAAACAGATTTTTTTATATTCAATTTTGAAATCTGACATGGGGCTTGACATATTGTCAATTTCCCAGCTGCCCCAAGTCATGTGACTTGTGCTCTGATAAACTTCAATCACTCTTTACTGCTGTACTGCAAGTTAGAGTGATATCACCCCCTCCCTCCCCCCCCCCCCACAGCCAAACAAAAGAACAATGGGAAGGTAACCAGATAGCAGCTCCCTAACACAAGATAACAGCTGCCTGGTAGATCTAAGAACAGCACTCAATAGTAAAAACCCATGTCCCACTGAGACACATTCAGTTACATTGAGAAGGAAAAACAGCAGCCTGCCAGAAAGCATTTCTCTCCTAAAGTGCAGGCACAAGTAACATGACTGGGGGCAGCTGGGAAATTGACAAAATGTCTAGCCTCATGTCAGATTTCAAAACTGAATATATAAAAATCTGTTTGCTCTTTTGAGAAATGGATTTCAGTGCAGAATTCTGCTGGAGTAGCACTATTAACTGATGTGTTTAAAAAAAAAAAAAAAACATGTTTTCCAATGACAGGATCCCTTTAAGTTTAGCAGTGGAGAAAAAAAATACAAGAGGATTGAAGAGGAGAGAGTAATACACAAATAAGTAATTGTCAATTTGCCATTACACATTTACAGTTATATTTGCAGAAGGATCGTGGAAGAACACCCATGGGCCCCATACAGCATCAAACTTCTGTGGACAGCCTCTTGAAATATATGTCAGATATTTATCTTGAAAGTTATATCTCTTGACTATTTTTGTTATGATGCACATAGCATATTTGCTGTTAATCCAATAAACTTTGTCACTGCTGAAATACTACTGTTTCCAGAAGTCATGTTATATATTAAAAGGAAGTTGCTACTTTGAAAGCTCAGCCAATTAAGCAGATAAGCAAAACTCAAAAAAAAAAATATATAAAAAAAATATATATAAAAAAAGAGAGCTAAGCAAAACTCCAAAGAATTAAAGTGGACCTGTCATCCAGACACAAAAATCTGTATAATAAAAGTCCTTTTCAAATTAAACATGAAATCCAGTTTCTATTTTTTATTAAAGCATTCATAGCTGTTGTAAGCTCATTTAAAAATCTCAGCTGTCAATCAAATATTGTCTGCCCCTCCTCTATGCCAGTGGCATAGAGGCGGGGCAGACAATTACTTTCACTTTCCATTCAGCACTTACTAGATGTTACTGCTCTCCACACATTCCCCCGTTCTCTTTACCGTTTAATTGTGTAACCAGGGCATGGGGATGGACATCAGATGCCCCATTCTGGTGCACAAACAAGATTCTGAGATGATACAAGGCTTGTCTTAACAAGTGTCCACAAAATGGCTCCTGCCTGCTTGTTATAATTATGAATCCCCAGACTGAAGGAAACAAGATTCAAATAATTTATATAGTGTAATTTAAGTTCATTTTGCTTGACTAATGTGATAAAATAGGATTTGGAATTTTTTTTTGGGTGACGGGTCCCCTTTAAGAGGGGTTCCCAAACTTTTTCATCTGACTGTATATTATTTTTGCCTAAGTGCATAGCCTTGTGTTTATCAACATTGAACCTCATTTTCCAGTTTGCTGCCCAGTTTTCCAATTTAGTCAAATCACTCTGCAAAGTGGCAGCATCCTGCATAGAACCTATTTAGTACTGCACAATTTTGTATCATCAAAAAAATTGAAACAGTACTTTCAATGCCCTCCTCCAGGTCATTAATAAACAAGTTGAAAAGCAAAGGACCAAGTACAGAGCCCTGCGGTACTCCACTAACAACAATGGAAACTAGAAAATATTTAATTAACCACCACTCTTTGTAATCTATATTTTAGCCAGTTCTCTATCCAGATACAAATACTATTACTATTACTACTAACATTCCTTAATTTAACCAGGCACCTTCTGTGTGGCACTGTATTAAATGCTTTAGCAATATCTAAGTAGATAACACCCACTGCCATCCCAGAATTGAGATCCCTGCTCACCATCTCATCAAAAGAAATTAAGTTAGTCTGGCAAGTTCTATTACACATAAAACCATGCTGGAACAAACTCATAGTGTTATGATTAGCAATGAAGTCCAGTATCTTATCCTTTAATAACCCCTTGAAAAGCTTTCCTACCACTGATCTCACCCACACCTAGTTTAAACACTCCTCCAACCGCTTAGCCATTCCCCTAGCACTTAAGTCTTAAGGCACGCATTTAGCTCCCGCCGTCTTCCCAAACTTGCATGTGGCACGGGCAAAATTTTATTGGAAGACCTTCCCTTGATCTTAGAGCCTAGATCCCTATACTCACTCTTTAAGGTCTTCCATCTACCTTTTTACATCTTATTTTTTTCGTTCCAATATGTATGAAGACAGCTCGGTCATGCCAGGCCCACACAATAATTTATTTACCTGATCAACCACATGCCGAACGCTGGCACCAGGAAGACAGCAAACTGTTCAGCTGTAGCAATCCGGATGACAGATTACCCTATCCACTTTCCTAATAATTGAAACCTTTACAACCACAGTCTGCTTAGGCCTGGCTCTGCTCTCCTCCCCATCCTTACTAGAGAAACTGATTTCCTGGCTGTTAGGGAGATCAGCCACATCTAGAACTGCTAATCCAGAGTTCCTACATATTCTTCACACTATCTGGCAAATCTGTTGGGATGTATAAATATCTCACCAGCTAGGTCTTGCTCAGTGAGTAAGAGACTCCATTCAAGATTGTTAATCAACCACAGTAGTGCAATTTGTTGCTCTAGTACTCTAACTCGAGCCTGTAAAGTGGATAGACCTCATTAGCACCAACCCCCCCCCCCCAAAAAAATAGTGATTAGAACAAGCTTATGACCTAGTTTGAAACTTCTGTGTTTGTAACTCCACTTACAGAGCTTACTAATCAAACCCCACCCACTTCAAACTGAGGGAAAAGTAACTGCAAAGTAAAGCAGGTTGTGGCAAACTTGCTGTAAGAACAATAGCACGCCAAACTTTGTTTTATAGCACCCAAAAAAAAACTATAAAAAATGAAACAATACAATATACAAAACTTATCTTAGAATAACAGTTAATGACAAATACTTACCCCTTTGTTATAGTCTATACCAATGCTAAATAAGGAACCAGAAAGACAAGTTTCATTCTGGTTTGCTAACTTGCCAGACAAGCCCATCAGAAACAATAAGGAAATGAGAATATACAGAATAAATGGAAGTGAGCTAGAGGAACCAATTTAAATAATAGTCAATGAAGCAGAGGTGGTAAATTTACTTCAATACACTTTTATAATAGGTAGCAGTAGTACCAAGCCTCATTCTAAATGGGGCTTTAAAATGAATAAGTAGCATGCTGGATTTGTGTTGAAAAGTGCCCAAAAGTGATTTATTGACTTGCATTTTTATATAGACAACTTTTCAGACCTTGCAGGACTCTGCTTCAGTAAAGTTTACAGGCTAAGTTAGCCACAATTATAATATAATTTTAAGATCATTCATTTTCAATACAGACGTGTAGAGCTGAGTCAGATGTTTAGTAAATAAAGTACCCCCTATTGTAAAGTATAAGGTTATTATAAGTCACCAAGGAGTTCCATGACCATATAAAAACATGAGGCTGGAACTCCGAGGTTACTTCGAAAATCCTCACATTTTCCAACAAGGGGTAATTTATTTATTATAATACACAAGTTTTAGTGAGTCATGTGTCAAAAATTACATCACTACTAAACTTTTATAACTGATGACATCAATAGTTACCATTTATAAGGATATAATTTACAAGATATTCATGGCTTTTGTGTATTATACAGGTTTAAACAATAGAATTCAACCTGTATTGACCTGCACGATGGACGAGCTGACCAATATCCTGGTCTTCTGCCGAAATTGGTAGGCTCATCTCCTGCTATACACGCAACCAAATATCCTATGAAACTTTGTTCCGTACTATATTATCTGTGCGTCTATGGCCACCTTAAGTGTGTGAAGAAGTGGGTGGGGGAGGAGGGGGTTGGTATGTATAGTGAAAGGCAGCTCAAATTACATTAAGTAGCCAGGCAGAAGTCAGTAGGAAGTTGTCAGGAGAAAGAAAGAGGCTGGTCTGGTTAGGAAAGGTTGATTGGCTAGTTTCTTGCCATACATGCACCGAATATAATACAAAAATTCATTTACATGATGCAGGGTTTTACATATGGGCTGTTATATGCAATATATGATAGAGATCTACATTGTTCAGAGGTTTTCCTTTAATAGAGAACTCAACAATATGAACTCCTCAGAAAGAAACATAAAACAGGTAAAAACAATAACAAATGGTATTTGTAAGTGGCTATAATACAACCAGTAAGCAAATTGTTCCGATTATACGTAAGCACTGGCTCATCCTACAGATAGGGTTGCCACCTTTTAAAATAATCTTTACCAGCAAGTGGAGGGGGCGGAATTAAAAGGGTGGGGTCTTGATGATAAAGGGGCGGGACCGTAACGTAGTATTGGCTGGCTGGGTCGTGACATCAAAGGGGGCGGAGCCAAACACGTGAATTTGGCAAGAACCCCAGGGAAAAAAAGTACGTTTGGAGCAGGCTGGGGGCAGGCCACGGGCTTTTTTTAGGTGTATTACAAATTTACCGGCAGCTACATTGCCGGTAAATTTGTAATACCGGCCCCGGCCTTGGCTGGGTGGCAACACTAACTATAGAACAGTCTACCAGATGTGGTGAGTCAACAAACTCATATCCTTGCATTGAAGAGAGCAAACAGTCTAAAAGATTGGTTAGTAAGAGCAGATGTTGGTGCCATGCGAAGAGACATTTTACAAAACCCAAATGTTGGTACATTTCTATGTCTTCATTGCATGCAAAGTAATTATGGTACTAAAGTAAATTCTCTCTCACCCAATTCAGGTAATGGTTTGAGATCAAACAGTACTATAATTGTGAATCATCTTTTGTTGTATACCTACTCAAATGCCCATGTGTATTAATGTGTATTAATAGTGGATAAATATGCAGCGGTGAAACCATACAAAAAGTTATAGGATTATTGGGTGGGGGCTGGGCATGACCCAGTTCATATTGATACTAACAACAGAATTAATGGTAGATGGAGGACCATAAAGAATGAGTTTAGGGATTTACGCTCTAAGATTAAGGAAAGGTCTTCCAATGTAATTTTTTCACAAATGTTGCCTCTGCCACGTATAAGTTTAGGAAGACAGCGGGAGCTTAGGGAGTTAAATACGTGGCTAAAGTCTTGGTGTAGGAAGAAAGGGTCTGGGTTCCTAGAGCAGTGGGCTGATTTTTCCTTAGGGTACAATATATATAGTTGTGACAGATTGCACCCCAATGCAAGAGGGTCCACTGTGCTAAGAGAAATAATGTCTAAGGATCTCCTTCTGTAAGTGAGCGCCGTATCGGCCCATGCACAGTTGCTAAGAACCGGAAAACTGCTTCAACTGCGTCCGCATAGTACAATTTGTCCATCAACAAAAAAAAGACTATTCAAAGAGATATTGTCTAGTTGAAGCTAGAAAAACTGTGGGTAGCTACCTGTTTAGCCCTACAAACAATTGGGCAATGGATAGATTTCACTATGAACAATGAAAATGTATAACCTGTCAGATCGATTTTCATGATAATTCATGATAATTTGCCAGAATGCACTAAAACCGGACGTTAGGGAGAGAAAAATGTTAAAGGAAAACTATACCCCCAAAATGAATACTTAAGCAACAGATAGTTTATATCAAATTGAATCACATATTAAAGAATCTTACCAAACTGGAATATATATTTACATAAATATTGCCCTTTTACATCTCTTGCCTTGAACCACCATTTCGTGACTCTATCTGTGCTGCCTCAGAGATCACCTGACCAGAAATACTACAACAATAACTGTAACAGGAAGAAGTGAGGAAGCAAAAGGCAGAACTCGGTCTTTTAATTGGCTCATGTGACCTTACATGTGGTTTGTATGTGTGCACAGTGAATCTTACGATCTCAGGGGGCGGCCCTTATTTTTTAAAATAGCAATTTTCTATTTATGATTACCCAATGGCACATACTACTAGAAAAGTATATTATTATGATAATGGTTCATTTACATGAAGCAGGGTTTTACACATGAGCTGTTTTACTCAGTATATTTTAATAGAGACCTACATTGTTTGGGGGGTATAGTTTTCGTTTAACGTCTATGGCCACCTTAAATCTGAGAATTCATGTACACGAATTGGACTCTTTTTCACAAGAAAAAAGTTGTGATTGGAATGGACATGGAAAGGACTAAAGAGCCCAGCAAGGCCTAAAACCTTTACTACTTTACTATATGCCACTGTGAGCCAATAAATCACTTTGGGAACTTTATAACACGAATCCAGTGTACTACTCATTAATAATTAATTATATGTATGCTGCCCCTAGGCAGTTGATAGGTTATAGTAAACACCTGATACATACAAAAAAGGTTTTCTGACCAGGCTGAGCACTCTCTTCTTGCAGCTCATACTAAATGGAGCAGTATAAAAATTAGGGATGCACCGAATGCAGGATTTGGTTCAGGATTCGGCCAGGATTTTGGCCTTTTTCAGTAGGATTTGGATTCTGATGAATCCTTCTGCCCGGCTGAACAGAATCCAAAGGGACAGAGAAGGAAATCACGTCACTTTTTGTTACAAAACAAGGATGTAAAAATGTTTTGCCCTTCCCACCCCTAATTTGCATATGTAAATTAGTATTCGGATTCTGTATTTGGCCGAAACTTTCGCTAAGGATTCAGGGGTTTGGCCGAATCTAAAATAGTGGATTTGGTGCATCCCTCATAACAAATGTGACTATAAATCTGAAGCCAAATCCTACATCATAGAATATGCAAACATTACTGAAAACACAAGGGAACATGCACTGTCTATTGTGTGTTGAGCAGAAATGTTTGAGATGCAGAACAGAAAGCCATGATGACCGCAGAAGCACGTTTATAACAATTCAATAAAAGTGTTTTCACAACAGCCTTGTATTGTGCAAATACTAAACATTTACCAATCCACGATTGATTACTTTGTTATACTCTTATTACCAAGACTAATCATAAATCATATGACTGTCACATGCAACTAATGAACTTTTGTTCTCACGTCTTCTGTACAATAACGAACTAGATTCGCACTGTCTATCAGCTCGGTTTAGCAATGAATAACCTGATTTTTTTTCTAAACAAAACGGCAATATAGATGAAAACAGGCAAGGATAGAAAACTGAAGGGACCAACACACTTTTTACAAGTTGGCCCTGGATCCTGCAGGCGGCCCGTAGCTCATGTAGATAGTTGGGCTGGAACCACAATATCAGCGATTGGCGCTTTCACTGTGTCAAGGCAACACATAAAATAGACCCACCCGATTTCTTACTTACATTACCAATACAATCCGTCAGATTCGGAGGAGGTACTTTTGGTTTCGACTTCCCAAATATTCGGTTCATTTTCAACTTTTGTACAAAGTGTATTTTATCAGACAGCTATTGTAATATAGCCTTAATAGCGCACAAACATCCAACTCCGACTACCACTGACAGCGATCCCGGAAACAGAAATCACCAAACGAAACCTCGCTGACATCATTTTCTCGGTCACCACCTAATACATCCGTTTACGTCACCATCATGTGACCCTAGCATATGATTTCCATGCCCTTTTAATGGCAGATTTAAAGGGCTGCAGCTTTGCTTTTGGAACCAGCGGCCAGCGAACTCTTTGTGTAATCTACAATGTGCCACTTGCTGGGGGTGGTGGGGGAAACACTCTCCCACTTGCTGGCGGGGGGCTGGTGCACTGTGTCACGTACTGTTGGTGGGGTATGTAGCCCACTTGCTGAGTATGGTGGATAAACTTTTTCACTTGCTGGGGGTTGGGGAAATACACTACGCCAGGTGCTGGGAGTGGGAAATACATTGTGCCGTTTGTTGGGGGGGGGCATACACTGTTCCACTACTAAGGGCGGAATGGATACAATGTGCAGCTTGCTTGGTGGGTGGGGGAGGATACACTGTGCCATTTGGAGGTGGTAAAGCACTGTGCCACTTGCATCCGGTGGGGTGGGGAATACAGTGTGCCATTTGGGTGGTGATATACTGTGTCACAGGCCCGGACTGGCAATCTGTGGGTTCTGGCAAATGCCAGAAGGGCTGCTGTATGGTTCCATAGAAAGTTACCATAGAGTGGGCTGGTAGGGGGCTGTTTGGGCCTCTGCATACTTGTAATGGCAGGGCCTATTTTGACTCCCAGTCCAGGCCTGCTGTGTCACTTCCTGTTGGGGAAGGGATCCACTGTGCCACTTGCTGTGGGTGGTGGGGAAATATACCGTGCCATTCCCCCACCACCCATAGCAAGTTGCTATGGGTGGAGGGGGATACAATGTGCCACTTGCTGGAGGTGGTGGGGGAAACACTGTCCCACTTGCTGGGGGAAGGGATACACTGTGCCACTTGCTGGGGGAGTACACTGTGCCACTTGCTATGGGTGTGGTATGTATCCAACTTGCTGAAAATCGTGGATACACTGCACCACTTGCTGGGGGTGGTGTAAGGGGATACACTGTGCCAGGTACTGGGAGTGGGGTACAGGGGATACACTGTGCCATGTGTTGGGGGTGGGGAATATACTGTGCCACTTGCTGAGGATAGGAAAAACACTGTGCCACTTGTTTGAGGTGGGTGAGGGCATACACTTACTAAGGGGGATACACTGTGCCACTTGGGTGGGGAGATACACTATGCCACTTGCTGTGTTTGTGGGTGGTGGGAATACACTGTGCCCCTTTCTTCGGTTGAGGTATGGGGAATACAGTGTCCCATTTGCTGTGGGTGGTGATACACTGTGCAACTTGCTGTGGATAGTGGGGGAATGCACTGTGCCACTTGCTCTGAATGGTGAATACACTGTAACTTTGTATGGAAGAAGCAAACCTACAGGCCAATGCCTTTCAATCCATTTATTGCAGCACAGAATACAGCACAAACTGTCGAGGGACACCCCCTTCCTCACGTGAATATACACTCAATGAAACTATGTGCTTAAATACATTCCTTAACATGTGACAAAATCACATGATCAATTAACCCCCTTAGTGCTTTAACCTACTGTCCAAAATTCAGTCCATATCCAAAAATCATGGTATATCCAGTTTATTATACACTATTAACTGATACATTTTGAAATAGCATGTTTTCCTATTACAGTATCCCTATAAAAGCATGCTGTTAGAATGGGTGCCGTGAAGGTGGTCGCCTTGGCTTAGCTAATTATGCTAAGAGCCTGTCCATCATGATGGCCATTTGGAAACATCTATTTGTTGTTGTAATCAATTTTTAGGGCTACTTGTGTGGTAAATAAGTTATTAAAAGCCTATTGAGTTTCTTTGTATCTGGTTTCTGATTCAATTGTTGGTTGCAATACAATGTCATTGTATGTGTAGATGAGTATAGGACTCTTTAGTCCAGTTTCTTTTGGCACATTAAGGAAATAATATGGTCTTGGAGGACTGCTTTAGAAGCCCCCAAAAAGTGCTGGGTCATCATAGTGGCCATCCTTGTAATTTCCCAAGGAAATTATAATGAAGTAACAAAATGATTCATTCATAGACATATAGGAAGGGAATTTCTAATAATGACAGCTAGTAGTTGGTATAGCCAGTTTGTATTTTAAGTGAACAGAGGCCTGAGCTGAAATAGCTATGGCTCCTATGGTAGCCGAGAATGCATGCAGCCACCCCTTTTGACACTAGGATATAGTTGATACGTGAATGGGTTTTGTGGGCATAAGAGAAGTAACAACAATCCTTTGTAGTGGGGTTGAATAATGGGGTAAGGGTGTTCAAGGGACCAGTGAGACATTAAGTAATTTATGTGGTGGGTGCAAGAGGTTGTCCTTAATGTGAGTGGATTGAAGTGGTTGTTGTTTAAGAGGGAGTGGCCAACACTGGTTTTCATTATTGTCCATTACGGTTATAAAATTTTGAGCACCATTTATAAAATATAGTTGATAAAAATTTCTATAAAATCTATAATTTATATATAGGTACCTGTGTGCCACAAAAATGGAAATGGATTTGACCTGGTTTGCCCCACTTGTTCAATCTACTACAAAAGAAAAAATGTCCATATTTTCTCCATGTAAATATATTTTATGCAAATTAATTATTTAGTTTATAAAATCAAAACCAATATTGGGAGACTGCCACACAGTAATGTAGAAGTAATGTATTTTTTTTAATTACTTATATTAGATATAGTAATGTAGAAGGTTTCATATATGAACTAAATGTCTGAGCAAATAGTGCCTAATAAAGGGAGCTTTAATTTAGTCTAGTTGAGTAGAAGAGTCCTGTACTTTCAATATAAATACAATGGCTCTTCAAAGATTTTCTATATTTTTATATAAATGTGACCTAAAACATCATCTGATTTTAAAATACCTTAAACTAGATGAAAAAAAACCTAGTTAAACAAATGAAACAAAAGTTATATTTGGTCATGTATTTATTGAAAAAAAATCCAATAACATATGTATGTGGCAAGTAAGTGAATTGTGCTCTCAGTATTTGCTGTGACCCCGAAGTCCCAAAGTACAGCAATAACTGCAACTAAATGTTTGCATTAACATTTTATCAGTCCTTGTCGAACACATCTGGGTAGGGTAACAACAGTCTTGAATTTCCTCCATTTGTACACAATCTGTCTGATTGGTGGAGTCAAAACACTTTAGAGATAGTCTTGTATCCTTTCGGCTTTATGGGCATCAACAACTTTTTTTTCTCAGACACCTCCTTTGTTCAAGCCATGATACATGTGTAATCAGGCTTTGCTGGATCCCCATTCTTTAATGGCTGAACTCCACAGCGTGCCAAGGAGCTATAGGTCGCCATGCAATGACACGTGTGTGACGTGTCCGATGTTCAGAAGATAAAGGAAGTGAATGCGAAATCACATTTCACATTACATCAACTACATGTATCCGACTGTCGGATAAGGTGCAGCGTTTCCTTCCGACAGTTGGATACATGTAGTTTTTATCTGCGATTTCTCATTCATTTCCTTTATCTTGTGGACATCCAACACATTGCATGCGTGTCATTGCATGGCGACGTATTTCTCCTTGGCACACAGGGGAATTCAGCCCTAGGGTCTCTCACTCACACCGGATTGTCATCCCACTGACTGAAAACACCTAATTTCACCTTAAATTATATGATAATCTTAAGCATTCACTTACCTTTGCTACACGCAGATATACTATTGGATAATTATTTTTTTCAATAAATACATGATTTACAGTCCCAACTCTGTCTCCTTACCGCCCCCTATCTATCCGTGACAGAATGCTCAGGACCCAAGAGTCCACAAGGCTGTTACTGTGCCCTCCGACTTCAATCCCAAAAAGACTCACATTTTCCTAATGACTAGCAAATATTATGATGGCACTTCAAGTAAACTTCCTGTCTTTCTAGAGGAGGTCAAAATGCAAAAGAGTGAGTCCCGGATTGAGGTTCCCCCAAAGTCCAGCAACTTCTTTTAGGGCCCTCCTCTGCCCACACAAAAAACTTCACAGAAACAGACGATGTTGCTGTATCCCTCAGAGGGGAGGGGAAATAACAGAAAGTTTATAATGTGTAGTAATTTCAATATTAAATAAAACACACCCACAGTGTCCTCCAATACTTATTAAAACACTCCTTCACTGTGACACAGAGAAATATACAATTGTGTATTACAATAAATTATTCAAAGTTCCAAGGGACACCGAGGAAATCTAAGTGCCAAACGGACTGTACAAGGACATTTCAATGCGCTGTACCAGAGTGTGTTTGTGAGTGTGTTTTTACTCTTTTTATTAAAATGTTTTAAAAGCGCTTCTGCACTTTTTAACTAGACTGAATAATCTGATTTTACCATCTGAAAATTTCATGTTATGCTCCTTGGATGTCAAGGATCTTTTTACTTCTATACCCTACTCTGAAGGTATTGATTGCATGCACAGCTACCTGTCAGAATTGAATCTCCCTGATTATAGGGTTACATTTACTTGCCAACTACTTGATTTGGTTTTATCCAAGAATTACTTTACACATAACGAGGAGTATTTTTTACAACTGCAAGGCTGAGAAGGGAGGTGGAATTGATCCCCAGGGAAGAGGCCTTGATTAGAAAACCAAAAGGTAAACCCAAAACTCAAATAATCCCCTTTATAACTACTTATGATACTAACGCTAAGCACTTTAGGAATATTATTCTAAAACACTGGAACATTCTGAGCACAGACCAGAAATATGGGCACCTGTTTGGTTTACCACCCCTGTTTTCATACAGGAGGGGTAGAAATATAAGGGAACTGATAAAGAAAAAACCCAGGAAAAGGCAAGGTGTGCGGACTATTTTGGGGACCCAAAACAGTGGCACCTACCCCTGCAGGAAGAGTGGCCATTGCAATGCCATTATCCCTGGACCTTTCATAATTCATCCACACCAAGGTACCAAACATACAATACAGGGCTTTTTTACATGCAATACCAAAGAAGTAATTTACAGCATTAAATGTCCTTGTGGATTGTTTTATATATAGGGCAGACTGGTAGAGCCATAAAGTTAAGGTTAAATGAGCACAAATCGTCCATCCGTACCTATCACCGGTTGCCTGTGAACTCTAGAAATCGTGAACCAAAAGAAAAACTAAAGGGTGAAACTTTACCCGCTAAACATTTCCACTCTCATACTCATCAACTTTCACAACTCCGATGGCAGATATTAGAAAAAGTTTTTCCAAAACCAGGCATGGATCTAAAGAAATGACTACTCCAGAGAGAGTGTTATTGGATCTGGTTTTTGCAAACATGTTATCCAAAAGGGTTAAATGAGGAATTTAATATGAGGTTTTTTTTGTAACTTTTATTGTTTACTAACCGCCATTATTTCTCCCTTTTGGATAAGCAGTCTGCCGTGCTATGCCTCAGGGAAAAGTTCTTTCTCCCCATACGTGATGATTAAGATAGAAGTTTAATTGTTATTAATAAATATTTGTACTATATATTTTTATTGTTAAGATGTAACCTTGCGGTTTGTGTAAAGAGCTATTACGCTGTCAAGTTTCAATACACTTTGCATCAGTAATAAAAACTGGATTATTTATTACATTTATTATAACACTTGATACTTAAGTGTTCTCTGAAAAGTATTTTAGGTAATTTATAGATTGTTACAATTTATATGAATGCTCAATGTTCACTTTCGGAAAGACACTTTTTTGAAACATAACTTTCTAATTTTATTATTGTATTGGACACTTTAACTCTTTTGGAAAGACACTTTTTTTGAAACATAATTTTATTATTGCATTGGACACTTTAACTCCTGTTTGTACATAATGTATATGAATCCACAACGTTAACGTCTGCACGGACACTTTATTCCTGTTTGAGGGACATTTTTCTTCTTCATTTTTTTCGTCTGCCTCTACTATTCATTTTGCAATTGCGGCCTTTTTTTCACTTTTTAACTTTTTCAAATTTTTCCAAGTTTCTAAGTAATCATGTTCACTAATTAGATCCTAATTGGTAATCTTTTTAAATGCTATGTTCACTAATATCCGGTATGCTTGACAAAGGGGTACGCCCCAAAAACATTTCTTCGAGCAATACATTTCTAAAATAGAAATACCCATGTTGTGCCGGCGATTATTCTTCCTTTCTCACTAAACATACTCCCATGGACATTCTAACAACTGACAAGACCACCATGTTCACTTAACTGTCATCTGAACTAAACTCTACTTCACTCTTTTGTTTTTTTTTTACATTCTACCGCTTGCGCACTTAACTATATTCTCGATATCATCTGCTAGTGTACCCTATACCGGGCAAAAAGGACCTTCTCCAACTTACCAGAGATATCATATATGATTTTTTCGATTACTGTTTTGTGCTTCATGCAGCAGGTGCTTGCACACTTCTCCACTTTTCCAGGTACGTTTGGCCTCACTAATCATACACCCATGGGCATTCCAGCAACCACGTTAGCTTAACTGTCTTCTAAAACAAATTCTACTTTTTTCTTACAGTTTATTGCTTGTGCACTTAACTCTATCCTCTATATCAGTGCTGTCCAACTGCTGGCCCATGGGTATATATATTCATTTATTTTTTTATATGCAATTAGTGCTCTGCTGACACGTTAAAACCCAACACAGGCACTCCCACACCCTCAAAGTAAAGGGCAGTTATTTCCTGTACTTACACATGGCAGTGGGCAATAAAGAGTTAAATCCCCCTGACGTAGGAAGGCACAGGAAATAGAATAAAAGCACTTCCATGTCCCCACCCGCGCCCATCTCAATTCTCCTGTCGAGGAAATACCCCCCATACCAGAGGAGCTGCTCTCTCTCCTTCTGAAGCGTCTGGGGCCGAGGTTCTCACCATGTGAGTGCCCCAGGGGAAGCCGGCGGGCTTCAGGCCTTTTTTGCCTACGGCACAATAAGTTGCAATTCTGCCATAAGACTCATAATATGGAGCTACGGAACACGGCGAAAACTCGCATACGCGATAACATGCATAGTGCCTACGGAACACGGCGAAAACATGCACGCGCATTGGCGCACAATTTAAAAAGGCACGCGCCAATACACAGGTAAGCACAGTCTGGTGCTTTTTTCTTGCAAAAACTATACCAGAGGAGGATATCTTCTTCAGATTACCAAAACCTCTGCTGTGTTGTTGTCTGACAAGATTACTCCATTTATCTTGCAGACTGTCTACCATGAGCAGACGCTCAGGCTCCAGGGGGTAAGTGCACTAAAGAGAGCTTCTCTAAGGGATAAGAAAAGCGTGTGAGCAATGCTTTTACTATGTTTTTCCAGAAGTCCCCCTCCAAGAGAGGAATCTCAAAAGAGAAAGACACCCAGAAATGATTGTATCGCCTGCGGAGATGCAGCCCTACCTGATAAAAGGCTATGTGAAAGATGCCTACATGACGCAGCAGGCCCTTCCCCCGACTTACACAAGCTTAAAGATTGGATGCAGAACACCATCAAAGAATCTATGAATGAAATGGTCAATCAAGTCACTGAGAGGGTCTTGAATAAAATCGGGGACAAATACAAGCCACCCTCCT
Organism: Xenopus laevis; assembly: GCF_017654675.1. Lineage (NCBI taxonomy): Eukaryota > Metazoa > Chordata > Amphibia > Anura > Pipidae > Xenopus > Xenopus laevis. The sequence goes on from NC_054382.1 coordinate 60,066,494, forward strand.
CTACGGCAGGCAACAGCAGCAGACCAGTCGCTGAGATGCCCGATAGACGAGGGGAGCTCCCAAGCTACTCCAGCGTCTCTGAAGGGGAACTATCCCAATCAGAAGAACAAGAAGACACAGGTTCTTTCAACCTAGATCCCCTGATTAAAGCCATGAGAATAGCTCTAGAACTTGACACTACCGAAGACACTCCATAACACGACAGAATGTTCAAGTCGGTAGTCAAAAAAGGTGCAAAATTTCCTGTTCACAAAGTGATTAAAGAAACCATCATGGAAAATGCCAGACAAAAAAAGTAGGCATTTCCAGAAGAATCAAAAAAATGTACCCTTTTGAGGAAGATGATTTCAAATTCTGGCAGTCTGCCCCGAAAGTCGATGCAACTATAACCATAGTAGCAAGACGCACCACACTACCTGTGGACGAAGGGGTATCACTGAAGGATGAAATGGAGAGGAGACAAGACATGACCCTAAAGAAATCCTATCTAGTATCCAGAATAACTAACCAAGCCTCAGTAGCGGTTACCACACTAGCACAAGCTAATCAAATGTGGATAGATGACCTTGAACAATCCATAAAAACTGGAATCGAGAGAAAAAAACTGATAGATATGGTTCAAGACATCAATAATAAGTTCACTACAGAAGCCTCCATGGACCTGGTCAAATTCTCCGCCAAAGCCATGGGGCTTAGCGTTGCAGCCCGCAGAGCTCACTGGTTGCGCCACTGGCATGGCAATCCCCAAAGTGAGCACAATCTCTGCTCACTTCCTTTAGAAGGGTCCCTATTATTCGGGGCGCGACTTGATAATATCATATCAAAAGCATCGGCAGGGTAATCAGCTTTTCTCCCACAAGACAAAAGGAAGAAGAAACCCTTTCAGAAAAACCCTTTCCAAGATGCCAAACAATACAGACCATGAAAGCCCTCCTTCAGACAGCCCTGGAGGGCCAGAGGCCAGGGTCAACCCTGGGCCAGGAGAAAGGATTTCAAATCCGATAAAAAATCTGCATGAAGGTGCGCGAGCCCCCGCCTTGTCTTGGAAGAATAAAGCTATTCAAGACTGTGGGCTCAACACATATCGGATTCTTGGGTACTGAAGATCCTCAGTGAAGGTTACAGGCTAGACCTCCACACCTACCCAACCAGTACCTTTGTTTCCTCAGAGAAACCCAAATCTCAGGAAGCAGTATTAAACCTAAAGAGCATACTCTCAGACCTCTTACACAGTGGGATAATCTCAGAAGTCCCCCAAAGAGACTTATTCACACCTCTAATCACTATTCTATTCACACCTCTTCCTGAAAAGAAAGACAAACGGAACCTTCAGGGTCATACTCAACCTCAGACATCTGAACAAGTTTTTCAAAACAAAGAACTTCAAGATGGAAACTCTGAGGTCAATATGTCAACTTATAAACCATGGAGACTGGATGGCAAAAATAGACATCCAGGATGCCTATCTCCAAATTCCAGTTTTGGAGGCACACAAAAAATTCCTGAGGTTCATAATCCTGGGCAAACACTACGGATACCAAGCCCTTCCATTTGGACTAGCAACCCCCCAAGGGTCTTTACGAAGATTCTAGCCCCTATGATGGCCTTCCTGAGACTGGACGGAATCCAAAGATTTGCATATCTCGACGACATGCTTATAAAGGCACCATCAAGGAAGTTCCTATTACAACACATAAAGGTCGTCCTGGATACCCTGAAAGAATGGGGATGGATTGTAAACTAGGAAAAATCCAAACTACAACCTACACAAGAGGAGATCCTATTCCTAGGAGTCCTTATCAACTCCAAAAAACTCCAAGTCAGACTACCAGAGAAGAGAGTCTCAGACATAATCCATCAAGTGAAACAACTGTCTCTCCATCCCATCACAACTGCCAGAATATGCCAACAAATCATAATTACGTCTACAATAGACTCTATAAAATGGGCCAGAATCCATGCGAGACTTCTCCAGGGATCCTGGTGACTCAAGAGAAGGAACCTGGAAACTCCAGTATCCTTCGCTTCCCCGAACTGGGAGATCATAACAACGGATACAAGCCACACAGGCTGGGGAGGCCGCTACAAACAATTCCAGATTCAGGGGAAATAGACATCCCTGAAATGGTTCTCTTTCCTCCAATTAACACCAGTAGCATCCCCGAAGTATCCATCATAGTTAACAATTCCACTATCACCCCCTCTCCCCAGGCCCGGTGCCTTGGGGTTATCCTAGATTCTGCCCTGTCATTCACTCCTCATATCCAGTCACTTACTAAATCATGTCACTTCCACCTAAGGAACATATCCAAAATACGATCATTTATCACCCAAGACGCTGCCAAAATTCGTATTCACTCTCTCATCATATCGCGTCTAGACTACTGCAACTCTCTTTTAATTGGCCTCCCCCTCCAGAGACTGTCACCTCTCCAGTCCATAATGAACACTGCTGCGAGGCTCATACACCTCAGCAACCGCTCCTCCTCTGCCTCACCATTCTGTCAATCCCTGCACTGGCTTCCGTTACCTTTCAGAATCAAATTCAAATTAATGACACTGACTTTCAAAGCACTTCACAACTCTGCTCCACCCTACATCTCTGAACTCATCTCTATATACTCACCCACTCGCTTACTACGCTCCTCTACTGACCTGCTACTCAACTCTTCTCTCATTACCTCCTCACATGCTCGCATTCAAGACTTTGGAAGGGCTGCACCCCTCCTCTGGAACGCTCTCCCACGGTCTGTCCGACTTTCTCCCAACCTTTCTGCTTTCAAAAAATCTCTGAAAACGCACTTCTTTCGAGAAGCCTACCCTCACTCTGCTTAACTACCAAACGCAACACCACATACAGTACCACATTTCTCACCCACTTACTTCGATTTTGCCCACTCCCACACCTTGTGTATTACTCCCTTCCCTTTAGACTGTATGCCTATGCATAGGGCCTTCCTCACCTCTTTGTACCTGTATTGATTGTGATGTTTGTTACTCCATATATTCTATATATGTAATTCATGTGATGTAGTTGTATAAACACATTTACTTTACAGTGCTACGCAATATGTTGGCGCTATATAAATACATGTTAATAATAATAATAATAATCCCTAGAGAGCAAGAAATCCTCCAACTGGAGAGAACTGAGGGCGCTCCTTCTAGCCATCTGTCGCCTCCAAAAACACCTAAAGAACAAATCCATCTTGATCAAATCGGACAATATTACAACAGTAAGTTACATAAACAATCAGGGAGGAACCAAGTCCAGACAGCTGTCTTCCTTGACCACAGCTATTTTCGAATGGGCACAAAAGAATGTGAAAGCTATCAAAGCTTCCTACATCCCAGGACCCTTGAACTCCTTAGCGGACCACCTCAGCAGGAAGTTTCCAGCAATAGGAGAATGGGAACTGCACCAGGAGGTGTACAACATTCTGGGACGCGTTCTCCTTCCAATGGAACTTCCACCAAGCATATATCTTCCCTCCAATCTCCATGATAGCGAGAACTATCAAAAAAATTCAGGAGGACAAAGCCCACATGATCCTCATCACACCATGGTAGCCAAGGAGACCCTGGTTCCCTCTCCTCTTCCATCTATTTCAAAAGGAGCCATTCCGACTACCAGCAGCTCCAAACCTGCTTCACCAGGGAGCCACACTACATTCATATCCAGGAAGCTGGGCTCTGACTGCTTGGAAGGATGAAGCTGAAGGAAATGGGTCTCTCTGACGAACCTATCAAGACCCTTACAGCATCTAGGAAAATATCCACATCTACCAAGTACAGCAAGATCTGGGGCTTGGAGAAGTATGGAGCTTCCTTATCCATATCTGAAATATCCATTATAGAGTTCCTCCAATCAGGTCTATAGGCTAACCTTAGCACCTCCACCCTGAAAGGCCAGATATCCGCTATATCTGCATACACAGATAAACAGTGGGCCTCTTCCCCCCTGATTAAAAAGTTCTTCAAGGATCTTGTCAGAATCCGTCCTCCCATGGGACCTTTCCCTAGTTCTGGACACTTTGACCAAAACGCCATTTGAACCTATTGAGGACATTCCTGAAAATCCTCACCCTAAAAACAGTATTTCTATTCGCCATATCCTCAGCCTGAAGAGTTGGGGAACTCTATGCACTCTCCGCCAAGGAGAACAAGATAACATTTCTTCACGAAAAGTCATCTTAAAAACTCAACAACTTTGTTCCTAAGGTGGCCTCCAAATTCCACATGTCTCAGAACATAATACTTCCAACATTCTTTGACAATCCAAAAAAGACAAAAATAGACTCCATCTCTTAGATGTCATGAGATGCCTGAAGGTCTACCTTCAAAAAGTAGCAAGCTTCAGAAAGTCAAACAACCTTCTTCTCCTCCACGGAGGTCCCAGAAGTGGCCAAAAAGCCTCCAAAAAAGCTATCTCCATATGTATCCGACAATGCATTCAAATGGCTTACTCCTCTCAGACAGTGCCTGGGCCATCTTCCTTAAGAGCACACTCCACCAGAGGGATAGCGGCTTCTTGGGCCCTCTATGCCCAAGTATCTGCAGATGACATATGCAGAGCAGCTACCTGGAAAAATCTTCACACTTTCTCTAAGCACTACTGCTTTGACGTTTACTCCAATAATATAGCTGAATTTGGGCGCAGTGTCCTTTCAGCAGCTGCAATAAAAGCTTCTCAGTAATCCCTCCCTATGTGGTTTGCTTTTTTACATCTCTTTATTGCCCACTGCTATGTGTAAGTACAGGAAAACAGAAAATCTATACATACTTACCGTGATTTTCTTTTCCTGGACTGGAACATAGCAGTGGGCAGGGGTTCCCTCCCTACTTGGGGGTATAATCTCCAGTCATTGAGATGGGCGTGGGTGGGGACCTGGAAGTGCTTTTATTCTATTTCCTGTGCCTTCCTACGTCAGGGGGATGTAACCCTTTATTGCCCACTGCCATGTTCCAGCCAGGAAAGGAAAATCACGGTAGGTATGTATAGATTTTCTGTTATCACTGCCCTATGTAATCTGTTTTGACGTTGCAATCTCATCTGACGAGATTATCAAGACAATCGACGTGCTAGGGCAGAAAAGTGAAACCTTGTAAAGGGCCCTCACAATATATTAACCTTTTGATATGTTAAATAGATAGAAACTAATTTGCAACTCATTAAATTACATATTTCTGCCATTTTTAGAGGTAGTACTTGGTTATTTATATACAAGATGTGTGAAATACATCATCCTGTGTTCAGCTCTTTTACTGCTACTTCATATGAGGTCCAGCAAAGGGATAGAAACTAGTCAGTTCATATATGAACAAGCTAATTCCTATCCTGTCTAACGACCTTCTCTAACAGTACAGGGACCATCTGTATTGGGCAAATACCTGAAAGGTCCAGTAAAGGGATAGGAACTAGTCCATTCATATATGAACAAGCTAATTCCTATCCTAAGGACCTTCTCTAACAGTACATCAGCCATCTGTATTGGGCAAATACCTGAAAGGTCCACTAAAGGGATAGAAACTAGTCTGTCATATATGAACAAGCTAATTCCTATCCTGTCTAAGGAGATTCTCTAACAATACAGGGGCCATCTGTATTGGGCAAATACCTGAAAGGTCCAGTAAAGGGATAGGAACTAGTCCGTTCATATATGAGCAAGCTAATTCCTATCCTGTCTAAGGACCTTCTCTAACATTACAGGGGCCATCTGTATTAGGCAAATACCTGACAGGTCCAGTATAGGGATAGAAACTAGTCCGTTCATATATGAACAAGCTAATTCCTATCCTGTCTAAGGACCTTCTGTAACAGTACATGAAACATCTATATTAGGCAATTACCATACTGGTCCAGTATACTGATGGAAACTAGTCAGTGTATAGAAGAACCAGCTAATTCCCATCCTGTCTAAGGACCTTCTCTAACTTAGTACAGGGACAATCTGTAATAGGCAAATACCTGACAGGTCTAATATAGGGATAGAAACTAGTCTGTTAAAGCATGAATCAGATACTTCCTTCCAGTTAAGTGACCACCTTAACCTTATTAATGTAAGATGTTTTTAAAAACATTTAAATGTTTTCTGTAATGCAGTAAAAGCTTACTGCTGATAGGTTGCTATGGTAACTGCACCTGGGCAAACAATGTATTTTTTTACATAACTACTTCATAAATAACATATATAGCCTATTAATGGTAAATATGGCCTGATGAATGGTATCTGTACAAACAATCCATGAAACTTCTCACATCCTGCCTGGAGATGAACTAATAATCTGGTATTTTCATGTTGTCTGCAGTACCTCTACTCTATATTAGCAGACAGCTAAGGGCATTGTTCACTGCTATTGCTATCCCTGTATTCAGGATCAGACTGGGCCGACGGGGCTCCGTGAAAAAACCCAGTGGGCCCCCATGTCTTGTGGGCCCCGCTGGCCCAGTCCTGCTCCCTGCGCTGCTCATCTTGCCAATGCAAGGTGCGCATACACGAACGCCATTGTGCGCCAGCGGGGGGGTGCGACTCGGTGGAATACAAGGTGCACACATGCGCACACACGCTTGTGCGCTGGCAGGGGAGCAACTCGGTGGGTGTGCAGCTCAGCATGGGAACACAGTGGCAGGGGACCTGGCCCCCCTGCCTGTATTTGCAAGTAGGCATACCTTTTTCTCCCAATGCTAATCTGGCCATAGGTGACCAGTGTAAGGCATTAGTCTGGCTATATGAACTCCTGCTATGCACTGACTCATTGCGTGTTATAGTCAAGCATGCTTGCTCCTATGTGCTCTGAATACTGCTTTGCTGGTTCCCGATTCCTGATCCTGTCGACTGTGTGACTTCTTGGTTCTGACCCAAGCTTGTTTGAGACCTTGAGTTTGCCTCACAATTCTTCTCCTGTTATGTGGTTCAGACCAGGCCTGTCTGACTACATCCAGCTCCTTCCCAGAGTATACACTTGTCTCCCTTGCCTGCCCCTGTGGGAGTACTGGATTCTTGTACAGTAAGTCCTGGTGATAACAGAGTAGCTGGGGGCCTGACCCAATGCCAGAGGTGGTTATAGGCAAAATAACAACATTTGTTTCTTCAGTTCCTCTGACAACTGTAACGATTTTAATGAATCATAAATGGTTATAGTTCCGTTATGTCTTTCTGAAAACACCCAATGTGCTCCTACATGATGGATCTGAAGTAGATGTCACTATCATGTAGTGACAAGAAACCATGTGCCAGAAGCACTGTATCAAAGAATCCTGAAATTGTTCCAAATTGCTTTGATATCAGGTGCTGACAGGTATTTATTATGTTGTCATCAAGCAGTCATTATTTTGTACAACTGATTTGTCAGCCAAAGTCAGTGTTATGTTGTTGATTATCAACCAGTTACTTGATGGTTCCTGCTCCTTTTGGCTTTCATCATTGGAAAATACAGTTTTCCAGGTGTCATCTTTAAACATTTCGGCTTTTTGCCCATATCTATTTGATCCAAGCTGTTTGCTCCTTCCATACTGTGCCTTTTTAAGTGGATGTATTTTTTGACTTATTGATTTTTTTTTTCAGGGTCTCGATAAGCGGCAATTCTTTATCAAATGGAATGTTTGCTTGTACATTTTGCAGCAAGAATTTTAGGTTCTCATCAAGTTCTTCAAGGTATGTTTCATTCTTTTGTAAATATGTACAATCCGCTTTCAATTCTGAACACAGTTGTGGATCAGTTTCTTTCGTCTGCTTTTCTTGCGTTCTGGAAGGTATAGAACATTACTGTCTGATAAAGGAGTGGCCATATAATCACTCTCTTGCTCAATTTTTGGCTCAACTCTACTAGCAGACAGCCAGTCTTCATCTAAAAGAAACAAGGGATTTTGAGAATAAACAGGGTTCAGCCTAACCCACTTTAACTGACTGTCATATTTTAAAATGTGCTTGCAGGGTAAAAAGTGGTTTTACCAGTCTGCACAAGTGCAAGATGGTATTCCATCTTTAAAGGTAACTTGATAGGTTTTAGCGGCATTTTCCTCACTGTTTACTTCAAAAACACCATATTTTCTGTCTGAGCGTTTTATGTGGCTATTGTCTAAGGTGGTGTCAAGCCTCATCATCATATGCCACACAAAGTCTCATGGCCGATTTCTCAGAAAATCCGGAATCTCTTTTTTATATTTTTTGTAGGTCTCACAGTTTTGTACATTTAGCTGGATGTATCTAGTAAAAAAGACAGTAATTCAAAAATATTATTTTACATAATTTATTTGATTAAATATAAAATTCTGAAAAATAAAGCTGTTGCACAACATTTGTAAAAGTCACCAAAATTATATTCCACAATTATACACATATAAACAAATACAGTGAATGCTATTCAAAATCAATTGAAATTTAAAGGAGAAGGAAAGCCACGGAGGCATTTTATTGCCAATAGATTAGCTGCAATAGTGCAAGCTAGAATGCTATATTTATTCTGTAGAATATTTTACCATTCCTGAGTAAACAGCTCTAGAAACTCTCTGTTTGTTTAGTATAGGAGCTGCAGTATTAATGTGGTGTGACATCACTTCCTGCCTGAGTCTCTCCCTGCTCTGGGTTTAGATTACAGTAGAGAAGGGAGGGGTGGGGGGAGAGGAGCAAACTGAGCATGCTCACGCCCAGGGAAATGAGGTTTAAGCTGAAGGCAGGAATTCTGATACAGAAGCCCATGAGTACACAATAGAAGGAAAGAAATGCAGTGTTTCTTTTGACAGGGGACTTAGAGCAACATTACTGGTATATTTAGATGGACCTTTCTGATAAGGCTTACTTAGTTTTAACCTTTCCTTCTCCTTTAAAGGTTATATTTTATCTTAATTACACTAAGGATAGCATTATGCAGGTTGTGCCTTGACCACTAACAGGTTGGATTTCAGGCCAAAAAACTCCACACTTTGTGTTTTTAAATAAAATCTACGACATCTACTTAGGAAAAGGTGGTTGCCATAAACCATGCACTGTATTCAGAGGCTTAACTAGGCACAGAGGGGCCTAGTGCATTGTATCCTGTGCTTGAATGGCTGCCCCCATGGCTACACTGCAGCTTCTTTATATAAACTATAGTAGATATTACAAGTACAACTACACACCAGTATTACAAGTGGAGGGAAACCATAGATTATATTCTTATTTTAAAACACTTTGGTGTTACTGTTTCTTTAATTGCAAAAAGACAAAATCAGGATATGAATATAAAAATATACCTGGAAATGTTTCAAATATTGCATAAATCTCCTCTTGACAAAAATCCACAAGAAAACACTTTGGTTTCCACTCTTTGTTCCAGTTTTTAAATAAATGTAATGATTCTTTAATGCTTGCTGTATTTTCTTCTTGGGTAACAAAACAGCGTGTTAACACTGAAAGTAAACGCTATTCTCCTCTGCTCACTGCCCTCCTAAAAGCCAGCGTGTTCACAGCCGACAATGACTTCCGCAAGGATTGCCCAGATGAACGCTACAAGCGGTGATGTAAATGCCCCGAGAATCGGATAAAGAGCGGTGTGCATTCACCCGGAAGCAACACGTGGCAGTACTTTAGAAGCGGTAATGTATGCCACAGCAATTCATTCCCTGTTATATTAGAAGCGCGAGTAAGCGCAGCTCTTTCCGAGTAACATTGGGCCCTGGGAATGCCAATCAACATGTTATCTATTAAGCAACAGTTTCTTTTATAGTACTTTGTTGCGTTTTGGCTGTGTCTCCAAATTAGCTGGCTATAGAAGGACGATAAAGTTACAAATATTGCCATATGCTGCTACATTTGTTTCCAATTGGTTTCCAGCTGAAAGGACAAATACTTAAAGTAGCAGCATAAACAAATTGGCAATTTGATAATTCAAAATGAGCAAGAAGAAGGAGTGAATGGAACTAGCGTACTTCCAGTGAAATTTCTCAAACTTTCTTAACTGATCACTTTGAAAATGTATGAACTTTTTCTGGGACACTAACAAACTAACCATAATCAAGGAATCAAAACGTTGCTATTAACTGGTTCATAACAGATGAATTTACTATCTAGCAATGATGAACTTTCATATTAATTGACCTCCAACTAATCATGAACTTTTACATTAATTGATTAACAGTTCCAGTTTTCTAACCCATTATCAATTTACGCACTTTATTAATAATGTTTAATCGTGTTATTAATTTAAATGTGATTTTTTGTATTAAAGATAATTAATTTGCATATATTTATGGAGTTCCAACTTATTGAATCAGGTGGCTGCGAGGATAATTAAAATAAATTAATATTCAATGATTGACTAAATACCGAGTGCAAGTTTGGAGATACTTTTTCGCATTTTAGTTATTTAAATCAATTTTTTATTTCCTGCACCACTCAATTAATTGAGTAGAGTAAGTCTATTTAAAACATATTGGAGAGTGCTGTACCAACTATTATACGTAACAAAAGCTCCAACCACCAGGTAGCAAACATTAGACGGAACACAGAGGAAAAACAGGGGCAGAGCATAACTTGTTGTTCTATATGCAGCATCAAGAAGTGTTATATGGTTTCCATACATCACTAGTAATTTATGCTGCCAATCATTTTGGTAACAGAATAAGAAAGTCTGATGTTTGTTTTCAGTGGTGCAGCAACTTGGACGACAAAACATTTTGTCATTTGGATTTTGCATCTTCCATTGTTCTATAAGGTCAAGGATATTTTCTTGGTCTAATGTTGAATCATGCCATTCACTTTTTGCTTTGTACATTACATTGGCAAGGTCTTTTCTTGTTGGCTTATATTGTCTTCAAGTTCCTTCAGGGAGTTCTAGACCCAAGAAAAGCTCTTTTAAGACAAAGGCATCCATGTGTCTTTTCATTTCAGCAACTCGCCTAACACCATTTCTGTATAGATCAATTATTTTTCTCTTGATCGATTTTTTTCTCTTAGATTAGCCACCTGTAAAAAATGCTAAATGTATTAATAGTTGTTCATTTAAATTAAATAAAATGTTTATTACAGTAATATTTATTATATTTAATATATGTACTTGATATTTCAAAATTATATTTATTTTATATAAAATCAAGTAATTTAAAGTGTTAATTTAAATATATGAGCTTTCACCATAAATATTTAACATATTTTAATCAAAATAAATAAATTTACTTTTATCACTATGTTTATAAGAGGACCCAAAATAATAATGTTGTAAAATGTAAAAATCAGGGAATTGTGTTAAATCAGCTTGAAATTATTGAAAGGATATTGGTCTTGCCAAATTGCAGTTTAAATCAATGGGATACATTTGGATTTAATTCATCCAAATTTCAATTCGTCAAATTTAAAATTTATGGGAGTTTAGGGGAGTTTTTAAAAAACTCACATTAATTTTAAATTCACCTTAAATGTACCTCCCCATGTGGTTTGAGGATAGTCATAGGGCTTGCAAATTTAATTTTTACAGAAGGATACAGGCCAATATATGCATTTATTTAGCATTTTAAATGCTTAGGGGGTTATTTATTAAAGTAAATTTTTTTTCTGGTCAGACTTCAATGATGTTAGGCAGAATAAAAAAGCACTCGATCTCAAATCTGCCATTAACTTCATGTCAAAGTCAATGGAAGATGTCCCCTTTACATTTGGAAGATATCCTAATCTGCGCTGGGTTTTGTTCAATAATCTGAAAAAATTGCGGTTTTCTGGCAATAATCTGAAAAAGTTATGGTCAAATCCAAAAAAAAGTATGATTGTTATTTTTTAACTATTTCATAGAGTATTTCCCACACCAGATTTTTTTTTAAAAATGTATTGATAAATATTGGGAAATTTTTTTTTTGGATTTTGATAAATAACCCCTTTAAAGGGCACCTGTTGAGTAAAAATGTTATCCCAAACCAAAGGCTAATAGAGCCCGCATTCTGGTTGGGGATAACAGTATTTAAAAAAAAAAAAAAAGCAGCTCCCCCCACCAAAGCTAGGCTACGGTGCACCAAATTTCTCATTATGCGCATACGCGTGACGTCACATGCACGATGTGGGTAGCCTAGCGCTGGCAGGGGGCATTTAAAAAAAAAATACTGTTATCTCCTTTTCTCCGTGCTCTGTTTGATCTAGCAAAATTAATTTTATAGTATTGATCGTGATAAATGGTGGAAAGTTTGAAAACAATTACTAATCTATATCAACCAATGAGATATTTCTTTCCAAGAGTGGAACAGTAAACACAAACTGCTTATTGGTTACTATGTGTTAAAAGACAAGAATGAAATGCAAGGGGGTGTGATTAGACCAGGGCTCACACCCCTCAGGGCCCTCCGGCAGCTCACATGCTCACACTCACATTCTAGCCAGAAAATCGTGTACGGCGGGGGGTGGGGTCTGGCTGCATGTCCCACACCAGTTACGTTACTGGTTCTAAAAATCCCATAGGAATTAATAAAATGAGGTGAGATTTTATTTATTAAAGTCTACACTCACATTTTGATATATCTGCTCCTAAATGTTTATAGAAAATGTAAAAAAAATAGATATTGAATATCTGCTTGAATAATTGCATTTAGCATCTTAAAGCTGGTGAGTTTCTATACAAAGTCAATGGGGAGATATTTAGAAAAATCAAGCAATTTTAAAATTCCTATTTCTAGCCTATTCATGTAAAGAGTAAAATGACTGTTACTGTGTTCGAGTTGTTTTTCATGATTTTTTAGTGATCAAGTTTTGACTATTCAAGTGTTCTCAGTTATTTAAAGTAAGGTAATCTAAATTTATTATATATACACCAGGTCCCAATCATTCCAAATAATAGATCCATCCAAAGCTGCAAAGTACTTATGGAACCTCACTATGTTATGCACTAAGGTGTAGCCTGCTAAACATGTATGTTTAAACTCAGTGGTGTAACTAAAGTGCCCCAGGCCCCCCTGCAAAAAAAAATCTTTGAAGGGGCCAGCGCACTGCAAGCCCCATCAACCCAGCCCATCCCTGTCCCACGCAGTCTCCCGGCCACCTGCATCCACCTTCCCTGGCCTAAGGTAAGAGAGTGGCTGGGGAGAGGGGTCCACGTAACTTTAGAGGAAGCAGACCCTGTGGTTCTGGCCCCTCTTTCCCAGGCCCCCACACAATCACAGGATTTGTTTCCTCTATATTTACAACATTGTTTAAACTGCAAAGTAAAAAAAGTCCAAATATTTTATCACTATTATTTCAAAGAAAATATCTATTGTATATAATTATTGCTTTTGACAAAGTACAAATAATTCCTCACAGTTTGGATAATATGAAGAGAATGCTACCTCGTATTCGGGATACAGGATTAAATGAGTTATCTGAATTGAGGCAGTGCATCCCATTTTCTGAATAATTCTTCTCCTTTTCATTGTGCTGTGCTCATCACCCTTTATGGCATTTAAAGGAATTAAAAAAATATATTATATGATACAATCTCAAATGAACTATTTTTAAAATATACTGCATATATTGGTATAATTACTGGGATTTCAAATCATTAGGCACTCACCCCCCATCCTCCAGTGATGATAATTGCTTACCCGAGACCCTGGGTTGCTTCCCCTATTCACTGAAAACTGCACTGTCCTAGCTTTCTAGTAAAGGAATGCTTTCCTGACATCTTCTTTCTACATCTTCTGTCCAATCCAGTCCAGGTGCACATTTGCATATTTCAGTGGAACGTATAAGAATATACTTATATAGAAGTCAAACATATAAGCAAATAGCTGTCTTATCACTACTGCATATGCGCACCCACTCAAGATATGCAGAGAAGAAAGAAGAAGCAGAAAATGATTATGCAGGACCGGTACAGTTTTCTTCTAAAATGATAACCAACCTGGGGGTAATAAGTAAGCAAGTATAATCACTGGGGTTGCCTAACATTTATCACCCAATTGAACATAACTTTCTTTGCCTGTTAAAATACAATATATAATGCTTACTAGCAATGGTTTTTTTTATAATACATTTTTCCCTACTATTACATAGGAATTAAATACATCACACTGGACAGAATGGCATTCCCAGTGAACTCTTGCATTTGACGGACCTTAAAAACCTAATTAAAATACATAAATGTATTGAATAGATGCATTCAAAAGGCGGGAAGTAAAATAAATAGATCATTTGAAAATACATTGTTTCCTAAAATCTCACACAAGCTGTTGTAGAGTTCTGCATTATATAATCGGGCATCCAAAATAAACTACATTCCAAGTCCTTGTTAAACGGTTATAACTGATTCTGATTGATATCTTATAATCTAATAATCTCTAGTTAGATGTACTTAAAATAACATTGCCATTTAGAAATGGCAGGGTATAAAACTCTGTCAGTAAGTGCCCATATGTATTTTTTATTATTTTAATATAGAAACGTAAGCTGGGTCTACTTTTTCACTTTTAAAGATTCATATATCTGTCATAGAAGCTGATGTTACAGGAGTGATTTTTAATGAATTGTGATGCACTCGAATCTGTGCTGCCATGTAACATGATCACAAACTGTATACAGGGCTCATTTTCTAACACTGGTCAAATGTGGACCAGGGCAGATGGACAATAGTGGCCCTTTGAATCAAGATGATTTGATTTTAATATCATCACCAGTGGTGGATTCATGAGATATAAGGCCCCTAGGCTATATCCACAGCCCCCCTTCTAGGCTTCTGCTGGATTCAGATGCAAGCAGATCCAGACACATGTGCAACTCTCTCAACGCCTGGCCTAGTTTGGCACACGCCAGTGTGTACTGTCAGATACACTAAATAGGTACAAGGGAGGGCCAGATGCTTTATTCACAGTAGCTCCTCCCAGCAGTGATATCCCCCATAGCAAATCAGAGGCACAATGATGCCCCCCCCCATAGCCCAGATACAAATATCCAGTGACAAAGTAACTGCCTCAAAATCTAGAGTAGAGGTTACAGCCTATACTAAACCTACATTACAAGTTGCCAGCCACAGAGACTAAAAGTTGCAGGTCCTGCCTGTCAGTAGAATCCATTAGCGCTCCATTCTGTTTGAATGTACCGCTCAATAATGGGTAATGCGCAATGGAGCGGTCACATGGTATGACCACATGACGGTGACGTCACGGAGGTCCCTTCCGAGGATAGGAACTAGCCACTACCAATGGGTAATGCGCAATGGAGCGGTCACATGGTATGACCACATGACCGAGACGTCACGGAGGTTCCTTCCAAAGATAGGAACTAGCCGCTACCGTGAGATGATAGTATGGCTGTCCCTGGAAAAAAGAAACTTGTGGCGCAAGAAGAGCTGCGGAAATTAATGAAAGCAAAGCAGCGGGAAAGCTCTTCTAAAAAACGAATAGAGTCTCCACTTGCTAAATATCCTTTTGTCGAGTTAAGAAACAGAGATCAAGAAACCTAGGCGTGTGGGTTGGATATGATATTTTGTGTCTAATATAGGAACTGTCAGAAGCCATTACTTTGTTATTGAGCGTTATTAGGGCACCAAAGTAGCTGTAGTTTATATATTTACTACTACGGACGTGTAATGCCCCTTATTCCATGCAGCATGACCTGCCTCTGAACTTCTGCTCCAACACCCCATTGAATAGAATAGATTCTGCAATGTGCAGATTGCTGTAATGCACGAGTCTTTTTGGATGAGAATTACTGGAAATGTGCTTTGACATGAGGTCCTAATAATTAGGTGTGTCATGACTGAATTAACAACAGATAAATCAAAAACACCAGTTAACTTTAGCGTTTTACCTGGTTCAGTGTGGTTTTTTTTTATTGCTAAGGCTGCACATTAATTTTGTTTCATATAGAAGCACATTCCACCACCCCTCTAGCATTCTTTGTCTTAATATTTTATGTAATTTGTCTTTGACTGTCCTTACGTATAACAGCCTTGGTCACTTGTCCTGTGTTGTCTGCAATAGTCTAATTAAAAGTGAGTTATTGTGGCCAGCACACATTCTTGGAAAGCAGCACAAGGAGGTGAGTCTTGTTATACTGTATTGGTATTTCATTTCTCAATTTGCATTTTTTCTTTTATTGCTTGAAACCATGACTTGAAAAAGTAACTGAATCCCTGTCAAATTTGCATGTTTCAGTGTATAGGACTGTAGTCATTTTCCCCACATCCATTGGTGTCATGTTCACTCTAGTTGTGCTACCAGACTCCTCCACTGCTATTTACATTACTATTTTTGAATTTACATTGAAAAGTATAATTTGATTTCGGGGGGGGGCATAATGGCATCCAGCAGTGAATCCATTTGTTGTATTGCTCCAGGTGAGGGGAACTGAAGGATTGTATCCTTTAAGGGGTTGTTCACCTTTAAATACATTTTTGGTTTGATGTAGAGAGTGACATTCTGATACATTTTACAACTGATTTTTATTTTTTGCTATTTTTGAGTTATTTAATTTTTATTCAGCATCGCACCAGTTTGCAATTTGATCAATTTAGTAGCTAGGGTTCAATTTTCCTTAGCAACCATGCATGATTTACATAAGAGACTGGACTGAGAATAGGAGAGTGCTTGAAACGAAAGATGATTAATAAAAATTAGCAATAATAATAAATGTGTAGCCTTTTAGAGCATTTGTTTTTAAGATGGGGTCAGTGACAGAAGACGATCACAAGACAGAAGATGACACCTTTAAACTCCACTGCTCATCTCTGCAAGTCAGCACACATGGAGACTTTTGAACAGAATAGCTCTTGTGGGTGAAGGGGGGGGGTGGGGTAGATTATTTGGTATGATTTAGTTCTCCTTTAACAACATTGGCCCAGGGATCAGATATAAAACATTATTTTATTATTACTTCACCATGACGCTTTACAATGCATCTTCCACCAGTTTATCTGGCTTAATTTTCTTGTGCAGGTCTATCTGTGATCCAAGTATTCAATTTGCTCTTTGTTAATATTTCTGATGGAAATTAATGTTTATTGATGTGATTAATGTGTTTTTAAGAAAGTTGCTGAATTAAAAGGCACCAAGGCTACCACAAGTAGTCCCTCAAATACAATAGAGTATCCGCGCATAACAAAAAGGAAAGGGTCCGAACCAGAGAAACAAGAGAGCAAACGAACTAAAGGTAGGCAAAAAATTTTGTTTCTAGCTCTCCCATGGCTAACTATTGTGCCCAGCCAGTTGATGTAAATGTGCTAGTAGCGCGAAAGTGCTCCTCCTTTAACTTACTAAGGGCACTATATCTGTCTAAACAGATCATCGTGTCCTCTTGATGATGGCAATCATAAGAAATCTTATGAGCATTCTAGAGTCCTGTAAAAACTTTAGGTTACCCAGATGGTTTACTAGACAGTTGATCTAAATTTCTTGTCAGGCTATTGACCTTTTCTTTCTCTAGGATACTACAAGACTTTTAAAGCTCTCTCATCACAGCTTGGAGTGTTCCTTAGCACAGCAAGCATTAGAATATGTCATTTACCATTTTACATATGTTGTGTCATGGTCCCCTGCTGACTTTCTGGCCTATGGATAATGTACCTCCTGCTGTAATTTATAAAGATATTTTATGTCACCCACATAACTCCAAGGTGACTATTAATATTTTCATAAATTTAAGTAGGGGTACATTATTCATTATAATCTACAGTTTCTGTGTGCAGTTTGTTTCATTTTCTTTCTGTAGATCACTACAAAATTCCACACTGTTTTCTATTTTGCTGTTGTCCCACTTGCTGATGTTTATGTATTTTCCTGTAGTCCTTTTGGGGTAGGCACATGCATTCATGCATCTTCTATTTTTTCGGCTTCTTTTTGAACTTGCTTGCCCTGCATGATGTCATCATCATGGGCTGCAGCAGAGGAGGGGAAAAGACAAGAGATGGGGGGGGGAGCAAGACTTGACCCTGTGGATAGGGAACAAGACTTAAAAACGGACAGGAGGGGGAGCAAGGCTGGAGAGGAATCTTGTGAGGGTGGAGCGAGACCGAGGCTCCTGCAGCTGAGAGACAGCTGCAGAGGGAGTGAGAGGACACAGAAGAGAAACCTATACATGGGAGCGAGTGAGACAGGAACTGCTGAGCCTGGAAGTTAGACAGGCAGGAAACAAGGGGGGAGGAGAGAGCAGCAGCTACAAATGCTGTATAGTTAGATAGGGCTGAAAAAAAGACCAAAGTCCATCAAGTTCAACCCCTCCAAATGAAACCCAGCATCCACACATACACACACACTGACATGACCCCTCCATACATTCACATAAACTATTCTGTATATACCCATTTCCTGTTCCTTTCACATGGCAGTGGGCACACAAATGGTTAATCCCTCCTGCCGTGAGAAAGGCACAGGAAGTGACGAATAAAAGGACTTCCCCCAGCTCTGGCGCCCATTCTTTTTCTTCCTGTCATGCAATACCCCCACAATGTACCAGCAGAGCCGCTCTACTCTGTTTGAAGCTCCTCTGGCCGAGATACAGGTTCTCATGTGAGCCGCAGGAGAAGCCGGCGGGCTTATGGCCATCCGTTGCCTACAGCGATGTGTGTCGCAATGCGCAATAAGACGATGATGCGCCCTATGACGTCACGCCTAACCCGGAAGCACTACTGCGCATGTGCGCACTTCCTGGTAAGATTTAAAGGGACGGGAGGCGTAGTGTAGACAAACATTTCAACCATTTTATGCTGTTTTTGTCTGGCGTCTTATTGCTGTTAAAAAGAAGCAGAGTGGTTGAAGTAGTGCATTGCTGGTCCCAGGTGTAAGTAGTTACCTGTGGATATGGATTAAATCACGCTGGGAGCTCAGGTTTGGTAAAATGACTATCCAGTGGTGTACATATCTCTTGCAGGCTGTCTGTAATGAGTAATAGGCGTTCACACTCAGGCTCAAGGGGGTAAGCATTATCTAAGGAGAGAGCTTTTGGGACTGACTTTTCAAAAAGTAAGTAACTTTACTCCTTTTTATTTATAGGAGCCCATCACAGGAAAATCAGCCAGAAAGATGTAAAAGTTCCAGACGGGAGTGTATAGCATGTGGTGAACTGGCCATGCTGGATCAAAGGCTGTGCACAAAATGCCTAATGGAGGCTAGCAATCCTCCCATGGAACAACTGAATAACATGATGGACTGGATGCAATCCATGGCTACTATGGTAGATGAAGTCATGGGTAAAGTAATGCATAATCTGAGTAAACAAGGATGCATACCTGCTGCCAGTGCAGGGACGACAGCCGGATCATCTAGAACAGTACAAGAAAGAGATTCTGCTTCCTCTGAAGGGGAAATATCAGAAACAGATATAGAAGAAGCAGAGGAATCAGCTTTCAATATTGATTTTATTGAGCCACTCATAAGACACATGAGAATCACACTAGACTTAGATGAAGAAGAACCGCTACCCAAACAAGATAAAATGTTCAGATTTAGAGAAAAGAAAACACAGGTGTTTCCGGTCCATGATGTGATTGCTAGCATGATAAATGCGGAATGGGAAACCCCTGACAAAAAACTGGGGGAATCTAAGAGGTTTAACAGAATGTTTCCTTTTTCAGAAAAAGATGTGTAATCTTGGAATTCTGTGCCCAAAGTAGATGCAGCAATCACCAGAGTGGCTAGACGAACAACATTGCCAGTAGATGAGGGAGTTTCCCTCAAAGATGCCATGGAAAGAAGGCAAGATGCCATTCTAATGAAGCTGTACCTTGCAGGAGGGAAAGCTTGCAAAACAACGGTAGCAACCACATCACTCACCAGAGCCAACAGCATTTGGATATCTGAGGTTGAGAAAGCGGTTAAAGAAGGAGCAGATCAATATAGAATTCTGGATATAATTCAAGACATTAAAACAGCAAACAATTTTGCTTCTGAAGCCTCCCTTGAGGGAGCAAGGGTGGCAGCCAGATCCATGGGCCTTGCAGTTGCAGCCAGACGAACAACACTGAAAGGCTAAAGCTTAATCGGTTGGGATTATCCGACTCCACAGTATCTACCATCTTTGCTTTAAAGAAAAAATCGACACACATAAAGTATGCCAGAACTTGGGAGGTCTTTGTAGAATGGTGCAAAGCAAGAGGTCATGACCCTCTCAGAATATCTGAAGTCACCATCATAGAATTTCTACAAGCAGGGGTAGAACGCAATTTAAGTATTTCTGTGCTTAAAGGACAGGTAACAGCGATTTCAGCACACGCTGACTTTCACTGGGCTTCAGGAATCCTATTGAAAAGATTTTTTCAGGGATTGAAAAAACTTTGCCCTATCATCAGATCAGAAGTTCCACCTTGGGACCTATTGTTGGTCTTAAAAGCATTAATGGAACACCCATTTGAACCATTAGAGGAAGCATCTTTAAAAAATCTGTGCCTCAAAACAGTATTCTTATTAGCCATCACATCTGCCAGAAGGGTAGGAGAATTGCAGGCATTATCAATTAAACCGTCTAAGCTATCCTTCTTTCCAGACAAGGTGGTACTCAGAACGGAAGATAGATTCATACCCAAAGTACCATCTAGATTTCATCAGCAGCAGGAACTAATCTTACCTGCATTCTATCCGGAACCACAAAATCAACAAGAAGAAAAGCTTCACTCCTTGGATGTAGTCAGATGCTTACGGATTTACCTTAAGAAAGTGGCAACTTTCAGAAAAACTGATTACCTTTTGGTGACCATTGGAAGTAATAATTCAGGAAACAGCTGCTAAAAGCACGATTGCAAGATGGTTGAAGCAGTGCATCGTAACAGCATATTCATTACAGTCAGCACCGGAACCAGCACCTAAAGCACACTCCATCAGAGGGATGGCAGCTTCCTGGGCACTCAGAGCCCAGGTATCAGCAGAAAAAATCTGCAGAGCGGCCACTTGGTCATCTTTTTGCACTTTTTCCAAACATTACAAGTTTGATACATATTCTAAGGATCTAGCCTGTTTTGGGCATTCAATTTTGGAGGCGGCTACTGCTGAATAAATGTATAATTGCAGTACTTGGTCTATGGTTTTTTTTTTGTCCCTCCCTAAATGCTTAGCTTGTTAAGTCCCTTTGTGTGCCCACTGCCATGTGAAAGGAACAGGAAAACTGAAAATCATATAATACTTACCGAGATTTTCATTTCCTGGACTGGAACATGGCAGTGGGCAGGGGCTTCCCTCCCAGGAGTATTGTAATCAGTCAGAAAGAATGGGAGCCAGAGCTGGGGGAAGTCCTTTTATTCGTCACTTCCTGTGCCTTTCTCACGGCAGGAGGAATTAACCCTTTGTGTGCCCACTGCCATGTTCCAGTCCAGGAAATGAAAATCTTGGTAAGTATGATATGCTTTTCAGTTATCTATACTAACTATAGATTTTAGTATTGTAATAGCCTTGGATATTATACTTGTCCAAGAAATCATCCAAGCCACTCTTAAAAGCATTAACAGAATCAGCCAACACAACATCATCCAGCAAGAGATTCCACAACCTCACTGCCCTCACTGTGAAGGACCACCTACGCTGCCTCAAATAAAGTTCTTCCTTCCCTCTAACCAGTTTAGTTGCACGTCTCTGCACTCTCTCCAGCTCATTTATATCGCCAAACTGCACTACATATCAAGGTGAGGCCTTACCAGAGATCTATAAAGAGGCAAAATTATGTTTTCATCCCCTTGAGTTTATGCCCTTTTGTATGCAAGACAGTACTTTATTTGCTTTAGTGGCCACAGAGGGACACTGCCCAGAATTAGCCAACTTGTTATCTACAAAACCCCAAGATCCTTCTCCGTTAAGGAAACTCCCAACACATTGCCTTTTAGTGTATAACTTGCATTTATATTATTTTTGCCAAAGTATATAACCTTGCATTTATCAACATTGAACCTCATTTTCCAGTTTGCTGCCCAATTTTCCAATTTAGTCAAATCACTCTGCAAAGTGGCAGCATCCTGCATGGAACCTATAGTTCTGCACAATTTTGTTTCATCAGCAAACGTGGAAACAGTACTTTCAATGCCTGCCTCCAGGTCATTAATAAACAAGTTGAAAAGCAAGGGACCAAGTACAACGCCCTGTGGTACTTCACTAATAACACTGGTCCAATTCGAAAAGATTCCATTTACCACCAGTCTCGCAATCTATTTTTTTTTTTACAAATACTATGTTCCAGGCCAACATTCCTTAAAGTGATACTGACACTATATATAAAACTACTTTTTAAAATATGAATGGACATTAAAAGTTTACTTATAGGTCATGTTGATTGTTTTGGGGCATCAGACAGGTAATGCAAAATCATTGTGCAAATACTTTATGGCAAAGTTATAAGTAGCTTTCAAAGGCATTATTATGATCACATCTACTGCCTTCTCAAAATCGAGGTTCTTGTACACCTTCTCATAAAAGGACATTAAATTAGTCTGGCAAAATGTATTACACATAAATATGCTGGCACAAACTCATATTATTATGATTTGCAAATAAGTCCAGTATCTTCTCCCTTAATACCTCTTTGAAAAGCTTTCCTACCACTGATGTCAGACTAACCAGCCTATAGTTTTGATGCTGAGAATGGGATCCCTTTTTGAATACCGGCACTGAGCCCATGATTAAAAGGGCATGAAACGCGTAGGGCCAATGGTTCCTTTTTTAATGACTCTACAATAAATATTACATTTTTAACTTTGATTTTGGCGGCCCTTGTGGAATTTCTCTTGAGTGTCCCATACCCTTTTTTTTTTGCATGCTGTTGGTTTATCTGTTCCCTAAGATGGGAGTCTTGGGCTGGTGCACCTGGACCACCTGTTCCATGTGGCGAGTGATAAACATTCTTTTGTGCCCTGTGCCCCTCTTCTTTGGTGGTTCTCCCATTTTATCTGACCAACTCCGTGCATTTACCAGCATGCAGCGGAGGTTACTACTTATCCTTTTGAAATTTGCATTACTTAGCGGAGAATTATATCTTTGCTTGGTTTTATCCTGTTTTCCTTCTATCTGAGGAACCTCATTAGCTGGTAAACTTTAGGCCCCCCCTCGCTCTGCCCCATCTACCCTAGCTTCCCCATAATTCTTCAGCTCCCCCCCCATGCCTAGTTTAAAGGGGATCCTGTCATCGGAAAACATGTTTTTTTCAAAATGCATCAGCAGAATTCTCACTGAAATCCATTTCTCAAAAGAGCAAACAGATTTTTTTTATATTCAATTTTGAAATCTGACATGGGGCTAGACATTTTGTCAATTTCCCAGCTGCCCCTGGTCATGTGACTTGTGCCTGCACTTTAGGAGAGAAATGCTTTCTGGCAGGCTGCTGTTTTTCCTTCTCAATGTAACTGAATGTGTCTCAGTGGTACATGGGTTTTTACTATTGAGTATTGTTCTTAGATCTACCAGGCAGCTGTTATCTTGTGTTAGGGAGCTGTTATCTGGTTACCTTCCCATTGTTCTTTTGTTTGGCAGCTGGGGGGGGAAAAGGGAGGGGGTGATATCACTCCAACTTGCAGTACAGCAGTAAAGAGTGATTGAAGTTTATCGGAGCACAAGTCACATGACTTTGGGCAGCTGGGAAATTGGCAATATGTCTAGCCCCATGTCAGATTTCAAAATTGAGTATAAAAAAATCTGTTTGCTCTTTTGAGAAATGGATTTCAGTGCAGAATTCTGCTGGAGCAGCACTGTTAACTGATTCATTTTGAAAAAATTTTTTTTCACATGACAGTATCCTTTTAAATACTTCTCCAACCTCTTAGTCATTTTTTGCCCTAGCACAGTGGACCCAATTCCATTGAGGTACAAGCCATCACAACTAAATAGCTTGTAACCCAAGGAAAAATCAACCCAGTGCTCCAGGGACCCAAAACCTTTCTTCCTATGCCAAGACTTGAGCCATGCATTTAGCTTCCTAAGCTCCGCTGTCTTCCTAAAGTTGCACGTGCAAAATTTCAGAAGAAATTACATCGGAAGACCTTCCCTCACTCCTTAGAGCCTATATCACTGACCTCTTTAAATTCTTTAATCTACCATTAATTTTGTCATTATTTGCAATATGTACTAAGCTGGGTCATGCCCAGCCTCACCCAATAATTTGTCTACCCAATCAACCACATGCCGAACCCTGGCACTAGGAAGACTGCAAACTGTTCAGTTGTAGCTATCCGGACGACAGATTACCCTATCCACTTTTCTTATAATTGAACCCCCTACAACCACAATCATTTTAGGACTGGCTCTGCTCTCGTCCCCACCACTACTAGAGAAAATGGTCTCCCGGCTGTTAGATCAACCCCATCTAGAGCTGCCAATCCAAAGTTCACACTCCCATCTTCTTCACAATCTGGCAAATCAGTTGGTATTTCTAAACCCTGGAGTAGCCTCCCCTTTTCATTTTGACCGCACTAGACTTGGTGTCACACAGTTAACTGCCTCACATCATCCTGCTGCTTTTCTATTTCCCTTCCAAACTATCTGACTCTGCTATGTCCTGCTCAGTAAGCAATACACTCTTCTCAAGATTGTCAGTCGACCGCATTGTTGCAATTTGCTGCTCTAGTGCTCTAGCAAGAGTCTCTAAAGTGGCAATGTTCTCACAACTGCTTCAGGTAAGCAATTTGGAACTCTTGTGCCAAATCTGCATACATATGGCAGACTGCACTGGGTCAGACCTTGCTAGCACTCATCCCAGTTATAGATCAAAAAACTGCTATATAAAATTGAGTTTAGAACAAACTTTTTGACCTAGTTTTTGACCTAGTTTTTTTGAAATGCTGTCTCCTACACAAAAGCCATGAATATCTTGTAAATTATATCCTTATAAACGGTGAGTTCTGATGTCATTCGTTATAAATGGTGAGTTCTGATGTCATTTCTGTCACATGACTCACTGAAATTTGTGTATTATAATAAATAAAGTACCCCCAGTTGCAAAATATGAGCATATTAGAAGTTACCTCGGAGTTACACGACCTGTATAAAAACCACTCGGCCTTCGGCCTCGGTAACCTCTAATATATCCTTATAGTTTACAAGAGGGGGTACTTTATTCACTATATAATTTACAGTTTGGTCCTATAAGGACCATACACAGTAGAGTGAAACCGGCGATCTACATTCCTAGAAAGAATAAGATGGTATTTCACTCTACTGCGCACTGGGAGTTTCAACTTTGTAAAGCAAGTTGCAGGTAAAACGAAGTCCCAATATAATATATTTGCAAAACAAAATACTGGAATGCAAAATGAATCCAACAAAATTAAGAGTAGAACTGCTTGTGGCTATGGACACGCATACGTTTCCAAGCTGCGTTTTTTAAAAAAGCCCACAGATGCAAAGTGGTTTCAAGTTTAGTCTATGGTACTTCTGCTAGCGTATTTATGCAGCAGTCTGCTTTTTTAAAAACTGGTGCGCTAACAGCCGTGGTTAAACGTATGTGTGTCCATAGCCTAAGGGCTGTTGTTGTTGACTATATTCCTCGGTATGAGAAGGAAATTTTTTTTTTTTTCATAAAATGTAATGTAATTACTGCATTGTAACAGTTATTTTTCTGCAGGCTCAGAAGACCATCCATCAGCTTCAACAACAAAGTAAGTTTTATTTAAGCAGCATGTATGGTGTATAATTTATGTGACAGCCATAAAGTCCATCAAGGTCAACTCCTCCAAATGAAATCCCAGTGTACATACATACATACATACACTCACACCAACTCTCCATACACTCGCAAAAACTGCACATACCAATGTCTATACTAATTGTCCACTTTAGTATTGCAATAGCCTCAGATATTATGCTTGTCCAAGAAATTTTCCAAGCCACTATGTAAGAAAGAAATATTATAAAGTAACTTGTTTAGGCAGTTCTAACTTTGCTTTAGAATGGGCAGTAGTGCACATCAGTTTATCAGGCGTACAGTACATATAGGAAAACATGTAACTCCTCTCATGAGCCTATACCAAGGAAGTGGAGAGGCTTCAAACTGGTTGCGCCTTCTCAATCAACTAGCTGTTAGGCAGATTATATACAGGCTTAAAAGGTTAAACTTGATGAACGTGTAAACCACTGATTTTATTATAGACACACCTTACAAAATCCTGATGCTTCAGTCCTCTTTAGGACTTTTATCAAGGATAATATAAAGGTGTGTGAACAAACATTAAATAGTCAAACAATACCAAAAGGTGCCAAAATTACATCACAGTGCGAGTGATCATCAGCCAATAACATACATCTCGATAAAATACTTTGATTCGTATTCATTGGTGTACAATATCATAAAGAATCTTTAAACTGCAATTTTATCATACCACCAATAGAGGTCACCATCATAATAGTAGTGACTCTCCACCAATAAAGTGCATTTCAATAAACGTTTTTATATTAGTCCATCAGTACACATTGTAATAAGTCCTCGTTAATGTAAACATACAGTGCCACCAGTCATGGTCACCATCGTGTTTAGTTTAAAATTGATTCAATAAAAGAAGAGACACTCTGTAAAAAAAAATGTTACAAAATAATTGCAATCCTTTTTCTATATATCTGTAATTATAAAACCTTGTAACAAACTATTGTTTCAGAATTATTGTACCCACTTTAATTATCCAATAATCTTATACCCTCAAGTTAGAAAACATCCCAAAGTAAGCTGTCCATTCAGACTATTCTGAATTCAATTAATTCCTTCATATTTTCATTCATTTCCATGCGTGTGTCTAATCTCTTTTCCTTTTTATACACTGTGTATACATTTGTTATGGTTTACCACTTTTTTTTTTAGTTTTTTACCATTTTCACTGGGCTATGCAAACTGTTCAAATCATCAACAAAAGTTTCTAGCTGTTCGCCTGAGCTCAACCATAGAAAAAAAAATGCAATTGATGTAGCTCCTGAACCCAAGTGCCCATTGCTGTCCTAGTCCACTGTATATAATTCTGTATTGCTTTTTAAATTTAAAGTAATTTTTATGTAGTATCAATTCATATAGGGACAGCATGAACTGAATCATTGGGCCTACATAATTGGGATTACCTGTACTTAAATTCTTTACTGCTGAAATGCTATTCTGATGTGGTATACATGTACACAAACTTTGTACATTCATTGCTACTAGTATTACACTGTCCAAAAGGCACATCAATACTTGCAATCACCCTTAAAATATTTGTATCTTGTAGGTAACTGCTTATATTCTTGACACAGGGCTGCAACAAATAATCAACACATTGAACTATCCTTTTAGGGAGCCCTTAGATAAAATGCAATGGGAAGTGTCTATATTGCTGGTACTCTAGGATGCATCAGAAACAAATACTCCATTATATTATGGTTAATCCAACCTTGTCTTGCTGTCATTTTCAAATAATGATGCAATTCCCTATCTGTAGGGTAACCTAATAATTTTGCAAAATTTCAGACAATTGCTAATTACGGTAGTAGTCATAATTATAACAATCACCCACCCCTTTTGTCCGCATATCTTATAATGACATCCTTATTACTTTTTAAGGATTTAATGGCTTCTTTTTCCACAATCATTAGATTACCCCCTCCACTTAGTTCTATGTATATAAAGTTACATCTCATTGTTAATCATCGTTATAGATGTATTTCCACTTGGTGGATCATAGTTGCTCCAATTTTTAAATATACGTTCCATGTCCATTGACACGGGTGTCCCATTTGAGCCAATCTCTCCCTCTCCACTAGACCCCCCATCTAAATTACTGTTACCATATTGTTCTTAGCCAAATCTGTTGAGTCAGTTTATAATCGTTAACAACATGGGAAAAACAGCTCCCCACCGGTATATAGCCCAGTCCTTTTTGCAACATTAGTCACTGGTTTTCCGAAGTCAGAAAGCTGAAGCTATAATAGGAGACACTCTCTACTAGGTGTGCATTCTATAACTCTTGAGTTTTGTATTTCTATGTAGAAATAAAACTATGAATTATAATAAGAAGTAAAAACCATAATAAAGAGTTTTGAATGATTATAAACGTGAAAAGGGTGCATATTCTCCATTTTATTTATGGGAGCAGGTCCCCTGTGTCTTCGTTTTGGCCAACTAAGCTTTTAATGAGACTAGATGTGCAAATATTTTGTCATAAAATCACCCTGTTTTAGTATGTCAGTATGATATGTAGAAGGTGCCCCATCTAACATGTGCCTTCTTGAGTCCAAACTTTAGCTTGATCATTTCGACAGAAGTAAAAATTCTAAAATAGAACTTTTGCTTTGTTGAAGAATGTTGATGCTTAAAAACATCATATTTCCTTGTTTTATTTTTGCTTAGAGGTTGACGGTTACTAAGCCAGTTATTTGTAATTTGTTTAATGATTTAGATTACCAGAAGAGTTTTTCGAGAAGGAAAAAACCTCATCTGCAGGGAATGCACCAAGCTTGAAATTACTGGCAGGAGACTATGAAGATGTAGATGATGATGATGCAGAGGAGGGTGAAGAATATGAAAATGCCAAAGAGGCATCCTCCTCTCTACTGAAGCCAGCAGAAATCCCTCTACCACCCCCTACATCGAGTGCTGACAATCTCCCAGCAGGTAACACTGCATGTATGTTAACGAGAAATGAAGAAAGAAATAGACGAGTACTTCAGTGAGTTTTCTTAACAGTTTTCAACATGAGTGATTTCCCTGTAAATTCCAATTGGTAACAGTAACTTTTTTTTTAATAATGAGGCTATGTAAATGTTTAGAGTCTTTCAAAATTAAAACATCCGCATGTGTTTGTGCTGAATGGAGTGGATTTAGAGTTCAGAATTTTACTTACAAATTATACTTTATATGCACATGTAGGGATGCATCGAATCCACTATTTTGGATTCGGCCGAACCCCCGAATCCTTTGTGAAAGATTCGGCCGAATACCGAACCGAATCCGAACCCTAATTTGCATATGCTTTTTATGACGAAAAGTCACGCGATTTCCCTCCCCACCCATAATTTGCATATGCAAATTTGGTTCGGCCAGGCAGAAGAATTCTCTCTATCCTTATATGACTCTCTAAATCATACTAAAAGTTAATTTAAAGGAGAAGGAAAGCTACCAAGGCAGTTCATTGCCAATAGATTAGCCACAATAGGTCAAGATAGAATGCTATATTTATTCTGTAAGATGCTTTACCATACCTGATTAAATGGCTCTAAACACTCTCTATCTTTAAGGATAGCAGCTGCCATATTAGCTTGGTGCGATATCACTTCCTGCTTGAGTCTCTCCATGCTCAATCATAGTTCTGGGCTCAGATTACAGCAGAGAAGGGAGGAAGCAATAGGGAGGGAGAATGGAGCAAACTGAGCATGCTTAAGCCCATGCCCTGGAGCTTTAAGCTGAAAGAAGGAAGTCTGATACAGAAACCCATGAGTACTCAATAGAATTAAAGAAATGCTGTGCTTCTTTTGTCAGAGGACTGAGCACAGCATTACTTTGAGGGTTCACTGGTGTATTTATATAGAGCATTTTGTTAAAGCTTACTTGATTTTAACATGTCCTTCTCCTTTAAAGGTGAATATCCCAATTAACACCATGTTTTAATATTGAAAGTTGAACATGAGGCAATTTTCAAATGTTTCCTCATGGTGGAGAAACTGTCCCAGTGGTGGGTAAAATGCCCCTGGTCATAATGTGCAGTGATAGACAGAGGTCCTCTTTCATTGTTTCTTGTACATCACTAAATTTGTACTTTTTATCAGGAGTGGTAACGGGGCATTTTGGCTGCTGCTGAACAACAGCACAAAATGCCAACAGTTTCCTAACACTGCTAGTACAGGTGGTTATTACAAAGCTTTATTGTGTGTTTTTGGGTTGAGAACCTTCGCTTTCTGTGTTAGGCAGTTTCAATATATGTCAAAGGGAATCCGAATGAGTGGCTTATTGACATTTCTTTGGCAGCTGAAATATATTGTTAAATAACCTCCCTATATGTCATTAGGCATTAGACTCTCAATCAACTCGTACAGTAAAATCGATACATGCATAATTGTACAGTGACTTCCAACAGCAATAGCCCCACATGTTAAATAAAATATACAATAACAAATACAAGATTTGCATTCATGTAAGCTGGAAAGTGCACTCTCCCAGAGTACTTTTTTTGCCTCATCACTATCTCTCCTGATGCCTCCGAAATCTTCTGCACTGCTCTGGAAGCACACATGCGCAGTTGAGTAAAATATGCGATGCATACTGCAGTGAATGTGGCTGCCCTATAATATCCAATGCTATTCCTACCTTTTGCATATTATCGTGCCCCTAGCTGGGCTTATCCTACAGACTAACTAAAGTTAACCAGCTTCACACAGCCACAGTTTATCATTCAGCATTTTGGCCATTTGTTCACTTAGGATACCAAGCTGAACATACTATAATTATTATTAATACACACAGGTATTTATTATTGTTATCATTATTATACACAGACAGAAAATGGTACAGCCTAATCAGGGACTTTTCCCTACTGCTCCTAGTAATTTCTGTATTCCCTGCTAGAATATTTTGTTGATCGCAGCTTACTCTGGGCAATTTATTTTTTTTAATCATTGGGATAACAAGAAAATTTACTATTTTGTTACCACTGTGATTTGACCAAATTCAGTGTCTACAGCAGAATAGAACATTCTATAGCACATCTTTTAAAATCTAAAGTAGAACCCCCATTTTTTTTACGTTTTTCAGGGAACCGTTAAAAAAACTGTAAAATCGGGGTAATGTATCAGGGAAACAAGTGTAGGTCTACAAAAATGATGTAAAATGAGGGAACATTTAAAATCATGTGATGTAAAATTAAGATTTCACTGCATATTAAAAATTACTTTTGGTAGCATTTGGATCTAATACAATCTAAAATAACAAAGCTTATCAGTGTGTCTTTGTTCTGAGTTTTAAAAGTTTAAGCTGCTCTAATTATAAGTTTAAAAATGTAAGAAAACATAAATGTAATTTTTTCTTCTTCTTAAAGATTTCTTTGAAAATAAAATGCCTTTGGTGTCTCACTCTGGGTCAGTCCTGAAAGCAGATATTCAAGAGAAGATTGTTGAAAGGTAATCTATTTATATAAGTAAAGTTATACCATTTTTCTAAAGCTAACCATATACTAGTCATCACAAATTTGTAACTTTGATAGAAATATTTGTGACTACAGTATCAACAATGACAACACAAAGCACTGTGTGACTGAGGCACGTAGATGTTTTGTTTAAACTTAGGGAAAACTCCAGTTACCACCAATAAATTGACTTATTAGCAAATTTATTCATTATTGTGATCTATTTACTATGAGCTGTTGCCTACATGAATTTTTCAGGAGTGGCATATTGGGGTCCCACAGTAATATCATTTGACAACAATATATATTTTTTTCATAAATGCCTACAGGGCCTTCTATTGTTCTTGGGCCTCCAGCAATTGCAGGGTGTGTTTCTTCAAATGTTACATCCCTGCTTTTCAGTAAAATGATTTGTGGAGTTGCAGTGTGGGTTGTGTGTATTGCACAAAAGGGACATGGCCAAAATTTTTGGCACTACATACTTGTGTTCATGGGGGTAGGGCAGATAAATAACTTGTACTAGGGCCCAAAGTTTCTGATGTCGACCCTGCCCACATGTAACTCTGACACCCTTCTTTCTTGTAAGCATTCTGTAGAAGGTGGACAGTGCTGCTCTATGACACACTGTGGTGTCATTGCCAAGTATCGCTTCTTAACGTGAAAGTCAGTATTGCCAAGGTATTATGCATAGATTTATTTTTTCAAAAGCCTTCGAATGAAACTGCTTGTATCTTACTGTAAAACATAGGAGTAGACCTTTTTGGCATGTGCAAATGTGACATGTAAATCATTGGGTACACTTTTTATTCTGCGTAATAGAATACAACAGATTTCTTGTTTTTTTGTATAGCTATGATTGATGCCCTGCCTTCTGTTCAGAAGCAAGCACTGCTGTGCCTTTTGATGCAGGAGATACATGGAGTTGCATCCATGTATCCAAAGAATTGTCCACTTCACTTTTAAGTATGAGTGCAATAGTGTTAATTTTCCTGTATTGGCCCGCATTGGTTGTTTTCTGAATTGGACTTTCCTCACCATACTTGTGGTCATAATAACTCATAATTAACCCACAAAGGACAGAGAACATAATGTATAAACTGCTAATTATTGTACTGGTGAAAGTATCTTACAGGACATACACAGAGCTTGAACATTACCCTTTACAGCTGTTATGTTCTGCCCCGTGCCTTTTATCAAAAACTGATATTTTTTTAATCCAGGACGAAATGATATATACACATATATATATATATAAAGTAGTGTAGAGGCCAGCACAACTCGTCAATGGGTCATCCTTGCCTGGGTGCAATAAGCTCAAAAGGTTAAGTAGTATAAGGAAAAGCTCGCACTCACAGGACTTATCACAATCAAAAAAGGGTGTTTATTTGGATCAAGAAACGTCAGTTGTTTTTTGATCCAAATAAACACCCTTTTTTGATTGTGATAAGTCCTGTGAGTGCGAGCTTTTCCTTATACCACATATATATATATATATATATATATATATATATATATATATATATATATATATATATATATATACACATATATATATATACACATATATATACATATATATATATACATATATATATACACACATATTTATATATATATATATATACACACATATTTATATACATATACATATATATATATATATATATATATATATATATATATCTATATCTATATCTATCTATATCTATATATCTATATATATGTTACAGTTTTGTGTGCCAGCTCTAAGCAATATTTTTTTTTTATTGCCCCTTCTTAGGAAAGAAAATACCGCTGAGGCTTTACCTGAGGGATTCTTTGATGACCCGGAAGTAGATGCAAAGGCAAGCTTTTGTTTCTTTGTGCCGTGTGCAGCAACTCTTTGCAAATGTGAAACATTAACATATTTAAAACATAAATTATCCTGTTTAATTTTAAGCTGTTAACTGGGTTTATTGACAGAGTGCATTGCAGACTCTGCATATGGTGTTAAATGAGTAATACTTTTTTTTGTTACATATAAACACAGAAAGTGCTACACAGCAAAGCTTGATCACTTGTTGCAGTGTCTGGTGCATGCTGATTTCCCATTGCGAGGGATAACATCCAATGTGATTTAGACAGGAGTTTAACACACTCCACTGAGTTTTGGGAGTTGTAGTCCATCTAATTCAACAGTCCCCGTGACCCACATTCAAATGAGTTGGGGAGCAACACCAGCATGAAAAAGTCCCTTTTGGATCCCAAAAATGGGATGTGATTGGCTATTTGGTAACCCCTGTGTGGACTGCCAGCTTACAGACCGCCTACAGAAAGCTATTTGGCAGTACAACTCGTTCTTATGCAACCAAAACTTGCTTCCAAGCCCAGAATTTGGACTAAGAACCTGATTTGAGGCCACTAAGAGTAGCATCCAAGAGATTGGTGAGCAACAGGTTGCTCACGAGTCATTGGTTGGGGATCGCTGATCTAGATTGTGTGACCCTATAGATAGAAGATGTTCCCTTTTGCACATAGATTTAAAGAAGTTGTTACACTGAATGTGTGGCTTGATAAAACTCGTGTAAAGCTCAAAATGCCGCTTATTTGTGGCACAATAAATCACTGCTTTTTTCACTAGTTGAGTGCACTGCTGGACTGGAACCTCTTTTTGTTTGTTTTTACAACTGTGTGTGGGCTGGCATGTGTTTTACAAGAATAAAAATTGAATTAATATACTTTTATTTGGTTCATTGTGTTTAGCCACTGAAGTGCCAATTGGCTATTGCAAAAAATAAATACATTTTAATGCTGTGCTATTTCCCCGTGAGTCTTCTAATATCTATTTAATAATAGAAAGTATCATCACAGTATGACAGGGCTGCAGTCTCCAGAATGAAAGCATACATTGGTTTGGATGTTTGTATGTAGATATTTTTTTGTGCTAACTGAATAAATATTGTATGTAAAATAGTGAGGTGTTTTAAAATAGCTAAGATAGTTTTCAACAATACTAAACTTACGGTGCCATAACATCTTCAGAGAGCCCATCTGAACCATGAACTTTGTGGATACAAATGCTGTCTATACATTATATTAAAAACAGTCATTTGCGTCCATACATATTTTTGCTTAAAATTTTTTTGTCTATCTAAAGGTGAGAAAAGTTGATGCTCCCAAAGACCAGATGGATAAAGAATGGGAAGAATTCCAAAAGGAAATTCGTCAAGTTAATACTGTAAGTACCAGAAAAGTACTAATGTACATTAAACAAAACAGACATTTAATTAACCCAATAATATTGCTCGTATATGTTAAATATCTCCTCAGTTACGGTAAGAAACTATACATATATATTTGAGAAACCCAGTTTAGTCCAATTTCGTTAAGCCAGTCCAGTGAAGGTTGAGGTGAGTTTTGCTTCCTCTTGGTATAGGATTCATTTGTAATATCCAGAGAGTCCAAATAGTAGTGAATTTAGATCTACAGCCTCTTGCTGTGTAGATTTGCTCCAAGGTCGTGAGTTTTTGCTCCACCAGGCCTATCCAAAATTTGGTCGTGGGTGAAAGCTCCTCCTTCCATTTGATATCAATGACCTTTTTGCCATAGAAAAGTAAAATGTTAGTATCATCTTCTCTGAGCGGGACGTTACAGTGTTTGTGAGGAAGTTCAGAAGCAGAACTGTAGGGTGGAACTCAATTGGTAGTGCCATTAACCAAGAGATATATGTCCGATAACTTGAATTGAAGGGCAACTCCAGGTCAGATGGTAAAAGTCAGCATTAGAACTCTTACACCTATTGCATACATCAGGGAATGCAGGGTTAATTTTATGTAAAAGGTGTATAGTAAGCCCTATGCAGTTATTTTTATTGTATGAGCCTATATCTGGCTCTAATTAGGGGCTGAATGGATTCAGCAAGTATTGTTTCCCAATGCTCCTCTGTGCGGTCAGGTATACTTGTAAACCATTTGTGGTACAGTTCTCGCTTGGTGGTTTGTTTGCCTGACAGGATTTGATTGTAAATAGTGGATAATGGTTTGTAGAGTTGTTCTTTGCAGATTACTTTTTCAAT
Source organism: Xenopus laevis (assembly GCF_017654675.1). NCBI lineage: Eukaryota > Metazoa > Chordata > Amphibia > Anura > Pipidae > Xenopus > Xenopus laevis. The sequence goes on from NC_054382.1 coordinate 60,101,514, forward strand.
TGGGGTTAGTTCAATTTGAGGGTCCCCTTTAAGTGAAATTGCTGGGTGAGAGCAGATATCGAAATAGCATATTGAAGTTGTCCTTAAGTTGTTAGAAAGAAAGTAGGGAATTGTCCTTGTAGATGTCCCCAGGTATTATACATTATATTGTTCCCAAAGTTAGGGATCAGGTATTGTGGCTGTTGAAGGTTGGGGTTGTGCCAGAGTGGGCTATGGGGTGATAAAACCAGTGAGTTATTCCCTATTCTGTTAGAACCCTTATGCCAAGCTTTCCATCATTAGGGCGGTGTAAGTCATGCCCTGTGGTCTTCTATAAAGAATGCAAAAAGGAAAGTTTGTGGGAGCACTCCATGGCTAAATAAAAATGTATTAAAATACAATGGAATGCTACTGATCTGGCCAAATTAACTACAGACATAGAGAAAAAGAAGAGAGATTGATCAATGCAAATTCCCTGGTCCCTTGTCATAAGTCTGCAATCTATGCAGATGCATGTATTTACAAAGACAGGGGTTTTTTAGTTACAAAATTATGATCATAAGATTGATAAACCACCATACCACATCAAGGTAAAACCCATATGGCGGTCCCTAACTATTTACCTCTGTTATATATCATAATATCAAATGCTAAAGCCTCCCGGCATAAGAGCATTACCTGAAATAAAGGTCTCCCAAACTGGACATTGGTTTCAATCATAGGGCTTAGTTCTCCCCCGCCATTAGCTTTCAAAGCGAGAGATAACCTAGATCCCAGCATTAGTTCCATGAGATTAATCCACCCCTGCTTGCAGCTTTTAAGAGAGCGAGAAACTGCAGCAGATCAACACCCATTTCCAAAGGCATTATTCCACCATTTAAAGGGACGGATGTGGGGGTACTACAACCACATGGAAGCCTGGCCTGCAGCATAGCTGGGTTTTACCTTGACGTGGTATGGTGGCTTATCAATCTTATGATCATAATTTTGTAACTAAAAAAACCCTGTCTTTGTAAATACATGCATCTGCATAGATTACTTATATGACAGGGGACCAGGGGATGTGCATTGATAAATCTCTGGTCTTCTATAGATCAGGTTTCTCAGACCCTCTAAAGAACGTATTAGTTGAGCTTCTAGTAGCATCACAAGATCCTCCAGGTGTAGGTTGAGAGGCGACAGCCGAGGGGCGAAGAAGTTTCCTAACATATCTGGTGCTGCTAGTCCTCCCTGAGATAATGGCGAAGTTAGTACATTGTATTTTACCGTAGTGGGCCAGATAACCAATAGATTTTGTTTATTTATTTATTTGGAGTTCTGAATTTGGAGTTGCTTTAAGAATGCCAGGGTAATCCAAGTAGGTAACTCACTAAATAAATATAAAAAATTGGGAGGGAGCTTCATTTTGAATACATTTATTCTACCAATTAGTGATAATGGAAGTTTGATCCATTTGTCAACTGTTTTCAGGAGTTGTGTCATCAATGGGTCAAGGTTTAATTCCTTGAAGTTTCTTGTTTGTGGATGTATGTGTATCCCTAGGTATTTTATTGTGTTTACTCGGACCAAGGGGAGCGAAGGGTCTATGCCTTCTATGGCCTGGGGATCCAACAGCAGCAATTGATTGTGAGACCTGAGAATTGTGTGTGGTTATTGAGTAATGCAGAGCTTGTTGGAGTGTAGGACCTGGGTCATTTAGCTAGAGAAGCACATTGTCCACAAATATCGAGATTTTTTCACTTCGATTAATTTCAAATCCCCGGACCTCCTGAGCTGCTCGTAGGGTTCCATTGCCAGGGCAAAAAGATCCGGTGACAATGGGTACCTCCGGTCAGGTTGATAGGGGGAAAGCTCTAGATTGGACAAAATTCTGGCTGTAGGTCTAGTGTAGAGCCTGTATCCAGGTTAAAGCATTCTTAAGAAAGGCAAATATACTCAGGGTTTCCCAAAAATAGGCCCATTCAACAGAGTCAAATGCCTTCTCATCTAAGGAGGCAATGACCTTAGTACCTGAATTTGTTCAGGTAATTGATAAATTGGTATATATCCTCCTAATTTCAACTCCGCTGCTTTGTGGGGAATAAATTCAACTTGATCTTGGGCTACTATTGAGGTTATGACATAATTGAGATGCTTTGCTAGCACTTCAGATAATATTTTAGAATCCAAATGAATTGGTGAGATGAGACGGGATGGGACGGTATGAGGAATGAGATTGAGGGTTCTCCCCTGGCTTCAGAATTAAGACTATAGTTACATAGTTAAATCAGGTTGAAAAAAGACAGTCCATCAAGTTCAACCCCTCCAAATGAGAACCCAGCATCCATACACACACCCCTCCATAGTTTCATATAAATTATAAATGCCCATATCGATACTAACTATAGAGTTTAGTATCACAATAACCTTTGGTATTATGTCTGTCCAAGAAATCATCCAAGCCCCTCTAAAAGCATTAACAGATGCAGCCATCATAACATCACCCAGCAGTGCATTCCATAACCTCACTGTGAAGAACCACCTACATTGCTTCAAATGAAAGTTCTTTTCTTCTAATCTGAAGGGGTGACCTCTGGTACAGTGGTCCTCTTTGTGGGTAAAAAGGTCCCCTGCTATTTGTCTATAATGTCCCCTAATGTACTTATGAAGTGTAATCGTATCCCCTCCCAAGTGCCTTTTTTCCAGACAAAACAACCCCAACCTTGACAGTATACCCTCATAATTTAAGTCTTTTATCCCTCTAACCAGTTTAGTTGCACGTCTCTGCACTGTCTCCTGCTCATTTATATCCCTCTTAATGGCTGGAGTCCAAAACTGCACTGCATACTCCAGATGTGCCTTACCAGGGACCTATAAAGAGGCATAATTATGTTTTCATCCCTTGAATAAATGCCCTTTTTTATACAGACAGAACTTTATTTGCTTTAGTAGCCACAGAATGACACTGCCCAGAATTAGACCACTTGTTATCTACAAAAAGCCCAAGATCCTTCTCATTTAACACATTACCATTTAGTGCATAACCCTTGCATTTATGGATGAATACCATCTGGTCCCGGACCTATGTTTATCTTTACATGTTCTAGTCTCTTTTGAATTTCCTCTCGCATGAACCATGCATCTTTTGGTGTATTACTAGAATTGGAAGTTTAATGAAGGAAGCATGTCTCCTGACCAACTTCAGCACTTCTGCCAGGTTTTGCATTGCGACAACGTTTCTTTCTTACAAGAGGAATATGTTGACATGTATATTTATTAAGCAGAAGACTTCCCACTTTTATTCTGTGTTTAACCTTCAAACAGCTTTTCCCGGTTAATATGTTGCAGAGATGCCCTTATACTGTCAAATTTGCACGTCTAAAATATAGGGGCAAATTCACTAAAGGACGAAGTGCCTAACGCTAGCGTTAATTCGCTAGCGTATTGCATTTTCGTTAATTCGCCAATTCACTAGCGGACACTGGCGTAAAGTCGCTAGTGTTACTTCGCACTCTTACGCCTGGCGAATTTGCGAAACGGACGTGACTACGCAAATTCACTGACGCGCGCATTTTTCTGAACGCTACCTTTTACGCTAGACTTCCTTCGCCACCTCAGACCAGGCGAAGTGCAATAGAGTAGATAGGGATTGCTTCAAAAAAAGTTTAAAAATTTTATGGGTGATAGGCTGAAAAAGATTGAAAAAATTTTTGGGGCTACCCTCCTTCCCCCCTACATTTCCTAACTCATAGCACCTTAACTATACAGTGGGCACATATGTAGGGCAAAATAAAAATTTTATTTGCTGTTTTGAAGGTTTCCCAGGCTTGTGTAGTGATGCTACATATACCTCCATTGTAACTTAAATTTGGCGCCATATGCAAATTAAGCATCGCTAGCGTAACTTCGCTTTGCGAATTAACACTAGTGCAACTTCGCAACTTTCTGCTTCCCCTGAGCGCAACTTCAGATTTTAGTGAATTTGCATAGCGCTTGTGAAAATACACCTGGCGTAGTGCGTCGTAGCGGACGCTGGCGCAACTACGAATCTTAGTGAATTTGCCCCATAGTGTTTTAGTTACTCCCTTACAGAGATGTTACTGGAACATAATCTCAAAGAGACCATGTTATGATTACTATTGCCTAAATGCTCACCCACCCAAATGCTAGAGATAAATTTGGTATTAGTTATTACAAGATCTAAAAGAGACTGGTTCCTAGTAGGTTCATGAACGAGCTGAAGTGAAAAATTGTCATTAAGCATATTTACAAACCTGCTAGCTTTTTCTGATTTGGCAGCCCCATTTCTCCAGTCAGTGTCTGGACTATTGAATGTATGTTGGCATTTGCCAACATACATTTGAGGCTACTACGTTTCCCTCTGATAATTACATATTATATTATAATTAAATTTAAAGTTGCTATTAGCCAGCATATGCTATGACAGAGGGATCTCCCGAGCTGGTAAACTGTATGTCCCCCATCACTCCTCCTCCATGACTTTTTACTAATCTAAGCCCAGTCTAACCTAGCTTCCCCATAATACTCTGGCTCCCCACCTAACCTAGTTTAAAAACTCATCCAACCTCTTAACCATTATTTCCCCTAGCGCAGCAGACCCTTTTCCATTGAGGTGTAATCCCTCATACTATATAGACTGTACCTTAAAGGGATACTGTCATGGGGGAAAAAAAAAATTCAAAATGAATCGATTAATATTGCTGCTCCAGCAGAATTCTGCACTGAAATCCATTTCTCAAAAGAGCAAACCGTTTTTTTTATATTCAATTTTGAAATCTGACATGGGGCTAGACATATTGTCAATTTCCCAGATGCCCCAAGTCATGTGACTTGTGCTCTGATAAACGTCAATCACTCTTTACTGCTGTACTGCAAGTTGGAGTGATATCACCCCCTCCCTTTTTCCCCCCAGCAGTCAAACAAAAGAACAATGGTAAGGTAACCAGATAGCAGCTCCCTAACACAAGATAACAGCTGCCTGGTAGATCTAAGAACAACACTCAATAGTAAAAACCCATGTCCCACTGAGACACATTCAGTTACATTGAGAAAGAAAAACAGCAGCCTGCCAGAAAGCATTTCTCTCCTGAAGTGCAGGCACAAGTCACATGACCAGGGGCAGCTGGGAAATTGACAAAATGTCTAGCCCCATGTCAGATTTCAAAATTGAATATAAAAAAATCTGTTTGTTCTTTTGAGAAATGGATTTCAGTGCAGAATTCTGCTGGAGTAGTACTATTAACTGATGCGTTTTGAAAAAAACATGTCTTCTGATGACAGGATCCCTTTAAAGAAAAATCTGCCCAGTGATATAGTAATGTATAGCCACATATTTAACTCCCCAAGCTCCTGCTGTCTTCCTAAACTTGCACATGGCACAGGCATGATTTCTGGAAAAAAAAAATTCCCTACCCTTAGAACCTAGATGTACTATTCATTTTGTCGTTAGTACCAATATATACTAAGACAGCTAGGTCATACCCAGCAATAACTTGTCTACCCGATCAACCACATACTGAACTTTGTAGGTAACTCCCAGCCATGATCTGGGTTAATTTACTAAAAATCTGGCATGGCAATTGTATATGCAGGAAAAGTTGCAACAAAATCATGTGTCAATCTAAATCATGCAACTTTTTAGAATTGTTGCCTTAAAACCCCTGATTATGGAATGGAAACGATTAATTATTCGGATTATCAAACAAAAAACTGCTTTAAACAACCCGAAAATTTTAAGAACCATGAAGGCAAAAAATATCTTCCAATTTTTAAAGGGACCATCTGTCATTGACTTTTACTTGACTTCGACAAGTTTTATCTGGAGTATTTTCGGATTTTAGCAGCTTCAGAGCATAATAAATCTTGAAACATTAAAAAAAAATTCCACTAAATTCAGATTTTTATTCCTCTTTAAAACTCAACCAGAAAAATGTGAGGCTTCATAAATAAGCATGTACGTTAATATTTTGAAGAGTAGTGTCATAGTAACATGGTAAGTAACATAGTAAGTAAGGTTGAAAAAAGACACGTCCATCAAGTTCAACCTTTTAGTTTTTTTTTTAATCTGCCTGCTAGTTGATCCAGAGGAAGGCAAAAAAACCCATCTGAAACCTCTCCAATTTGCCTCGTGGGTGGGAAAAAATTCCTTCCTGATTCCAAAATGGCAATCGGACTAGTCCCTGGATCAACTTGTACTATGAGCTATCTCCCATAACCCTGTATTCCCTCACTTGCTAAAAAGCCATCCAATCCCTTCTTAAAGCTATCTAATGTATCAGCCAGTACAACTGATTCAGGGAGAGAATTCCACATCTTCACAGCTCTCACTGTAAAAAACCCCTTCCGAATAATTAGGCGGAACCTCTTTTCTTCTAATCGGAATGGGTGACATTGTGTCAGCTGGAAAGACCTACTGGTAAATAAAGGATTAGAGAGATTATTATAAGATCCCCTTATATATTTATACATGGTTATCTTATCTGCCCTTAAGCACCTCTTCTCCAGCGTGAACATCCCCAATTTGGCCAGTCTTTTGTCATAGCTAAAGCTCCCCATAGACGCGACGATTCTTCTTGCCAAACGACCGATTTTAGGGCAGTCCGACCAATCCTTCGAAATAATTGTGCGGTTAGTGGAATTCGAACGATCGTACATCTTACGATTTTTCGGCCGACATCTGTCAGGAAATTGATCGGCCAGGTCAAAAAATCTTTGTTGGTCCCAGTGCAATCTATCTATGTTTGCAGGGCCAAGCAGGCAGCTCCCCTTTGTTTTCCTGGCAAATTGGTCTTTTTAGTTGATGGTAAATTCGTTCGATCGTTCTGAGAATATCGTGGTCTCACGATCAGGATCTGATCTTTTAAAAATCTCAACATCTATGGCCAGCTTAAGGTTTTTTTTTACTAGCTTAGTTGCCCTTCTCTGTACCCTCTCTAATACAATAATGTCCTGTTTGAGTGATGGAGACCAAAACTGTACGGCCTATTCTAGATAGGGCCTTACAAGTGCTCTATACAGTGGAAGATTATTATCTACAAGGACTCCAAGGTCCTTTTCCATAATGGATTTGCCTAGGGCAGTCCCATTAAGGGTATAAGTGGCTTGGATATTCTTACATCCCAGGTGCATGACTTTACATTTATCAACATTGAATCTCATTTGCCACTTAGCTGCCCAGATTGCCAGTTTGTCAAGATCGTGTTGCAAAGATGCCACATCCTGGATGGAATTAATTGGGCTGGATAGTTTTGTGTCATCTGCAAACACTGATACATTACTTACAATACCCTCCCCATAGTCATTAATGAACAAGTTAAATAAAAGTGGACCCAATACCGAGCCCTTAGGGACCCCACTAAGAACCTTACTCCCAAGTAGACAATGTACCATTAACAACCACCCTCTGTACCCGATCCTGTAGCCAGTTTCCTATCCATGTGCAAACGACTTCATTAAGCCCAACAGACCTTCGTTTATAAAGCAGTTGTTTGTGGGGCACAGTATCAAACGCTTTGGCAAAATCCAAATAGAATCTACTGCCCCCCCCCACTGTCCAGCATCTTACTTACCTTATCATAAAAAGCAATCAAATCTGTCTGTCATCACTTTAAGAAGGATATAAATGAGCTATTGAGAGTGCAGAGTTTTGCAACTGGTAAGAGGGATAGCATATCTGAACTATGAGGCAAGACTGGCACGGTTGGAGGAGTTTTATCTGTTAAAAAAAAACGAAGCGAGCGGATATGATAACTTGTTAAAAGGAGATTAGGGGGCATTATAGACAGAAGGGGATCTTTTTCTCAAAAATGATCATTGCACCAGAGCCCCCCCCCCTTAGATTAGATTGGGGGTCCTCAACCTTTTTTACCCATGAGTAACATTCAGATGCAAGCATAGAAAATGGGAGCAGTGCAAGTATAGAAAATGTTCCTGGGTGGTGAAAAATAAGTGCTGTGATTGGCCATTTGGTAGCCCTATGTCGACTGTTGGCCTACAGGAGGCTCTATTTGGCAGTATACCTGGCTTTTATGCAATGAAAATTTGCCTCTAAGCCAGTAATTCAAACATAAGCACCTGCTTTGGGGCCACTGGGAGCAACATCCCAGTTAATGTAGATATTGATGAATGTATAGTTAGGTTGATATAAATATGTGTATGGAGTTTCTTAGGAGAGGTTGACCTTGATGGATTTTGTTTTATTTCCAACCCTATGTAATAATGTTTCATGCCTGTCCTGTCAGTCTATATATTGGTCTGAAATGATTAATTTTGCCTTTTAGAATTTAACTGTGAGTTTGGCAATTTATGCTTTTCTATTATATATTATTCCCACTCTAAATGTTCAGACAGGTCTGTACGATTGCTGTCAGGGGCAGAGCATAGGCTCATCTGTTCTTACTACTTCTGAATAGTAAGACTTTGATCTTTATGTTTAGTGGCAGGTCGGGAGATGGGAAAGTCCGATCGTACGTTGATTCGTACAATCGGATTTTTGCGTCTGTAGCCAGCTTTAGAGTTTTAGTTGGATAAGTGTTTGTTTGCTGTGTTGTTTGCAGAAGTGTAAAAGCAATAGTTTTGTAATGTATATGAGAAAAAATGCTTAGAATTGTTATTATTCATTTGGAGTCTATTTTTGTAAAAATGTACTATAAATAGGGTAGGACACTAAGATTTAAGTAAAAAAAACTTATAAAATTACAGATGTGGTCTAGGGGCAAAGGCCCCATGCCCTCGGCATATTGAAGTGGAAAACCATCAACAAAAAATGTACAAATTGGCACTTCAAGAATCCACAAGTCCACCAATGTAAGAAATACTTTCTTAGATAGTCTTTATATCAACATTTCAGAAGCCTTACACATTTTGTAGCAGTGTGCAATCATAGGCTGGATTAAGCACACCTTTGCATGAAGGCTTCTGAAATGTGTTGAAATAAATCCTTGTGGATTCTTGTAGTGCCCAATTACCAATTTTTGTTGTTGACAAAATAAATGTTTTACTTAGTTTTAAGTTGTCCTGAGCTATTTTACATGAAAACATATTTGTGCTTTGTTTTTTGGAGTACCCAGAATTGAAGAGTTCAATAGTAGGCCTAGACTTGTGTTTTATTTATAGAAAACAAATTAATATTATGGAATATTCTGATATTTCCCCCTCTGTAAAATGTTTACACAACCTCTGTTTTGTAGGTCTCTGAGGCAATTGTTGCTGAAGAGGATGAGGAAGGAAGATTAGATCGCCAGATTGATGAAATTGATGAGCAAATGTAAGTATACATACAGTCATATGAAAATGTTTGGGAGCCCCTCTCAGCCTGCATAATAATTTACTCCACTTTCAACAAAAAAGAAAACAGTGGTATGTTTTTCATTTCCCAGGAATATGTGATTACTGGGGTGTTTTCTGAACAAATATTTTTAGTGAAGCATTATTCAGTTGTATGAAAATAATTCAAATGTGAAAAACTGGCTGTCCAAAAATGTGGGTACCCTTGTAATTTTGCTAATTTGAATGCATGTAACTGCTTAATACTGATTACTGACAACACTAAATTGGTTGTATTAGCTCATTAAGCATTGAACTTCATAGACAGCTGTGTCCAATCATGAGAAACACTATTTAAGGTGGCCAATTGCAAGTTGTGCTTCTGTTTGACTCTCCTCTAAAGAGTAACAGCATGGGATCCTCACAGCAAGATCTGAAAACAAAGATTGTTCAGTATCATGGTTTAGGGAAAGGCTACAAAAAAGCTATCTCAGAGGTTTAAACTGTTAGTTTCAACTGTAAGGAATGTAATCATGAAAATGGAAGGCCACAGACACAGTTGCTGTAAAACCAAGGTCTGGCAGGCCAAGAAAAATACAGGAGTGGCATAGGTGGAGGACTGTGAGAAATGTTCGACAACACAAAGATCACCTCCAAAGACCTGCAAAAACTTCTTTCTGCAGATGGTGTGTATCTGTACATAGTTCTACAATTCACCACGAACACCACGAACATCTGTATGATAGGGTGATGAGAAAGAAGCCCTTTCTGCACTCACACCACAAACAGAGTTGTTTGTTATATGCAAAAGCTCATTTAGACAAGCCACAGTCATTTTGGAGACAAAAATTATTTGATCATAACAAAAAGAGCTTTACATAGCGGAAGAAGAATACCGCATTCCAAGAAAAACACCTGCTACTGATTGTCAAATTTGGTGGAGGTTCCATCATGCTGTGGGGCTGTGTGGCTAGTTCATGGACTGGGGCCCTTGTTAAAGTCGAGGGTCGGATGAATTCAACCCAATGTCAACAAAATTATTCAGGATAATGTTCAAGCAACAGTCACAAAGATGGTTACCCAGCAGTTGGATATGACCCTAAACACACTTCGAAACACACTTCGAAATCTACAAAGGCATTTATGCAGAGGGAGAAGTACAATATTCTGGAATTACTGTCAGTCCCCCGACTTGAATATCATCGAAAATATATTGGATGATTTGAAGCAGACTGTCCATGCTCGGCAGCCATCAAATTTAACTGAAAGAACTTTTTCATATGACTGTATTATGCTGAGAGATGTTTTATATAGATTTTTTTTTTTTCCTCTACCATTTTCCGTTCTGTTCCTTACTGACAAAATAAGCTATTGCTATTCTCCAACATTGTACTTACTGTGAATAAGGTGGTAATTATATTGTCTCTGTTGCCACAGGTAATTGGAAATTGAGATTTGCACCATGTAAGGGTCTGTGCTATTAGTAGCTTATTTGGTATTGCAATTCTCCTGTGCCCTATTGCTAACTGTCCAAATATATGTTTATTCTTTCTTTCTTGTTTAGTCAATGTTACCGTCGAGTTGAGCACCTGAGAGACCGCAAGGATACCTTGCAAGATGCTAAGATGGAAGTTTTGAAGTCAAAATCCAATGAAAAATGGCAGGATGAGATTGGTAGTGATGATGAAGAAAAATTGCCATCTTTACTTTACCAAAACTGGCGTGAAAAGGGGGCTTTCCATTAACATTGCCTATTAAGAGAAAGACGTTTATTGATGGTATTGGCTACTATTTGGTGGATTAACTTTGACACCAATGATTCATATTGTGATGCCTAAGAACCTGCCTTGTTATCTTGCAGTTATGTTCTAGGATTCGCAAGAGATTCTTTATGGATTCTGCCCTTTGGGAGTTATGTAAAAATCCTACTATAAAACTCCTTTTACAATATGTCTTATTCTCTGTTATTGGAATTTAACCCAGTGTGGCAAAAATAGCTAGTTTATAATACATTATGATATGCTGTCATAAGAATTTTTTTTGCATTTGCTTTTTTTTTTTCATTAGACTTTTAAATACGTTTAGAAAAAGTCTTCCAGACAAATAAGGCAAAAACAAAATCAGTTCACAAATATCCTTCTTTTTACCAAACATCATACTCGCATGTGAATTCATGTTTTTTTGATGTTGAGTGCTATATTTTGTAATGTAATTATTTTCTACTGGTGTGCTTCTGGTATATTTCTGTAAGTCTGTATATTTTTGTACAGTAATAGGTTTTGAAATAAATAATTCTAAAGCCTTCTGTTTGTAGTTTTCTGCATGAGTGGTCAAAACTTTAGTCATTGCTTTTATACAATTTTCTTTTTAATAATCTTACAATATTCATGCATCATCTTACACCAGAGCCCACAATAGTTTAGGAGCAAAAAGAGGATGTCCGGACTGTTGCAGAATTCTGAAACTCACTTAAGCATTCTTAAAATTAAAAAATTGATAAATGTACATGTCTGATCAATATTGTAAACATGAGAAACAAAGAACCCCTGTCTGTAGAATTTTACTCACCATGAATAACGGTTGGTCCAGATGCACATGCCCCAGACCTTCAGCTTGAGGAGAGTAATCACACGACGATGCAGAAAAAAGGCTGGCACAAACCAGACCCCAGTTAAAAATACAACATAAAAAATGTTTATTAGCAAAGCAATCTTATTGTGTTACAAAAAAAACCTGACGCATTTCATGCCTCTTCTGGGCACTTAATTATAGGCTATTGAAACAGTTCATAAGCACATTATTTAAAGGACAAATGGCCAATCACAAAGAGTTTAGCAACATCCAATCGTATTACACCAAACTAAGTGCTGGCCCTAAACAACATAAAAAAAAGGTTTTGTATGTACAAAACTTTATATATATTTATCCACACATGAAAAGATGTACAATTATACAAGTAGTATAAAGTTATGAGCATAGCTATAAAGAATAATCCTAACATGCAAGTATAACAAGAGACAACAATTTCCATATTGATTCCATTTGGTTGTCTACTTTTAAGATAGACATTCCACTTTGATTCCTTTCTTAACAATTCAGCTTCCTATAGAGCTCAACCATGTACTGTTTTCCTTTTTAGTTACCACTAGACTGGGAGATAATTATTGTTAATGTTTTTGTTATTTTATTTACAATTTTACAGCCCCCTTCCAAAATTTCATTTAAAACCATGTAGAATAGCTAAATTCTTTTTAATAATTCTACCTATTCTGTTAAATTGTGGACTATATGTCAGGATACAGGAGAGATTCCCTTATTTTTCTTTAGAGTTGAAAACAGTTCTTTTATTATCCACATTTGGTCAATTTAAGATAATTCATTTTTGGTTCTATTTTTTTGAAGAGTGTATCTCTTAGTTTTAAAAGCTGTATCAAGATTACTTCTTGCATAAACTCTGTTTAGCAACCTTTCACGTAATATATTGGATTTTTCAATAACATCATCAAAATAAAAGCAGAGATGGTGAAGTCGTAAAATGTTCTATATGGGATATTCTTTATCAAATGATTGGTATGACAGTAGTCTGCATATAATAATGAATTGCCTGAGCATTCTTTCCTATAGATGGTTGTTACAACACTATTTCATATTCCTTTAAGGGTAATATCTAAAAAAAAATATATATGAAGTGTGCTAAATTCATGAGTAAATTTTAAATTCAGCGTGTTATTAATGTAATCAACAACTTGTAGACCTTTTTTTATTGTACCTGACCAAATAAAGTGCGTATTGTCAAATCTTCCATAATAGTGAATACACTCCCTATAGTCATTAAGTTCACCATATATGAACATTTCTTCCCACCATCCTAAGTATAGGTTAGCATAAGACGGATCGAATTTGGCACCAATAGCGAAGCCACAACATTGTAAATAGTATGTGCCATCAAACATAAAATAATTGTGTGTTAAAAGATATTCAATAGCTTTAAAAAGTAAAGAAATATTATTTCCCAGGGCAGCCTGTCCTGTCAGTGCAGACGTCTGGGGTTAATCCTGGATATCTCCGAAGGCAGGACAAAAGAAAAAAAGAATTAAGCCTTTAAGCTCTGCCTTCTTCCGGCTCTGGCCTTGCCAACATCATTTTTTTTCTTTTTTCCTTTCTAGGAGGTAGGACTAGGGTTTTTTTCCCCATAAAACAAGTTCAGGGTAGTTAGTTGTTTTATTTTTTTATTTGCAGGGAATGTGCGGAGTCCATTCCCTAGGGGACTGGGTAGTGACTCCCCCTCCTTGCCAGCTTCTGCCAAGTGGGGAGTCCTTGGAGCCACTTAGCCAAAAGAGTACTCCAGGTGGGGGTAGGATTGCACCCAGTCAGTAAGGCCCAGCAGGGAAGAAGAGGATTTGCGAATTCCCTCTTCTATGGTCAGGGGAGGAATTGCCAGCACCAACCCGGAAACAGCAGCACTGGTAAGAGAAACAGCGTGCGGTTTTTAAGTAACTTACGCTTGCAGATTCACGCCGGTTGTGGCTTGAGGTGAAGGGCTTGGTTTGGTGCAGAAGGGGGAAGCGGCAGGTCAGCTTAAGTGGTTGTTACTAATCCGTTCCCCCGGCGGTCTGCATTCAGACGGAAGCACGTCGTGCTGGAACGTAGCTGGCGTGTTAAGCGATGGCATTTTTAAGCTTAGTACAGCAGTGTGGCAAAGTACTGAGTAGGAGCATCTCTGTTTGTCTAAGCAAACGAGTGTTTTTAGGGCTTGGCTGCCAAGGCACTATGTCCTTACAGGAGATCCCGGACACATTGCTTGATTTGATCAAGGACATGCCACAGACAACGTCCAGAAAGTGCAAGCTTAGGAGTAAGCGCATGAAGAGGGGAGCTAGCCCTCCAGCATCATCCACTTTTTCAAGGGGGCTAGGAGCAAAGGGGAGTTCTGACCCAGAGGTGGGATCATGCTTATTGGAGCCAATGCCATCTTTCCCAGGAAGCTTGTCCCCTGGCACAGAATTCACCCACAGGACAGTTAGTGGAGGAGGATACACTACATTTAACTCATTCGGCTGCATCACAACAACAACAGTTTGCTGACCTTGTCAAGGTGGTTAAGTCGGCTGTGCAGCAGTCGCTTCAACAGCACCCTGTTCACAAGAGGAGACACAGGTCACCATCTTCTTCTCCTTTCAGTTCTGTTCAGTCTTTCTCGGGGGGCTCAGAGCAGTCTCAGGAGTCGTCAGAATTAGATTCTTCTGATTCAGACTCGGGAGGGCCATATTTTGTCCAGCAGGATCAGGTTAAACACCTTCTAAAGGATATGCTGCAGACTCTAGAGATAAAAGACACAGCTGCTCCCACTTCTAAGGCAGATAGAGTGCTAGGTCTACAATCGAGAAAACAGAAGTGTTTTCCAGTATTTAAGTCTATTATACAGACGGTTGATTCAGAGTGGAAGCATCCCGAGAGGAGAGTGAATATTAGTAAAAAGTTCTTTACTAAATATCCCATTCCTGAGGAGTACAAGCCTAAGTGGAATAAACCACCAAGTGTTGACTCAGCAGTGTCTAGGTTGTCTAAATTTACAACCCTACCTACAGAGGATGCTATGGCCTTCAGAGATCTAATGGACAAGCGTATGGAGAATGCACTTAAAAAGGTTGCACAAGTACAACGGCCGTTTTCAGACCCGCTACAGCAGCGTCAGGACTGGCACGTACTGCAAAGTTCTGGATGCAAGAACTGTTACAACAATATTCGCAAGACGCTTTTCTCACAGCTGAGCTCAACCGAGTGGCCACAGCTTTTGATTTTTTAGGTGAAACAGCGATGGAAATCATAAGATTGGCAGCAAGATCATCGGCTAATGCGGTGGTCACTAGGAGGGCTTTGTGGCAGGAGACAATGCGTCAAAGGGGCGATTGATTTAATTACCTTATTCAGGGGAGCATCTTTTTGGCCCCGAATTAAAACAAATAATTTCAGAGGTAACGGGTGGAAAGAGTGCATTCCTACCACAGGGACAGAAGAGCCGTCCGGATCAGTTCCAAAGACCATCCAACCAATCTTGGGGGTCCTCATCTAGGTCCTTTCGTCCATTCAGGAGTAACTCATATAACCAGACCAGTTCTTCAAACTATGCGGGATGTAAAAGAACAGCTTGGCCCAGCCAGAACAAGCAAACTAGAAAGCCAAATGTGCCCAAGACCTCAGATGCATGAAGGTCACCAAGTACCGGGTGGAAACCGAAGCAGTTGGCGGGAGAATTCTAAGTTTCTACCCGGTGTGGGAACAGCTCATTCATGATGAGTGGGCGCTCAAAATAGTAAGAAGTGATTGCAAAATTCCTTTCGAATCCCTTCCTTCCCACAGAGCTTTTGTACCTTCCTCTCTACCACGCAATCCAGTAAAAAGAAAAGCCTTGCTAAAATGCATTTCAAACATGGTGGACACAAAGGTGATTGTAGAAGTTCCTCACCAGTTCAGGTTCAGAGGTTTTTATTCCAATATGTTTTTGGTGGAAAAGCAGGGAGGAAGTTACAGGCTTGTTCTAAATCTCAAACCTCTAAACGTTCATGTAAGAAAACAAAGGTTCAAGATGGAAACACTAAGATCAGTGATCCATGCCATGGAGCCACAGCACTTTATGACAACGATGATGCAGGAGGAGTATTTGTATATACCAATACATCCGGATCATCAAAAATACCTGCGTTTTGCGGTGGGCCAGGATCAATTCCAGTTCAGAGCCCTACCATTTGGGTTGACCACGGCACCTCGGGTGTTTACAAAAATACTGGCCCCAGTGATTGCTATACTGAGAATGGAAGGGATAAAGGCAACACCATACCTAGACAACATTCTAATCATGTCACCTACAGCAGAACGGGCAGAGGAACAAACGCAATGAACACTCAGTACGCTCCGTCGCTTTGGTGGCTGATCAATGTCAAGAAGAGCAACCTGTCTCAAAGCCAGTCAGTCAGGTTCCTAGGAATGCAGTTCAATTCCAGGACAAGAAGGGTGGCACTACCAAACGACAAGGTAGCAGGGTTACAAGTTTCAAGCCTGAGATTTATGCGAATGGTGAAGCAGAGGACTACTTGAGGCTGTTAGGGTTGATGGTGTCGACCCTGGAGGCAATTCCATACTCCACGTCAAAGACATTTTCTGTATCATTGGAACAGAAATCACAAAGATCTGTCTTAGAACATTCCAGTCACAAACTGACTAAGAGAGGAACTGAGGTGGACAGAGGAGAGAAATATTGCAAGAGGCTGTCTGTGGTCACTGCCACCTTGGACAGTAATCAGTACTGACGCCAGTCTATTGAGGTGGGGGGCAGCAATGAAAGACAAGACATGCCAGGGGAAGTGGCTGCAGAAGGAGTCTCGGCTGCACATAAATGTTCTGGAGCTAAGAGCAGTTTACAAAACGCTGAGAGTTTGGTCACTTCAGCTGAGAAATTGTCCAATACGAATACAATGCAACTGCAGGGGCATATAGCAACCATCAACGAGGTACAAAGAGTCAAGCGGCAATGAACGAAGCCTCCAGAATATTCCAGTGAGCAGAAAGGCAGGGCTCAACCTTGTCGGCAATATACATTCCAGGAGTGGAAAATTGGGAGGCTGATTATCTCAGCAGAAACAAGATCGACCAGGCAGAATGGGCCCCCCATCCGGAGGTGTTTCAGCTCCTAGTACAAAAATTCGGAAGGCTGGAGATAGACCTCATGGCCTCACACAGAAACAACAAACTTCAACGGTACTCGAGATACAAACAATCCAAGGGCAGAGGCAACAGACGCCTTAGTCATTCCCTGGAGGTTCACGAAAGTTTATCTCTTTCCACCATTCCCTCTGTTGGCAAGAGTAATAAGGAAAGTGCGTCAAGAGCAAGTTCAAGCAATTCTGGTGGGCCGGATTGGCCTCGGCGAGCATGGTACGCAGACTTGGTGAATATGTCAGCCTCACCACTATGGCGACTACCGCTGCATCCAGATCTGCTGTCGCAGGGACCAGTCAAACATCACAACCTGCAAATGTTACGCTTAGCAGCATGGGACTTGAGGCCCAGATCTGGAGAGACAGAGGCTTTTCAGAGGAAGTGATAAAGACCTTAATTAGAGCGAGAAAACCTTCTACGATTAAAGTTTAACACAGAATTTGGTCAATATTTCAGTCCTGGTGTAGTGAGAACAGAATTTCTTGGAGAGATTGTTCCATACAACAATTCCTTAGCTTCCTCCAAGGAGGTCTTGACAAGGGTCTTAGCATTGGAGCGCTAAGGTCACAGACGGCCTTGTCGGTGCTTTTTCAGTTTCAATGGGCCATTCAACCTGAAGTAAAACAATTCTTTCAAGCAGTTCTGCATATCAGGCCTCCGTATAGAGATCCCACCCCGCTGTGGGACCTCAATCTGGTGCTAAAGGTGTTACAAGGTCCTCCTTTCGAGCCTCTGGCTGAAAGTTCAGATAAATTTCTAGCGTGGAAAGTTGATTTTCTCCTTTCGATTTGTCCGGCTAGAAGAGTATCCGAGCTACAAGTGCTCTCAGTGAAGGTTCCTTGGATGGTGTTTCACAAAGATAAGGTAGTCTTTAGGACTATACCATCTTTTGCCAAAAGTGGTGTCAGATTTTCACCTGAACCAGGACATCATACTGCCATCTCTATGTCCCAATCCACAGAACGAGTCAGAGAATCATCTACAGACTCTGGATATGGTTAGGCATTGAAATATTACTCAGCAACTAAGCAAACAGCTTTTAGAAAATCAGAAGCTCTTTTTTTCGTATGGGCCACCAAGGAAGGGACAAGCAGCCTCCAAGAGAACGTTGCAAGATGATTAGTGGAGTTAACCAACTTTGCTTACAAACAATCTTCAAAACAGCCACCGTTTCCTGTTAAGGCTCATTCTACGAGGGCTGCCAGTACCTCTTGGGCACTGAGGAATTGTGCCACAGCAGAACAGATTAGCAAGCAGCAACATGGGCTTCAGTTCATACCTTTGCAAAATTCTATAGGCTCAATATTTTCGCCTCGGCAGAGGCAGCCTTTGGGAGAAAGGTGCTGCAGGCAGTAGTACCTTCTTAAATTCTCCCGCCCTTTGTTTTTTCTGTGAAGACGGCTTTTAAATGTCCCCAGACCTTGGCGGACCATAATAATGGTTATATTTATAAAAAAATATATATATACTGTGTATATATATATATATATATATATATATATATGGGAAAGAAATATATTTGATTGGAAATGAGATAATTAGCCAGATGTATGACTTGCATGTGTTCCAATATTCTCATATCCAGGGCTTTGGTACGTAAACTGGTGTTGGCAGGGCCAGAGCCGGGAGATTAATGGAGAAGGCGGGGGTTAAAGGCTTAGTTATTTTTTTCCTTTTGTCCTGCCTCCGAAGATATCCAGGATTAACCCCAGACGTCTGCACTGACAGTACGGCCCAAGAGAAAAGGATTTACCGGTAAGAAAATCCAGTTTTTAATCATAGTTACTGTAATGTGTCAAATGGAATTGAATGGATCTAAGCCCTAAGTGGTTAGGTATGATGCAACATCCACAGAAGCCCAACTAAATTCATTACTCCAACAAAATTTATTCAAAGCGTAAATCACATGACCACTATTTTTTAGATAGCTTGGTAACTGTATAACTAAGGGACAGATTTATTAAGGTTCGAATGGCAGAGGTTGAACCATTTGACGATCTTAATTGCCTTCCTGACATTCAAGTTTTTTTCTGGAGGAAAACTCAATTTGAATAAGTTTCTAATTCAATTCGAATTTTCGGGATGTTTTCTATTCGTTTGAATATTAGACATTCGAGTTTTTTCATAAATAACCTCCGATTCGAATTTATTAGAGTTAAAAAAAATTCACAGAACTTAAAAATTTGATCTTTGATAAATCTGCCCCTATGGGATGCAAACGATAATCCATATACTCACACAGATTTTAAACCAAGGAGCCAATCCCCACAATTATGGGGCACCCAATTGGTGGTTTGTCAGGTTTCTGAAGTTTTGGTGAACAGTGTGAAATAGCAGTTTTAGGACATTCTACTAAAAAATCAATGGTTGTCTCATTAATTAATGCCATAAGGCTTCTCCAAGTAATTTATTTAATTCCTTTTTAAACTTAAATACTGAATTACCGTTGGGTAATTTAAAAGAAGATGTATCTGTTCATTACTTCACTCACTCACATAATCAGTTTTATTTAAGATTACTATTAGACCCCCTTTATCGGCTTTCCTTATTACTATGTCAGTGGCTTTGCTCAAATTGTCCACGGCTCTCCTTTCTTCTAGACTAAGATTATTCATATATCTAGAATAATTCCTCATACTTTGTGTTATATGATGTAATTTAGTTAATTCCTCTTCTACCTGTTTTTGGAAAAGAGAGACTACTTGGTCTCTAAGGTGGACTGGGTAAAAAGTTGGAAGTAGGTTACAATTTTTGAGAAACAGTGTCATCACCTACCCTACCTGAACTATTGTCATTTTCTCTGTGGATCTCTTCAAGTTGTAATACAGCATTAATATCTTTAAAATTAGACCGCTTAAATTCTGGGTTGTGAGTATCACATTGCTTATCAGGGTAACCAGTCAGTGCAAACCAAGAGAGCTGAAAAGTAGGAAGTAGTGTTCTGGCTATTATGTTACATATCCAGTCACTCCAGCCTTTATAAGTTACATTTTTGGCTAACTAACTCTATTAGAAACTTTTTTTATTTTGCACAGCCTATCTATTTACCCAGTTTTTATTTTTATGCTGAACAATTCTTTTAAGTTATGTTTGTGTGGAGTTCCCCTTAAAAAATGCTTTTTTAATAGGTTTCTATTCTACTTGATTCACATCAGTAATCGTGTCAAACAAATCAAAATCTTTTCTGGGACAAAAAGTTAAACCTTTTTCAAGATTGTATCTCGTCAGTGGAGAGTGGTCTATCTGATAGGTTTAATATTGTTTCTTCCTTTTTTCCCTCAGTGTGTATATGGAAGTTCTTGACAGTTCCTTGTCCTCTCCCGATTTGCTTGGCAGGGAATGTTTTCTGGTTTTCCAATAGATGAAATAGAAATTTGCCAGCGACAGCTTCGCAGGCAGCGCAACACTTCACCAGTTGAAACGCTGGCGTTATTTCGCAAGCAGAGCAAGATGCGCTAGCGTTGGCTTATTTGCATACGGCAGGAAGTTAAAGTTGAATAGACGTTTATGTTGCAGCAAATACATTACATTATATAAGCTCAGGGAAGCTTAATAAAAATGAATAGCGTTGTTATAATGCCCTACACATGATCCCAGTGTACAGTTTATGTGCCATGTGTGTCATGTTAGGAAATGTAGGGGGGAAGCCAGTTACCCCAAAATAAATTTACGCTCTTTTACAGCCTATCACCCTGAAAAATTAATTCAACTACTCTATTGCACTTCGCCTGGTCTGAGGTGGCGAAGGCAAGTCTGGTGCAAGCGGTAACGTTCAGTAAAATCCGCATCTTAGTGAATTCGCGCAGTTATGTCCATTCTCCAGAGCGCAACTTCATCTGGTGATTGAGTGTGAATGAGCGTCAGAGTCAGGCTCTTTCGCTAGTGAAGTTACGCCTGTGCCCGTAGTAAATCGGCGAAGTTCCAAAATGATGTTGCGCTGGCGAATTAGTAAATTTGCCCCAAGGAGTGCAAGACAGCCCTCAAACGATCCAGATTACCTTGCCAAGTTTTATTATAAACTAAAATCTGTAGGCCTCTAATGAAAAAGTGGTTTTCAACACCTTCTATTACCATGCTCCACTTTCACGTAGGTCACACTGATAGGCCAAATTATGTGTTTAAAACATCAGTAGTTGGAAGGAGCAACAAAATGAAGACTCTGCTACTAAAAAACTTCATTGTTCCGACTCCTCTATTGTGTACACAGAAGAAAAGAACTGATTAAACACATTTGCCTTTTTTGTATCTGTTACAACCATACTGGTACGATTATATAAAAGATCAACACTTTAAACCCACATCTTTTTACTATTAATATACTTTAAAAACGTTTTGGGATTAGTCTTAGCCTCTGATGCAAAGTGCTCCTCATTTTCTATCCAGATTGCAGTTTTACAACATTTATTATAGTGTTTATATTCATTAAATGCAGCCCTCAAGGCACTAAAATTAGCTTTAGTTTTTTTTTTTTTGCCCTACTGTATACAGTATTTGTTTTTGCACCAAACATTAAATGATATCACAGTATGGTCACTATTACCCAGGGATTCACATTTGCTATATGTTCTGGGTCATTAGAGATCACTCGATCAGGAATAAAAAAAAATTCTGGTTGGCTCCTTTACAACTTATGCCATAAAATTGTCATGCAATAAGTTTATAAACTTGTTCGTATTAGCTGTCCTGGCTGTACTCTTGCTCCAGAAATCATCCATTAGCATAATTTTTCCCAAACTAGCAGCCTTTTCTATTTTCTTAAGAAGCTTAACCTCCTCCTCACTTCATTAGGGGGTCTATAGTATACTCCTAAAAATAATTTTTTAGACTATTTACAATCAGAGCTCCACCCACTTCACTCCACTTCAGCCCACTTGTTTCTAACATTACCTCCTCCTTTTTAGTAGCTTTTAAAACCTGCCTAACAGACAAACTCCTCATGCTTTTCTATTGCCTCTGTCCCTCCGAAACAAAGTAAAAGCTGATGTTAACTTCCTAGACTTGCAACTTATTCAGCCATGTTTCGGCTACACAAATCACATCATATTTTGCCTCCAGCGCCAGCACCTCCAGCTTTCCCATTTTACCAGTCTATATTGATTTAAACAGTTAAACTTGATGGACGTGTGTCTTTTTTCAACCTAACTTACTATGTTACCATGTATTCTGGGTGGTGTACTGCCCATGTGTTGTAGAGGTTATATTGTAAAATGAGACAATGAGAATGTATGAGTCTGCTTGGTGAGCCTACGTTTGCATTTTTTGGGCAGTTGAAATGCACTTGGGGTCCTGTCTAGTTCAAGGTTAAATATGTTGTTGCAGTCACCACCTACAATTAAAGGGGGCCTGTCACCTTAAGAAATAATTCCACATTATCATGTTGAGCAAAATATATTTTACTCACCCTATATTATTTTAAATTTGTTTCCTTCATTCTTGGAATTCACAGACATAGTAATCAGGCTGGTGCCATTTTGTGACAAGGCAATTTGTGTATCACCCCAAAATCTTGTGTATGCACCAGAATAGTGGACCTAATGCATGGGCATGGCACCCCTACACAATTATAGAGTGTGAGGAAGGAAGGGGAATGTAAGAAGTGCATTGACAGCTAGGAAGTACTGAATGAAAAGTGAAAGTGAGTGACTGCCCAGCCTCTATGCCTGAGCTAAAAAATTTAAATGAGTTTATAAAAGAAATGGATGTTTTAAATGAAAAAAAAAAAGAATTTTGGTTTCATGTTTAGTTTGTAAAGGACTTTCATTCTACAGTTTTTTATGTGTGGGTGACAGGTCCATGGTTGGTAATATGTAAGGTTGTTGGTTGATCAAGCATACACTTATTATTATGCATCTGCCTGCAAGATCTGCCAGCTGCTGAATGCAATGTATGTTCAGTCTGGTATGTGCAACACCCCATTTTTAGATGAGGTTGTGACTGTAGTGTTTGTTGCCCAGTGTGCTTTGATCATACCTCCCAACTGTCCCATAAAAAGGGTAAGTTAAAGAGGAAATTTAGAATGTGTCATGGGAAGAAGGTTCACGCAGAAAGTCATCTGACCAGGAGAGGCAATCTAAAAGGAAGAAAAAGGAAAGTAACTATAGAACTCCAGGACATTCAAGACAGAGATTGAGGCTATGTACTTAGGCCTTCATTTTGCCCAGAAAATATCCCAATCCTTGGCATACCTTTGGTTGGTTGAAGATTTCCTAGACTGCAGCAGTGTTTGGCTTCTAAACTCTACCTCTCATCCTCCAGGTCATAAAGGTCAACAAGCTCAGATCCAAGTCGAAGAATGGACCCTGAGACAATATGTGATCTGAGGTTGGAAGCCTCCAAGGTTGGTCTATGCAATTTGGATCAGATACAAAAACCAAGGCTTTTGAGTCCATGCCAGGGCAATTCATATCACCTCTGCTTGATCCTTCTTTGTTTTTTTAATCACCTTCGCAAACAGAGGAAGAGGAGAAAAATATAACCTAAACAGAATCGGCAGGCATTCACTGCCCATGCTTTTGAATCCTAATTCCCCAAGTAGAACCATGTACACTTGGTGTTGATAGAATAGGCCATTTAGTCTATAGTCAGCTGACCCAACCTCTGAACCAATGCTCTGGTTATTCTTTGTCTTGTGTCTTTTCATGAAGCTTCTGCTTACCAGTTCTGTCACCCTGTTTAAGGCACCTGGAACATAGATTGGTGATGTAAAGTCCACCATAAAGTCTTCCATCCTATATTGAAAAATTGGTTCAACATCCAACAATATATGAACTTGTTAAAACGTATGCAATTTATATAACTTTGGTAAAAACTTCTGTGGCTTGCCTAGAAATGTACATTACTTTCATAGTAACTTGCCTGTTAACAGTGAGTGACAGGCAGACAGGAGCCAGTGACCACCAACAAATTAAAAAGCTTTAGGTAAATGTCACCATAATATACTGACTTGGGTTCTATTTTCTATTGCTATCTCCTACATCAGTGCTGCCTAACTTCAGTGATACAGAGGGCCTGGGATTTTTCTGGCGTACATTTTAAAATATTAACACTAATTTAAATATTACATGAATTTAAATTAAAATAAAATATGAATTAATATTATTGTTAAGATATATTAAATAAAAATGATTGCAGATGTCTTGTGCAAACTGAATGAATAATGCATGAAAAATAATGTGTTTTGAAATAGCTACATAGTAACTCAGGTTGAAAAAAGACACACGTCCATCAAGTTCAAACTCTATTTTAACCTGCCTAACTGCTAGTTGATCGAGAAGAAGGCAAAACCCCCATTTGAAGCCTCTCCAATTTGCCTCAGAGGGGGAAAAAGTCCTTTCTGACTAGTCCCTGGATCAACTTGTACTATGAGCTATCTTCCATATCCCTGTATTCCCTCACTTGCTAAAAAGCCATCAAACCCCTTCTTAAAGCTATCTAATGTAACAGCCTGTACGACTGATTCAGGGAGAGAATTTCACAGCTTCACAACTCTCACTGTAAAAAATCCCTTCCAAATATTTAGATGGAACCTCCTTTTTTCTAATTGGAATGGGTGAACTTGCTTCAGCTGGAAAGACCTACTGGTAAATAAGCATTATATATTTATACACAGTTATCATATCCCTCCTTAAGCGGCTCTTTTCCAGAGTGAACAGTTTGCCCAGTAATACCTCTAATCGGAATGGGTGACCTTGTGTCAACTGGAAAGAACTACTAGAGAGATTATCATACGATCCCCTTACCATATATATTTATCCATAGTTATCATATCTCCCCTTAAGCGCCTCTTCTCCAGTGTGAACATCCACAATTTGGCCAGTCTTTCCTCATAGCTAAGATTTTCCATACCAGCTTGGTTGCCCCTCTCTGTACTCTCTCTAATTCAATAATGTGCTTTTTGAGCACTGGAGACCAAAAAGGTATGGCATATTCTAGATGGGGCCTTACCAGTTCTCTATACAGTGCAAGAATTACCCCCTCCACCCATGAATCAATGCCCCTTTCGATAAAGCTCAAGACCTAATTTGCCCTTGATGCTGCTGAATGTAATTGCTTGCTACAGCCAGGTGTATTATCTACAAGGACTCCAAGGTCCTGTTCCATTATGGATTTGCCTTGTGCGGTCCAATTTAGGGTATAAGTGACTTGGATATTTTTTTACAACCCAGGTGCATGACTTTACATCAACATTATCAACATTGGATCTCATTTGCCCAGATTGCCTGTTTAGGATGGATAGTTTTGTGTCATCTGCAAACACCGATATATTACTTACAATACCCTCCCCAAAGTCATTAATGAACAAATTAAATAAAAGTGGACCAAATACAGAGCCCTGAGAGACCCCACTAAGAACCTTACTCCAAGTAGAGAATGTACCATTAACAACCACCCTCTGTACCCAATCCTGTAGCCAGTTTCCAATGCAAACGACAGTTTAGAACAAACCTTTGTTTAGAAGGCAGTCGTTTGTGGGGAAAACGCTTTGTCAAAATCCAAATAGATCATATGTACTGCTCCCCCACTGTCCAGCATCTTACTTACCTTATTGTAAAAAGCAATCAAATTTGTTTGACATGACCCATCCTTTAAAAAAAAGCCATGCTGATTGTTGCTCATAATGCCATTGACTAGGATAAAATTTTGAATGTGATCCCTTAACAAGCTTTCAAATAATTTGCCCACCACAGATGTCAAACTTACCGGCCCATAATTGCCAGGCTGAGATCGTAATACCTTTATAAATATTGGAATGACTTCAGTTTTCCTCCAATCCATAGGTACCATACTAGATGAAAGTGAATCTGAGAAAATCAGAAATAGGGGCCAGTCTAACACTGAACTAAGCTCTCTTAGAACCCTAAGAGCTAAGATTGTTTTCACCAATAAAAATCTTTGGGGTACCTACCATCTTAAGAAATGTTATAGTTGTGTCTGAACTATAAACTTTGTGGATACAAGTGTATAATTTATAATTATTTTATAAATACCACCTTTACTTGACGTAACTAGAGGAGTCACTAGGCTCACTTCATAGATGCACTGTTGGCTCAGCTCAATTTAGTCAGTAGCTGACTCATTATATGGTTCATACAGCTTTAATAAAAATGAATGTAAACAAGGTGACAAGGCCAGATGGTATACACCCCTGGGTTCTAAGCATGGCTTTATGAAGGATAGGTCATGTCAGACGAATTTGGTTGCTTTTTATGATGAGGTAAGTAGGATGCTGGGCAGTGGGGGAGCAGAAGATGCAATCTATTTGGATTTTGCCAAATCATTTTATACCGTGCCCCACAAACAATTGCTTTCTAAACTAAATGGGCTTAATAAAGTTGTTTGCATATGGATAGGAGTATGGCTACAGGATCGGGTACAGAGGGTGGTTGTTAATGGTACATTCTCTACTTGGAGTAAGGTTCTTAGTGGGGTCCACTTTTACGTGTTCATTAATGACTTAGGGGAGGTATTATAAGAAATGTATCAGTGTTTGCAGATGACAAAAAACTATGCAGCCCAATTAATTCCATCCAGGATGCAGCATCCTTGCAACAGGATCTTGACAAACTAGTAATCTGGGCAGCTAAGTGGCAAATGAGATTCAGTGTTGACAAATGTAAAGTCATGCACCTGGGATGTAAAACTATCCAAGCCACTTATACCCTTAATAGGACTGCACTAGGCAAATCCATAATGGACCTGGGAGGCCATTCTTCCAATGTACACAGCATTGGTAAGGCCCCCATATAAAATATGCAGTACAGTTTTGGTCTCAAGTGCTCAAACAGGACATTACTGAGTTAGAGATGGTACAGAGAAAGGCAACAAGCTAGTAAAAGGTATGGAAAATCTTAGCTATGAGGAAAGATTGGCCATGTTGGGGTTGTTCACTCTGGAGAAAGGGAGCTTAAGGGGTGATATGATAACTATGTATAAATATATAAGGGGATCATATAATAATCTCTCTAATGCTTTATTTACCAGTAGATCCTTCAAGCTGACGCAAGGTCACCCATTCCGATTAGAAGGAAGGAGGTTCCATTTAAATATTTGGACAGTGACAGCTGTGGAATTCTCTCCCTGAATCAGTTGTACAGACTTATACATTACATATCTTTAATAAGGGGTTGGATAGCTTTTTAGCAAGGGAGGGAATACAGGGTTATGATAGCTCATAGTACAAGTTGATCCAGGAACTAGTCAGGTTGCCATCTTGGAGTCAGGAAGGATTTTTTTCTCCCTCTGAGTTAAATTACAGAGGCTTAAAATGTTTTTTTTTTGCCTTCCTCTGGATCAAGTGGCAGTAAGGCAGGTTATATATAGATTTAAAAGGTCGAACTTGATGGATGTGTGTCTTTTTTTAACCTAACTTAATATGTCAAATATTAAGCCACAGTAAATGATTCAGTTGCACAGAATACACAAAGTATACATGTCTGTTGGGTCTGTTGGTTTTCTATTCTATTAAACCTAATAGCAAATTATTTTTTCAGGTAGAAATATAATTTCTACCAAAAACAGTAATCAGGTGATGCTGGACTGCTACTATTCTGAACACAACTGTATATATTGAAAATGGGAATATTTTGCAACTGATTACTATGCATAGTAGAATGAGATTGATGGCTGCTTTGGGGTTTTTTCTTTTTCTGATCTTTGGGATGTTGTTCCTTAACTACATGGGTCATTGGTTATTGTCTTAGGAGTTTCGCATGGTAAATAGATTTCCTGTTACACCCATCACTGGCTCATCACTGTCTATTTCCATAATTGGTGCTGTTTTATACATATATTAGTCTTATCAGAAAATTCATACTAGGGTGCATTCTTTAGTATTGTACTTTAGAAATGTGTCTCTTAATGATCTACATAAGAGCAGGCAATTATAAAGGTGACCTTGTGTCTCTCTGTAGTATAGCACTATTTGTATAGAAGGTAATTACATTCAGTATATGGCATTCTGTTGATACATCAGCAATGACTGCTGCTGTTTAGCACTAGGTATGCAGATTTGTATAAGATTATACCAAAAGTATTAAGGCAGGCCTCTCTTACTGCTGTACTAGGAGTCTAGGTTAAGTTGGTATTCTAAGGTCAGTCTACTCTGTATGTCTTACATGATTATGTGATTATGGGTTTATACTGCATTGCAGCAGTGGTTCACTATTGGGTGACTAGACCGTGATGTGTCCTCTGTCCTAAGGGTAAACAGGTGTTTTTTACAGTTCATCTTGGATTTTCAGTGGTAACACTCTTAGATTTGTGGTTCTCTGGCTGAGTACCAGGAATTCTACATGTAATTGTCTTGTGTTTTCCTATACTGCATTTGTTTCAGGGGATACCATGTCCAGGTAGGTCTCATCACTTACATAGTTTGCTATATATATTGGTGGAACTCTAGGTTATTAGAATCCAAGAGAGGGTTCCTTTCTTATATATCAGGTTTATGCATGGAGCATTATGCATTTAGCTTTGGTGCATCTCTGTTCTGACATCTTCTTTCATTATGCCAGATAATCTTGAATCTTGCTCTGTGTTTAGTATGGTTAAGCATTGATTTCTGGAAAGTAAAGCCTAAATATTAATATGGCTAAAAAACTCATATTTTATATACTGCACTTATTGCACCAACCTTAAGTTTCAGATTCTCAATAACAGCAATGATCTAGAACTTTAAACTTGTCACAGGGGGGTCACCAACTTGAAAAGTGTCTGCGGCACTCACATGCTCAATGTGCTTTGAGCAGCCATTTAGAAGCTAAGCTTAGGGGTCTTCGCAAATTATCAAGCAGAAAATGAGATTGGGCTGTAATATAATATGATGTTATAGCGCTGATTATGAGATTATCATAGTAGTTGCACTGTTGTCTGTGCTGCTATGTAGTAATTATCTACAATAATTATTAATCAGGCTTATATTGTGACAGTTATATTCTAAAGGGCTGTGGTTGCCCTGGGCTGGTACAGAAGCCCAAAACATAATATACAACATTTCTAGCCTACATCTTTAGTTAGGCTTTAGTTCTCCTTTAAGGCCTGGGTTCCCACAGGTCTCATTCATGAAATGCCTCACTTTTTGCCTTATTCTGCGTGGAATTGTCAGGGAGTCAAGGTGTGTGCCTTTCTTTTTTTTCTTAAACTTAAATTTAAGAAATCAGCATGTAGTGTTTGATTTTGATAGCAAACACCATTCCTGTATATTATCATAGTGGCAATTTGTAATTGTTGCCTTCCAGTTTTTTATTGTATGCAGATTTCATGCATAACCTTAATTTTTTTTAGTTTTGCAGGACCCTCTTCTACAGTTTTCAGGGAATCTACATTCAGGGTATATAGGTTAACATAGTTGTGTAGGCTGGGTTAGAATGAGTGGCAGAATCTTTCTGCTCTGGACTTATACAATGTCCTGTGAGTTGTCTCAATTATTTTAAGTTTTCAGATATCCTTAAAAGCATTTTCTTATTTTATCCTCCCGATGGATTAAGCTT
The DNA here is from genome assembly GCF_017654675.1 of Xenopus laevis. Taxonomy (NCBI): domain Eukaryota; kingdom Metazoa; phylum Chordata; class Amphibia; order Anura; family Pipidae; genus Xenopus; species Xenopus laevis. Next base: position 60,130,958 of record NC_054382.1, read on the forward strand.
GTGTACACCCATGTAGTTGACATGGAGATGGCCAGGCTAAAAGGGAAAATTACATCATACTTGTCATGATGTTCTTTTCCTGGTCATCCTCCATGTTAGCAAGTTTGTCCCACACTATTCCTTATCATAAATTAATCTTGCAGCTTGTTACTCAAACACCTGTGTAAGGGAGTGGGACTTTTGGGATGTTTTTCTGTAAGGGTTCAAAGGGGGGAGCTAACCTATACATAGCTGACATGGAGGATGGTCAGGAAAGGAAAATCACGGTAATTATGGTTTAATTTTCTCTTATCTGCACTGAAAAGTACAGCTTCTACTTGAATCCATGCAGCAGAGACTGGTCTGAAAATGTTTTCATGTTTTTTTGGGCTGATCTCCGCTCAGTGTACATGCACTAAAGTGAAGGTTGTACTTAGAGCTGCGGAAGGAAGCCTGCAGAAAAAAATATACAACCCTCAAAACATATATAACCATGACACAGTGTTTAAAATATCTCTTTGTCAACCTAATAGCCTTTGTTGATATTAATGTGTGCTGTACAAAAGAAAAATAAATATAGAACTAAAGGAAATCAATTACATTTATTCTGGAAATACTCTGAATTTGGTAGAGCACAGAATTATGTGCATGTACCAGACCTGATTATATATATTCTGCCTGATTAAAGCTACAGTTTGCTTCAGAATTAGAAATCATTTTATGATAGTGACATATGGCATATATATTATATAAAAAAAACAGCAGCATAAGACATTCATTAATTATGTAAATATTTACATGCATTCAAATCCATGACAATTTTACTCTCATAACAAAGATTCTCCTGAATTTATTTTTATACTGTATGGCAGTTTTAATAAATATTGCATGTGTAATGGCCAGTACACAAAATAGGGTTAGCCCTGATACAATACAAGTGCTCTGAGGCTAGCTAGTATTGTTAGCATTAAAGAGGTGTCACTGCATAAGGATCAAAAGTTACTGGGCATGTTTATTTTAAAGTGAGCCCTAATATGTATAGATGAATGTGGTAATATTACCAGGATGGTACAGGTATCAAAATATAGCTGAAGCACAGCAGACAAAAATAAATTAAATTTCCCAACAGTCTATACCTTTATGACTGCCAACAGTTTATACCTTTATGACTGCCATTTTTTATATTTTCTCATCCATTAGTATCCCAAAGATTTGGATTCAGTAATGCATACCATACTGATTCTTTTTCATGTAATGCTATTGTACTTTTCTGCCTCTCGATGTTGTTTCAATATGGAGAGGAAGAATGGCAGATCAAAGAAAAAAGGGTATTGTTTGACTTTAACATTATTATTTTATTATTTCATTTTAATGCCAAGTAATTTTTACATCCCCTGATTTTAGGTTTTCCCTCATTTTACATTGTTGTTTTGAGGTCCCACCTATATATTATGCATAATACATTTCCCTGATTTTACTTTTTTCTGAATTTTACACCATTTTTTCTGGTCCCCTGAAAAACATTAAATTAAAGGATTTACTCGTTAGTTCACCCCCCCCCTCTCCAAAGTCCTGATTAATGGGCTGGTTTATCAGTTCTGAGCTGTATTTGGCTGTTTTAATGCTAAGAGAAAAATTAAACAGGTAGAATTTGATTTAATAACCAACACAAAAAAACTAAATCACACTTTAATTGCAACAGTAAACTATTTTAAATGATTTATTTGAGCTCATTTATACTAAATCATCCTAATCTGGTTTAGTAAAACCATTCAGATTTAAAATATTTTTGTAACACTGCATTTTTAAAATTGTACTGGCAGATAGATGTTTCCCCTTATGTGCGATAATTGTTATTTATTGGTAAAACAAATGGTTGGCAGAATGTGTCAAGCATTGATCAAATATCCCATATAGTTATTGCTTAGTATAATAAACTTGTCAACAGAATCTAAACATTTCAGGCAGCTATTAATGCAACCCTTAAATATGTTTTTCATTTAATTGAAAAGACTCATTAAAATGGAAACACATCTGTAACAGACATCTTGTGTTCATTACATGTCCAGCATGTAGTATTTTTGCCTGCATGAAAAAAACTAAATAATGGCATGGCATAGGGAAAACAACTGATGAGGACATTTTTTTTAGTATACAGGCAACAACAGTAAAAATAATATTAAAAGATAGCACCAGATGACCTGGGAAAAAAACCTTTTTGGTGAACAGTATGAAAATGTTTACTACACTGCATAATGAAATGCAAGGACAGGGCTCAAAAGCTATAAACTATAAATAATCTTATCACAAGGGAATGTTCTATCAAATCTGTCAAAGTAGGTCCTTTTTTTAAGAATAAACTATTTTAAAATCCCATGAAACATGGATATTATATTCTGTCATTATGAGCTGGGCAGAAAACTGTGGATTTGTGATTGTGTATGGCACTGTCCTCATCTATGTGTCTGTGTGTAATGGCCCATTATTTTCTCACTGTATACAGTGTACAGTCACAATGTACAATATTTTCTTGACCGAATTAACTATCTGATAAAACTTAATTGTTCCAGAGCTACTGACATATATAAACCAAAGAGACATTAGTCTCCTAACCTAAAACAAAATATACAATCTAGTTTTAGAGGAGAGCAGTGCAAAAACAGTTTTACTTATTTAGCAAGTACAGTGTAAAAGTTTTTTTTTTTTTACTTAAACCTACTGTATACTTTTTCCATTATTTTTTTTAAGAACAGTTCATATTTCATTCTTATTAGAATGACCATTCACCAACACATTAACATTCTACAAACTATTGCCAATTTAATAATTACTTTCAATGAAAAGCACATAGCAGAATAAGGTGGCTCTATCCAACTCCTTTGTCAAGCAGTGAACTTCGATGTACACAAAATTTCCTGACGTTTCAAGGAGATGAAGGCCCGTTGTAAAGCTGAATCCATAGAGATTTATTCATATTCACCAAAAGAAACTGCAAAAGAAGAAAAAAGTTTTCTTACAGTTTTAATGATGAATATGTGATGTCACATGTAATTGGTTTTTGATTTGCTACATAATCAAATGTTGGAAAGGAAAATTTTCCATTAATTTCTGCCAAATACTTATTGATCAGTGCAGAAAAAGAGCAAAGCACAGACCAAAAACTTGGTTATATTTGCATATATATTTTTTGCCATGATTTCAAAATTATTTTCTTTCATTAAAAAGAATTGGTAAACATCACAAATTAGAAAAAAGTTATTGCCTAATTTAATTAATTTGTTCTTTTTAACAAACATGTTTGCCCCGTACAGTTCTATAATGTTAATTTAATTTCATCCACCACTGGAAACTCTCACTTATTGGGATCTAAAGAAATAAAAGAGCAAATGTATTTTTTCAGTTTTTTCAAAGTGAATAAAAGATTAAATGTACATCACTCCAGCCTATATAAAGTTTTTGATGCACCCATGCCTAGCAAGACTGGCAGGACACAGATCTACATGCTCTGGTAAGTCATGATGGGTTGAAGCAGAATATTTTAAAGAAAATAACACTACGGGGCAGATTTACTAAGGTTCGGGTGAATTTTCAAAGTACAAAAAGTTTGAATTTTGAAGTAATTTTTTGGGTACTTCGACCATCGAATAGGCCATATCCGACTTAGACTTCAACTTTGATTCGAATGATTCGACGTAAAAATCTTTGACTATTCGACCATTCGATAATCGAAGTACTGTCTCTTTAAAAAACTTCGACTTCAATATTTCGCCAAATTAAACCCGCCAGTGCTATGTTAGCCTATGGGGACCTTCTAGAGCATTTTTTTACGTTTTTAGCATTCAAAGTAAAATCGTACCATAAAATCGTTCAAATCGTGCGATTCGAAGTACGATTGTACGATGCTGGAAATCCTACGAATTCTAATTCCGTAGGATTCAATTGATGGTCGAATTTTGAAGTATTTTACATTTCGAAATTCGACCCTTGATAAATCTGCCCCTACTATTTCTTTACTACAGTCACTGAGAGGATACTATAAATTATAACAACATGTCAGTATCCCTAGTATGATATTAAACCCAAGTGAGAATATTTACTTTTTTTCCACAGTGTAAAACCTACCATGGTTTAAAGCTATTTACATACAAGTTGTCAGCTAATGATTTTAGTATGCATTCAAAGTAACCTGTATAAGTGTAGTGCATAACATTTTGTCACTGAGGTTAAGGTTTATATCTCCTGTGAAACAAAGGAATCTCTATAAAAACATAGTGTATGCATTTATTAAATTATTATTAAGCACAATCACATTTAAATAATAACACAAGCCATTATGTGCAGATGATGTTTTTATTGATGCACTTCCAAGATTTATAGAAATACAATTTAAGATTTCCTGAGTAGGTACACAAGTAACATACTGTAAGAATATGGCAAATGATAAGCAATGACTTTAAGTATGTTTATAAACTTTGCATAATGCTAAATTATTTCTCAGTGCTTTTAATTGGCCTACAAACTTATTTGTGTATTTTATTTTTTTTAAAAAAATAATACCATTAATACCATGCCTGCTGGGAACCAAAATCCTCAGGTTAATATAGTACAGCAGTATGCTGTATACGATGAGGACTGTGGACTCTATTAGGGACTCTTTGGCCATGAATATTCCTCAGATTGCAATTGGCCTGCCCTCCAGCTGGATGGCACTGCTGTACCACATCTTAGGATACATGTCATTTTCCTCAACTAAAGAATAAAAACTGATTATCTATACCAATATCCAACACAGTCTCACTTTAATTGTAATGGTAGGTGGCTTATCTTATCTGCTGTTTTAATACTGAAATTATCTTTGCCCTTATCAGTCCTGGAGCACTAAACATGCATGACAATAACTTCACAACGAAAACATTGCCTGGCTGTTGAATTTGACCACAGTTCCTATTCTGGAACCAACCGAGAGGATGGTAAAAGACAAATGTGAATAGGACTATTAGAAGTTCTTCTGAAATCCAAACTCTGATACTGAATTTATATATATATATATATATATATATATATATATATATATATATATCTATATCTATATCTATATATATATATATATATATATATATATATATATCTATATCTATATATATATATATATATATATATATATATATATATATATACTCGGACACAATGTATATTCATGAAATTCTACATCACAGTTAAGAGCATGTTACTGCTCAGCCACCCACAGACTGTGTTATTTGATAAATTAAGTGGCGTCATGCCACCCATGGGTGTTTCTGCTATTAAGTATGTTGAGAACCTTGCGTCAGGCAGCACAAAGTTGCTCAGAGGAAAATTAACAACATTCACACAGAGTGCTCGTTACACTGGCACTCCACCCTCTTTACAGTATGTGTAAAAATAAGAACTGGGTAAATAGGCTGTGCAAAATAAAAATGTTTCCAATATAGTTCGTCAGCCAAAAATGTAATCTATGAAAGCTGGAGTAAACAGATGTCGAACATAACAGAACAAAACACAACTTTTCAGTTTTTTAACTCTCTGTTAGCCAGTGTTGCTCATTTATTAATTTTGCGCAAGGCAGAATGGTTGCACAGTGAATATATTTGCCCTGCGCATGTTATATTTATAAAGCTGGATAAGAGTGTGCAAAGAGAATTGAATTTTCACAAGAGCTTTTTAAATACTGAAAACATCACAAATTGTGAATATTTATGCACACATTCTGCATATGCATAACGCCACAACTTTGGTGGCGGAGAAAATATTTGCAAATTTAAGTTAGTGTCAATGCTATTTTTGTGCACAACAAACTTGCACAGTGGGTTTACATCTTGAGAAAGGTCCTAGACCATGGACCGAAACGTTGATGTATTTTAATGCTATATGATTAATAAATAGTGATTTTTGCAGGAGTGCGTGCAACAGCAGTATTTTCTATATATATATATATATATATATATATTTGGGAGAATAGACGGCACACCAAGGACGCTTCAACAACAAAGTCAGCTTGAAAACATCGTGTAGGTTTATTGGACCAACGTTTCAGTTCCCTGACGAAAGTTCCTGTGAGGAACTGAAACGTTGGTCCAATAAACCTACACAATGTTTTCAAGCTGAATTTGTTGTTAAAGTGTCCTTGGTGTGCCGTCTATTCTCCCAAATGTTTACACTCATTGACATTGTCACCCAGGCTTTATTATTTTGTTTGGAGTGTGTTCCGTATGCTTTTGTTATATATATATGTATAGGGTTGACATTGGTATATATGCAAATACTGTCTTTTCATTTGCATTAACAACTCTGAACTGTCCAAGCAGAAAAAAAATCTTTCTTTTTTTTCATCAGGAAAAGAATTTTATTTATATATGTATATATTTATATAAAAAACAAATAATTTAACTTACCATCAAATCTACAGTTTAATACAGTGATTTAATACTAATTGCCCATGCTTTATATACATACTAGTCAAAGCATGAACTTAAACAAAAAAAGTTACTAACAAAAAATAAAAAGGAAGAATTGCTGTATAAATGTATTCTCCTTACTCATAACAGTGTCAATTTGTAACAGTAATAAAAGCAACACAACAGTTAGAAAGCAAAATTTGCCCAAAGAGTAAAAGAAAAGAAAAAAACTGTCTCTCTCTTATACAGAATGTATGAAAGGACAAGCAGAAATTCCTCTGGTGTTTAAGGTCCATATAAATCATTGGTTCATGGGCATTGGAAAAATCCTGAATTACGTACATGATGAGATACATTAGAGAGCCCCCAGGCCAGTAACTTCTGAGGAAAGCCTAAACATGGAAAGAAAATGTGGGGAACAAGAAAAAAAGCAAGAAAAAAAGTCTTCTCACTATTAAAAAAATAACACTCAATTACAACCAGCATAGAACAGAGTTTCAATGCAAGAAACATTTAGAAAATTTGTTTAGTTAAGAAAGCATAGATACAATTATCCAGAATATTGCACAGCAGTTGTTTCAAGCTGTTAATAATCTGAGGTGGTGTGACAATATTTCAGTTCATTTTTATATTTATATACAAAACAAAGACATAAATTTTAGCAAATTTTAGCACAAATGATGGCAATGCAGAAACTGGTTACAGTGGTTTATTCAGTGCAGCGGTGGCAGCAAGGCTACATTATACATAAACAACACATAATACTAGGCGGCAGCTGACCCTGAACATTAATACTTTAGTTCTGCCAGTGACTGCAGTGCAAATCATTCCAATCAAAATTTCAACACTGAGTGAAAAATATATATTGCATTTCTATGTTGTGAATTTAGCTCAGTTTAGACTCAGTAGTTCATTTGTTAAAGCTATGTGTTTCTTGAATGTTTTGGCTGTGTAACTGGAAAATTTTAGTGAATCCTGGCTTCAAAGATTGTGTAGAAAACAATATTGCACTATGCAACGCAGACTTTAAAAATAAATGTGAATGGAATGAAAAGGGGAAAAAAAATTGAAAACTAGTTCCAACAGAAAAACTACTGCCATTTACAAACAAGCATTTTTTTTAAATTGGGAGCCATTTTCCTCTTATAGTGCAGTTGATGTATTTTTGTCCATATTGACTGTTGTCCAATCAGATAATTAGCCTTTAAATAAAACAATGTTGAATAGAAATTACTTTTTGACTACAAATAAACATTAAGAGGAATGCATGCTGTTCAGATAATTATCTAATTATCTCATCTTGTCTTTAATCAAAGGACCCATACTGAAATTCTGTTAGGGTACATGTTCTATATTTTCTAAGCATATTCAGTTGGGTCAACAGGAAATCTACCTTCCTAAACACAATGGGGAAGGAGCAGCACAAAAAGGCAAGACATGCATCATACTTGATGCTAGTCTTATATGGCTGGAATATATATATATATATATATATATATATATATATATATATATATATATATATATATATATATATATATATATATATATATATATATATAAATGTTCAGTGTGGTCCGCACACGCTCTGCTTTACTTAATTAGGCATTAATTGTTGCGGGTGCTGTGCTCAATTGGAAAATATAGAAAATACTGCTATTGCACGCACTCCTGTAAAAATCGCTGTTTATTAATCATAAAGCATTAAATCATGATGTATTTTAATGCTTTATGATTAATAAACAGGGATTTTTGCAGGAGTAAGTGCAATAGCAGTATTATATATATATATATATATATATATATATATATATATATATATATATATATATATATATATATATATATTCTCTTTCTGGGTGCATAGTTAAAGAGTGTACATATAATGCATAGAAGATCCAGCACTTCCAGTTTTGTGATTTAATGAGTCTTTGACTTTTATTTCACTTCATGCTTTTATTTCACTTCATGCTGGGACCTTTAACGTTGGATGCAGCATAAAGTGAAAATAAAAGTCAAAGACACATTGAATCACAAAACTGGAAGTGCTAGTTATTCTATGCATTATATATATATATATATATATATATATATATATATATATAATCTGGTTTAAAACCTGAAATACCACTGGGAATATAGCCTTAGAAGCACAGTGGTTCAATGGGTGGCAGATATAATAAAATCTTTATAATTCTATATTTGTAGCACTGCATATGAGTTATCTAAGACAAATATTGCTGCACTTTCTGTAGAGTAACAGTTACTAATTGTCTTGGGTAGGATAACCAAAAGTATTACCTACACATGGGCATAGTACAACAATTTAAAAAAAAAAAAAACTAACTGGTCCTGTCTTTATTTTTATATTTTAATGATACCTACCTTGTAAAAAAGAAAAATAGCTCAACTCTAGAAGACATTTATAAAGTTCTTGAGTAATGAAAAAAATCTCTATTAAATATGGTAACTTAAATTTTCATAATAAAGTATTTTATATAATGTAAATTCTAAGATATACCTAATCTAACCAAGTTATCAGTGATAGGAAGGTCTAGTTATTCCTGAAAGGAAGTATTGAATCTGGCTTTATATTCTTGTTTAGTGTTAGAAATAAGAGAATCCATAGATCTTTTTCAACTATTTTTTTCCATAAGCCAACAGTTCAGAAGAAGCCATATTCATTGAGCTCATGTTGAAAAGGGGTGTATAGGTTGTCTCTTTAAGGGGAATTTATGTCAGCAGGAAGAGGAAGCAATGTATTAAGGAACGGAGCCAAATGTCTGTCTGCCACCCAAAACATTGCTATGACTTCTTATTGCTCTCTTGCATCATCCTAGTTTGCATATTTAGGTTTGAGCTTGAGTACTTCCAAAGACACATCTGTAGTATCAATGATGTATAATTGAGCAGGACTTTTTTCTTTCAAGTTGCAACAACATATAGTTTATTATTGTTTATTAAAAACAATGTGATATAATGTTACTGCACAGATCTCACTATTCCATAAAGATGTGCATTTTTTCTATACATGCATGCTCAGCTATTTATTGTGTAAATTCATATAGATTACTGAATACATATAATTATAAATAATGAAAACGATCTTTTGATTTTTAAGTTGTTTCTTGCTGACTTGTGCATTAGATTATCAAGAGAAATAAGGACATGCTTCCACATACCTACTATGAGATAAGAGGCCTTATTATGTCTGTACTTTTTCAAAGCTTAGGTATGGGACTGTTTTGTTTAGATCTCCTGATACTGATATTGGAGTTTGGTGCAATGTACACATGCGCTGGTAGTATTAGAAATCATAAATCTGTTATTCCGCTAATTCTCATGGACAGCCTGATTTTCTTAACTATATTTCAATTGATAGCTTGTTAGATATTCATGCAGTATAGAAGCACAAACGTCCATCATACGACCCTAGCATTTGTGTGCAACATATTAAGTGAAAACTTTCTTTATATTAACTGAAAACTTTTGTATAGGTGTAACAATACTTTTGCATAACAATGAAATTCCTGCATGTTATTCTTTTTACATTTTACTTAAAATGTTGTACCTTTTTACTGTATAATAGGAACATTTTGCAGCATCCTTCCATACAAGGTAATTTTCAGCAAGGTTTTTAAACTGGGTTGTTTTGTGAACATACCTTATTAGAATATTAACTTGCAGTATTGACTGTTTAAAGTACCTTAAACTAGAATCCAAAGGCTGTCCCTGTACAATACACTCTCATCTTTTAGATTTCACAAGCCTGATATGCACATTTGTGATTACAATCAATTTTATATTACAAATATACTGTATGATGTAAATATATTATGCTTAGTTTATTACATAACATATAGTATTATTGCTACGTCATGTTTTGTAAAATTAAACATCTGCTTTGGGACAGATCTTTAATAACATTTAAAGCAACTCAGAGGATTGAGTTAACTGTATTGTATAATATTTGATTGAGGATTTCTACAGTTAGCATACAAAGTATTCTGAAATATTTCCACTAGATGTCAGTTTAGGACTAGAAGATTATAATGGCTGCATCTAATACATCTAGTATAGCAGTACCAAAAATGTAATGATTGCATACTAAATAGAAATTCACTTCATTGCTTAACAGTGTACATTTACAAGGTAAATAATCATTGTTAGAGTAATTTAAACCTTTGGCTAAAATACAGTTTAGCTATAAATTTCATTTTAAGTTTTTATGGAGAACAAAACTATCATGAGAACTAAAATTGGGTGTTAAAAATATCAGGGCAGAGACAGTATCCATATAGATGTGATTCACATCTTGTAAAATGCTGACGCCTTGTTCTTTTATAAAGACTATTTCCATTAAAGTGACCCCCTGATTAACTCAATTAATCCTCCCTCAAAAATATTGCCTTTGAAAAACTAGAATAGAAACATGTACTTATGACTATGTTTTATACCATTCTTGTCTGACGATAATTCTCAATGTTTATGCAGAAATATTAATAGCTGTGCCCGCATTAAGCTATTATCTCATGCTCCGGTTTTTTAAAATTTGTTGAAAAATGAAATTGTACTTATGCATATTTCCACCTCATCACTATACTTCACTTCTGTCTGTTTGTTAAAATTATCCAGATGTTTTGAACAATTTCTCCTGTCATGGAGAGCCCTGTTGATCAAAATTCCCATCCCTACTAACATCTACTTCCTATTCACATAAATTAGAATCACACGAGTCATACATAGATGCCTTTCTAAATGGGAAGCAGTTTTCTGTGGGTGTTGCCTTCTTGAATGGACCCTTTGAAGGGGTTATTTAGTAAAATCCAGAAATTTCTCATTATAAGTTCTATGACTATTAATGCCCTTGCCCTCTTGTTTTCTGTATCCCCCTTGTTTATTTTCAAAACTTTCAAAAACTGAAAATAAAGAACATTAAAAAAAATCCATTCGATCAACTCCCATACACATTTTTACCATATTTATCAATAAATTAAGTAAAAAAATCTGGTGCGGGGAAAATACTTGATAAAATTGTAAAAAAAATCAGAATTGTATGTTTTTTCCGGATTTTGGATTATTGTATGAAACCCAGTACAGATCATGATATCTTCCAATTGTAAAAGAGACATCTGACATTGACTTCTACATGACCTCGGCAAGTTTCAGATGGAGTAACTTTTTACTTTTAGCAACCCCCTGGGTTTAATAAATCACGAAAAAATATTAGTTTTTTTTCTCCCAAAAATTGTGTTTTACCTTTTAAAATTCCGACCAGAAAAAAAGGGACTTTACTAAATAATCTCCTTAGATGGAGTACGATTTAAAATGTAACATCAGTGCTGAGTATTTCGTGATAAATTAGACTGTGGAAGCACTTTTTCCTAATGATTTCAAATACTGAACTTTTATAAGGCAAACATGCCAGCTCACTTTATAGTTTCATTTGTCCCATTTCCCAAAGTAAATAACTAAATGTAAAATCAAATTTTTGAAAAATTAAATAAATAAAACTGATTATAAAAACGTTTTTGAAACTAGTTTTTTTCTGAAGAGGTGGTGGGGGTTAACATCATGGAAAGAGGAGAAGAAAAATTGAATCAGCAACAATAAACACTTGCAATAAAAAAAGAAACAAACAAAAAGAAAAAACACAAAAAATAAATGCCATATTGTTTCCTTTAGATTTATCTACCACTGAATCTGGATAGAGCTTTGTTGCCATGCCTTCAGTATGGAGCAAACTTCTGTCGGTCAGATTTCTTAACCCCACTCGTCGATGGAATTTTGGCAGTATAAGCAGGTAAATTCCCAGTGGCCCCAGCAGTGGCTGCTGCATTTAGTGCCAGGAGTGGGACAGTTTTCATGCCAAGCAGACTGGAGACAGGAACAGCATAGTGGGTGGTCGGTAAAGTTGGTAGGGGAGGAGGGGAATTGACGCTAACCGCGGAGGCAGCAGCAGCTGCCGCCAACACAGCCATAGAGGTGGGGGTGGAGGAAGGGGTGGTAGACTGAGAGAGGTTCATGTTGAGGTCAACAGGGGTCGTGACGGAAGCAGTCTGGGTGCTCAGTTTAGCCATCTCTAAGCTGCAAACGAAGAGGAACAGGAACAAATAGGTTGGGATGGTCAAGATGGTCAAGGATCATTTTGGGAAGAAAGGACAGGGGGAGCAAACAAATTTGGGATGGGATAAATTGGTCAACATAAGGAACAGACATGTGGAAGGGAGGAAGAGAAAGAGAGAAAAGGGATAATGAGGGTCAGAGGAGGAACATGTTATGTATTAAAGAAGAGAAATAACAAAAGGGTATTTCATGATTTGATGAGGAAAACATTACTAAGAATGCCTTAAAATAGATGTTCAATGTCAATGAATAAAATCATCTTAAAGAATGTAGAGAATGATAAGGATGATAAAGCAGAACTTAAAAAAAGGAAAACAGAATTCTGAGCACTGGTATGTTTGCCTTAAATCGTACCATTCTGTTTAATGCTTAATATTGTATGTTGTTCTGCTTTATTGCAGTAGAAATATATGAGATTGCTATAGCAGGTAATACATATCAGCGATACCTCTTATTACATTTGTTATGACCAAAATATTGCCATAGAAGCTTTGTGTTTATATTTTGAGGATATAACTTCGACTCTGCTTAGTCATTGCTAACAGGTACATTTTACCATTAAAACACCAAAACAATATACAGTAGGTATTGGATCTGTTATCGGGAAACCATTATTCAGAGTTCTCTGAAACTATTTAAGCATATAATAAACCTCAAATCCCAAACATTCCAGATAATAGATCCCATACCTGGACATATTCATTCATTTTTATTTTTAAACATTCACATAGAGTACAAGAAACATACTGTTGTGCTATAGATATAGTAAGTTGATATAAATGTGTTTTGTTCCAGAAGCAATTTTTCCACAAAAAGCAGGTATAGATGGAACAGACTTAATGCATCTGGCATACAAAGCACACCATTCATGTCTTGGGGGAAAGGGTTGGCAGTATATAACATGTGCTTCAACCAGTAGAACAACCAATATACATAGACATAACACAAACAGATCAAAAAAATCTATAACCATTTATATTTCTGCAGAATAACTTTATTTCTTAAAGTATTTCTATTTGCAAGCAAAAGTATTTTTTTTTACATTGTGCCTGTGCTTGTAGAAATTATAATATAATTATAACATTATGTAACAATTCTCACATTATGAAGTATAGGAAAGGGTGCCAAATAACTTTGCACTAATCCAATGAAAACAGCAGCACTCCGGTATTGTTGAAAAAGTCAAGAACTTTGCTTAAAGTGCCTTAGGCAACATTTCGGGCTACACATCCCGAAACGTTGCCTAAGGAAATTTAAGTAAAGTTCTTCACTTTTTCAATAATACCGGAGTGCTGCTGTTTTCATTGGATTCATGTAAGTTTGTCCTGACAGGGGGTACAGCTTGCACCCGGGGCTGCAAAGAGCTTGTTCCGCTTTTGAGAGCACACATTAACTAAATTCAAATAACTTTGTACTGTGCCCTGGACTCAGCACCTATATCTGCATTACAGATTAGAACGCTAAAATCTGCAAGACTCCCGTACATACTGCTTGCATTTTGTGCCCATTAGTGTTCAACCACTCGCATCCTGAAAATTATTAAATGACCCCTGAAATCTTTTAATGGGTTATTTCATTACAAATTTTCATAAACACAACGCTCTCTTTTGTACTGTACCTTAAAAGACTAAACCTTAATCAATCTTAAATTAGCACACGTGCATTATGGGGCTGGAAAGTTAATAAAAATGAAAGAGCAGAGTTTTTATTCTTTTAGAAATACAATATACTGTCCATCACAAAAGTATTGAAACCCTTATGGATTTTCCCATTACTTGAATAGCAAATCCTACACTAAAATATTATTCTCTTTGATATCTTTATTTCAAATCACTGACACTCAAAATTAGTTTTCCAATGATGTTTTTTATTATATTATCTGACAGTCAAATGAATTCTCAACTCTTCTACACCCTAAATCTCTGAATTTACAGTAGCTCCAAAATGCTTGTTGCACTTTTCTGCTGACCTACATGCAGGGCCGTTCCTGCCATGAGGCAAGGTGAGCACCTTGCCTCAGACGGCAGTGAACGGGCAGTTACATGGGGTCGGCTCTGCTAGTGCAGAAAGTGCAGTACGCGCTCGCAATGCAGCTCCTTTTGACCCGCTCCGACGCTAAACTTTTAAGCGCTGATCAGCAGAGGGGGCGGCATTGGGGTTGCTGCCTCAGGCAGCAGCAGCCCACGAATCGCCCCTGCCTACATATATGCTTATTATATACACCCATTTATCGTACAGTGCTGCAGAGTTATTTATTAAGCTCTAAACTTACATTTTGTTAAATCTGCCCCTTAATGTACAGTATATACCAGGTTTGCACATGGTTAGGGAGCTATACTAAGGAGGCAATTTATTAAGATTCGAATTTGAAATTTTTGCACAAAAGTTAAAGGGGACCCGTCAACCATAACAATTATTCCAAATCCTATTTAATTATGTTAGTCAAGGAAAATGAACTGTAATTACTCTGTATAAATTATTTGAAATGGGTTTCCATCAGTCTGGGATCTCATAATTATAGCTGAATGAAAAGTGAAAGTAATTGTTTGCCCCGCCTCTATGCCTAGAGGAGGGGCAGGCAATATTTGATTGACAGCTGGGATCTTTAAATGAGTTTACAACAGCTATGAACACTTTAATAAAAAAAAGAATTGGATTTCATGTTTAATTTGAAAAGGACTATAATCATACATATTTTGTGTCTGGATGACAGGTCCACTTTAACCTTCAGTTAAGCCAAAATTAGTAAAGCCAATTAGTATTTTTACAATAATTCATTTTTTGGGTTCAAATCGAATTTGATTGGACACTATACACCTAAAACACCTTCAAACACCCCTGTGCTAAAAATAACACAATAATAATAATCCATATATTTTGCTATTACAAAGCACTAATTGGAAATTGTCTTTTTTGACTGTACTTCTTTCTCCTCTATTCCATTATAAACATGACAATTTGTTCTGTGTCAATTTTTTGTGGTTTTAGAGGTTTTTGAATCAAACTCTATTTTTCTAAAACCACAAATGCCATGAAAGTTATTAAAAGTTCTGCATGTAAAAATTATGATAGAAAAATGATGCAGTCAAAAATATGAAAAATAAATTTAGTTTTCTGGATATTTACTAGCCAAATAAATAGAAAACCTCTTAAGGTTTGAATTGATTACAAAATGGTCCAGAAGGATCAGTGCAGCTCCCTTTGAATTCTATGGGGCATTGACAGCTTTTACTCAGCACAGTTTTGTATGAGAGTTTTTTTTATGGCTTTTACATTAAAACATGTAAAATGTTAGTAAATAGGACTCCAAATATACTGTCCCTTTAGTAGTAGTTTTCCAGCATCTAATAATGTTGGAAATTCTAATTAAAAAACAGCTGTAGTGGCACAAGCATAAGCTCTAGTTCATAAAATTAGTTTAATAATAATGCCATATGTACTGCTGGGTTTGTTAAGGTTAAACAATCTTTATTAACTTTTAATAAAAGAATGCATAAAACTTTGTTATAACCATATTACAACTATGGTACTATGTGTACATCACATTTGTTCATGTATAGAGATGTGGGTGCATCTTATCTTAATTATATTTGTAGTTTGTCACAATTTCTTTCCTTGTATTTATTGTTTATTATTTTCTCTTCTTTTTCATTTAATCTTTCTTGTGTTTCATTTTTATATGCACCTCATCTAATATTCTGTATTAGATAATTTAATGATACATCATAAGATACAAAAAACATAACTGTCACCAAACAGAGAGAGTGTATACAAACACTACTGTATTTTGGTATTCAGTATTCTTTTCACACCTGCAAAAAATAAAAATATTCATGACTGACTGAACATGTTGTGTACTACAAGCATTCTGCACTTTTCTTTTGGGGTGTCACTAATATACCGATTGTGGATTCACATGTAAGATCCTAGATATCACATGGAGATACCGGAAGCACAAAAGAAGCAGAGAATAGCAGAGAGTCTGAGAGGTGCTGCATCTGAAGCAGTGAAAAACTTAAAGCGTAGTCATCAAAAGTGCATGGCATATGATTACCTTGCTGCTCTTCAGACAGTGTTTGGCAGAGTTGATGACAAAGAGGATCTCCACAACCATCTGAAACACACTTTGCAGTGGGAGGGAGAGAAATTATCTGATTACATCCGACACATTGATAAGATTATTCTCCAAACCTTATTAAACAAAGGCATAAAATGAGAGTGAAACAAGTCCTAAAAGGGGGTTCAAGCTGATCAAGCTGAGAACCTGAGGAGCTGGTGGAACCACCCACTACATTTATCAAGTGGGAAGAAGCCATGCTAGCAGCTAAGGGAGTTACAACAGACCCAGTGGCTATGCTTACAGCTGGAGATGGGTTGGTAAATAGAAGACGAAGCAATGCTAGCAGCTAAGGGAGCTACGACAGACCCAGTGGCTGGGCTTACAGCTGGAGCTGGATTGGTAAATGTTGTGGACACCAATCAAAGGATGGCCCAAGATAACTTGCTGGCTAAGCTGATGACACAGATGGTCTCAAAATCAGGCATGCCTCCTGTACAAAAAGAGCTAAATACAGGATTCCCAGTGTGCCAGCTGGACAGCCCAATGTTTCCAAATGCAGAGGCTAACTGTCCCAGTGATTTGTTACTGTGAAGTTAAAGGCCACTTCAAGGGAGAGTGCCCCTAATAAGGAAGGGCAAGCAAGGCAGCCCAGAAGGGCCACCAAAATCCGCAGGGAAACTTCAGGGGCCCACAGTAAAGAACCAACTGAGAGCCCACCCAAGAGTTGCTCCAACCAGACCCATAAAAGCAGTGAAGTGCCCAAGTCTGTTGGATGCAAGCAAATTCAATGAACAGGCTGAAGAGGGAGCCTGAGCCCAAGCTACCTTGGTTGACCCACCACCTATTATCCCTGCACAGGTTGAAGGCATTTATGCTGAAGCCCTTCTAGATACTGGTGCTCAAGTGACCCTACTGTATGACGATTTCTATTACAAAAATTTAAGGCACTTACCCCTGGAAACCCTGGACAAACAGAGATTTGGAGCCTAGGTGACACAAAGTCAGGGTTTACTTTCAGTCAAAGTGGAATTCTCCCAGGCAGCAGGGATGGCGGAACCTATGGACACACTTGGCTGTGTTGTGCATCCGACCCCCTGGGGCTGGTAAGAATAGTCTGGTAGTGGGAACCAACATGGCTGTTGTACAGAGACTTCTTGACCAGCTGTTGTCAACAGAGAAGGCATCCACTGCCTCAGTTCACCCACCGCTACAGCCAACCCTATAGTCACTGGTGCTGGAGGCAAATGCTCAAGCTGATGGGATTGTAAATGTGTGGTATTTGAACAGACAAAAGATAGTAGTTACTCCAGGAAAGATCATTTGTATACAAACCAAGGTGAAGATGAACTAGGAGAATGTTTAAAAGTGACTGTGAATTGAATCTGCCCAGAGGTAGGTAGATCTGCTCACAGAAGCCTACTGCAGATTTGTGAGGGGATTTGTTTAAGTAGCATGGTCACTGAATTAGCTTTTTCAAAGTGATACAGAAGAAGAGGAAGACATAGAGAACAATTCTAACACAAAGTTAGTTGTTGAGGACAGGAGGAATGAGAATGGCGAAAAGGCATTTCAACCCAGCCATACGTCCTTCATGTTGACGTCAGCAAAAAAGGTCTTGGAGGTATCCTTTACCAGCAGCAAGAAGGGGAGTTACGGTCAATTGTTTTATCAACAGAAGCTTGTCATCTACAGATCGGCCTATTGAAGTTCCTTGCACTGAAGTGGGCTGTGGTTGATGAACTCCACGACTACTTTTATGGGGCTAAATTTGAAATGCATACAGTGGCTGGCTGCACTTGCAAATTAAAACTTTAGTCTATTGGCCTGGCTGTAACAATGGGAATGCGGATAGGTTGTCCTAAAGACCACATAACAGTATGCACCTGGAAGATGAATGGGTTGAAATATCAGCCCCTGGTGTAAGTGCTCAGTGCCAGGGTGTACGCTGCCATCAGGCAGGATCCAGTGTGGCTGAAGTTTTGGGGATGTCAACAGCTAGGATCCCAATGTTGTACTGTAATGTTGGGACAGTGGATGCTGCTGCCCTGCCTTCCCTCAGTTCATATGACCTGCAGAGTGATCAGAGGATCCACTTTGTCATCTGGCTCTGGAGGCATTACGACACAAGAAGCCAGAGTTGTTAAAAACAGATAAACACCTAGATGCTAGGACTCTAGCCAGGAATGGGATAGGCTGTGGAATGGGCTGGTATATAGAAGTGCGCCTAACATTGCAGTAAGTGAGAAATGGCAACTGCTACTACCATATAAAACTGTCCCGTGTTCAAACAAGACATGGAGGACTATTGCCGTACTTGTTTCCTATGCCTCCAGCAAAAATCCCTGTCCAAGAGAGCTGCCCAATGAGACATAGGGGCAAATTCACTAAGATTCATAGTTATGCCAGCGTCCGCTTCGCCGCACTTCGCCAGACGTATTTTCGCCAGCGCTACGCAAATTCACTAAAATCCGAAGTTGCACTCAGGGGAAGCGTAAGGATGCGAAGTTGCACTAGCGTTAATTCGCCAAGCAAACCGAAGTTACGCTAGCGATGATTAATTTGCATACGGCGCAAAATTGAAGTTACAATGGAGGTATATGTAGCATCACTACACAAGCCTGGGAAACCGTTGCGCAAATTCGCCAGGCGTAAGGGTGCGAAGTAACACTAGCGAATTTATGCCAGCGTCCGTTAGTGAATCGTCAAATTAACGAAAATGTGCTATGCTAGTGAATTAACGCTAGTGTTAGGCGCTTCGTCCTTTAGTGAATTTGCCCCATAGTCTGCATAGACTTTTTATCTGTAAAGCCGGATGAGGGGGGCCTTAGGAATGTTCTGGTGATCAATGATCATTTCACCAGATATGCTCAAACCTACCCCACATAAGACTAAAGGGCAATTACTGTGGCCTAATTCCTAGTGGAGACGTTTTTTGTCCATTATGGATTGATTAAGCGGATCTGCCCTGACCAGGGCAGAGACTTTGAGAGCTGGCTCATAGAAGAACTGTTGACCCTCCTTGGAGTGCAAAAGTGCAAAAGTCCAGGACCACTCCATACCACCCAAAAGGTGACCCTCAGCCAGAGTGGTTCAACAGGACCCTGCTTAACATGCTGTGGACTTTGTTAATTAAGGCACAATAGAGCAGGTATATAGCAGCTGTTGTTCACACCTATAATAGCATCAGGAATTAAACCACAGGATTTTTCCATACTTCTTAATGTTTGGCAGGGAACACCAGTTGCCAGTTGTTGTTTTTGAGGTAACAGCAGATGACACTCCAGTAGCATCACACCAATGGTACACTGAGCACTTCAAGCACAACTTACAAAATGTTTATGAACAGGTGCAGGCTGCTGCGGGAAATAGACAAGACCAGAACACAAAGCAATATGACTGAAGTATGAAGTTCCATGATTTGCAGCCTGGTGACTGGGCACTGTTACAGAATTTGGGTGTCCCTGGGTGGCATAAGTTTGCCAACCACTGGGGGTTTCCTGCCTTAAGTTGTTTGCACAGCGCTACTCAACATCCCAGTATATAAGATGTGGCCTGAGGGGAGCACCAGGCCCATCAAGACTTGGCACTGCAACCACCTTATGCCAATAGGGGAGAAAACTAGGTGCTGAAAATAGGGTGCTGAAGCCTACTGATGCAAGACCCACTACTATTTGGCCTAGGCATTCTAGGTGACAGCAAGGCCTACCAGCTGAGACGCCCACTGCAGATGTCAAAGAAACAGAAGTCTCAGAGAGTGATGATGACTGGGGTCTGGTTTATTTCTTCACATACCAGAATAAAAAAAGTAGTCCCAGCTTCAGTTCAGAGTTTTCAAGCAGTCTCAATTTGAATGCCCATAAGTTTATCCTGAATGCTGCAGCTACACCTGATCCAAGATTAGATCAGGATACCATACCCTTACCATACACCACAGCAGGAGTAGCCTTTCATTTAGGCTGCTGTGCCATTTGCAGCCCATGCAGTGTTCTCAACCCTGTAAGACAGCAGGAGCAGCCTTTCATTTAGGCTGCTGTGTAATTTGCAGCCCATACAGTCTTCTCAACCCTGTAAGAGGGCCTGCC
Source organism: Xenopus laevis (assembly GCF_017654675.1). Taxonomy (NCBI): domain Eukaryota; kingdom Metazoa; phylum Chordata; class Amphibia; order Anura; family Pipidae; genus Xenopus; species Xenopus laevis. Next base: position 60,151,639 of record NC_054382.1, read on the forward strand.
ACCGATATTCAATGTATCCAGCTGGCAACATGCTACGGGACTTAGGTGTGCACACAAGGGATTTTGCTGGGAATATTGCTGAATTGTTATAGTCATTACAGTTTTAGCCAGACCTGTTAATTATTTTATTGTCTGTTTATTGTTCACCAATTTTCTAACAAACCCTTTCTTAGAGCTGCAGCTGCAGAATAAAGTCAAAAACAGCATTTTTGATGTCACCACACAAATTTTCTATTGGATGACAGTCCAGGGATTGGGCTGGCCACTCCATAACGTCAATCTTGTTGGACAGGAACCAAGATTCTGCTCATTTACTGGTGTGTTTGGGGTCGTTGTCTTGTTGAAATACGCATTTCAAGGGAATTTCCTCTTGGGCAAAAGGCAACATGACCTTTTCAAGAATTTAATTTATTGAAACTGATCTATGATCCCTGGTACGCGATTAATAGGCCCATATCAGGATGCTTGCGCCACCATGCTTCACAGTGTACTGTGCCTTAAATTCAGTGTTTTTAGGAGTCGTCTGACAAACTGTCTGCAGCCCCTAGACCCAAAAAGAACAATCTTTCTTTTATCAGTCCACAAAATGTTGAGCTATTTCTCTTTAGGCCAGTCAATGTATTCTATGGCACATGTCTTTTTTTCAACAATGGGACATTACAGGGGCTTATTGCTGATTGCTTGGCTTCACATACTCACAGGTAACTTTAGATCTCCTTTGATCTTCCTGGAGTTGATCATCGGCTGAGTATTACAAATTTTGGTCCATTCGAATGGTAGTTTTCCGTTTCTTCCACAGGTTTTGGTTGCCATTTTACAGCATTTTAGATCATTTTAGCTAAGCAGCCTATCATTTTCTGCACTCCTCTTCCCCTCTCAACTTTTTAATCAAAGTATGCTATTCTTCTGAACAATGTCTGGAACAACCCATTTTATTCAGATGGGCTGCCTGCCTTCTGTAAAAAAGGCCCATAATTGACAAATGTTTATTCACAGACCTCTCTAATTGAACTACAAACTGCAATTGTTTGGAACAAGGTTTATTATTTTTAACAAACCTCAATTAACAATTTAATTACATAGAATGAGCAGCATGCATGTGTTGACTTTGGGTGTGTTGGTTTTCTATTACTCTACTACACCTAACAGTAAATTATTTACCATGTAGAAATATGATTTTTACCAAAAACAGTGACTGATCATAGATATATATATATATATATATATATATATATATATATATATATATAAAGAAATACCAGCAACACCAGGGTTTTGCAAAATGTTGAAAAAAGTGTTATTGCATATGTATCCGACGTGACGTTTCGATCCCTGTTGGGACCTTTCTCAAGGTAAAAAAGTCCTTGAGAAAGGTCCCAACAGGGATTGAAACGTCACGTCGGATACATATGCAATAACTGGTGTTGCTGGTCTTTCTTTTCATATATATATATTCTCTTTACCGTGCACCCAGGTATTGTTTCTAAATGGAGTGCTGTCCACAACCCAAATATATATATATATATATATATATATATATATATATATATATATATATATATATATATATAAATATATATATAGTACAAGCAGGATGGAACACACTCCCAAAATAGTGAAAAAACCTGGGTGCTAGTCTGTAGATCAGAGATAAAAAATGCAATGGGCGACAGCACTCCAAGGAAAATACACAATACTTGAGTAGTCAAAAAATAGTGGAGGTTTTATTGAAATCCAAAGTTTCGGCTCCTCACAGGAGCCTTCGTCAGGGAACTGACGAAGGCTCCTGTGAGGAGCCGAAACGTTGGATTTCAATAAAACCTCCACTATTTTTTGACTACTCAAGTATTGTGTATTTTCCTTGGAGTGCTGTCGCCCATTGCATTTTTTAAATATATATATATATATATATATATATATATATATATTATAATTCCATTGTAGAAAACACTCACGGCACACCAATTGATGAGCAATACCAGGTGCAGTCCACAAGATGCATTGAAGTAACAAAAAGGTAGGTCACACTCACAGGTTTTAGGTGAAAATGCACGAATAAATTCTCATCTTGATTCACCTAAAACCTGTGAGTTTGACCTACCTTTTTGTTACTTCAATGCATCGACTAAATTCGAACTAAAAATCTTTCGACTAGTCGACCATTCGATAGTCGAAGTACTGTCTCTTTAAAAAATACTTTGACCCCCTAGTTCGCCAATGTTAGCCTATGGGGAAAATCCTTTGATCGATGGATTAAAATTCGATCGTTCGATCGTAGGAATAGCGCTAAATCCTTCAATATTCGAAGTCGAAGGATTTACATTCTGCAGTCAAATATTGAGGGTTAATTAACCCTCGATATTCGACCCTATGTAAACCTGCCCCTAGGAGTTTTGGTGAAACAAGTCAAAAGTTTGTATTTCAAAGTGCATATACAGCAGCGACAGTGGCTGTATATGCACTTTAGAATACAAACTTTTGACTTGTTTCACCAAAACTCCTAGTGTTGCTGGTCTTTTTGTAAGCTACATACATGATTTTTCCGTGCACCTGGGTACTCAACAGTTAAAGCGATGTGCCACCCTGTGCAAAAAAAAATAAAATAATTATATATATATATATATATATATATATATATATATATATATATATATATATAAATATATATATATATATATATATATATATAAATATATATATAGTTTTACCTTGTGGATAGTTTAGTTTTCAAACATTTTTCAAATCCATATCACCAAAAATGCATATGTGATATACTTACAGCCAATACAAGAGAAAATTTGCTCCATGAATATTGCTACAGGCTTGCCCTTTCTTTACTCCCACTGCACCTAACAACTGATGTCAAGTTTTCTGGAGACCATCAAAATCTGCAGATCCTCTTATCATGATAGTTTTCCTCATATTTGCATGGTTAATTGTACATATAAATCCACTGTCTCTCTGGTAACAGTAGATATTTATATTAACAAGCCTGAAATGTAATTTTCAGCTTTCAAATTAAATCTGTTTTACAATCTGTTTTTCTATCATTGCATTAAATGATACAAACAGATCTCATTACCAGCTAACAAAGATCTCTAGAAATATTGCTGGATGACATAAAGTTAGCTTTTAGGCAGATAGTAAGGCCAGCTGCTATATAAAATGTCATTTTGGAATATATTGTTTTTTACATTATGTCTTGGTGTCACATATGCTAATTATACATTATTCAAATAGTTTTGGCTTTTGTCACAAACATATCTCAATGATTGTAAAATGTTCAATAATTATGTTTGACTTGTAATATTCTATCTAGTAGTTGTAGGAGGTGAATATCCCTTTTCTATTGAGATAAAAAAAACATATATTTTAAATCTCAATAGAAAAGGGATATTCACCTCTTACATGTTTTATAATTATATGTAGCCTTTCAGCTATGAGTCAAATACTAACAATGATCCTTAGTTTAAGTTTTTTACTTTTTTGCTTAAGGGCATTTTCCCCTTGTTTTCCTCTGGGAAAAAGACACAGCCACCAGAAAATATGCCTGTGCTTTTTGGTAAATTTAGCCTGTGTTACAAGTAGCACAGAAATTTAGTCTTTGCCAACTTATGGTATTTTGGTGCCTGTCCATCCTTTAAAAAACTTGTCAACAAAAAAACATAATTTGTGTCAAAACCTTTAAGGATAATCTTAAAGTTTACTTTTGTCACCAATACAACAAGAATTTGCACTTGACAACTGCCACATAAATATGTGGATAGACACATTTCCAGCCACCAGTACTGCTTATCTGCCATTCTTGCTGTGAAGTGCATTAATTAAGGGATGTGAACAGCAATAATTCCTGTTATTTCCTTTGAAGTGGCCTATATACTTTTCATTCTACAAAGACTGAAACTCTTGGGTTTTCCAAATAAAAGATCACTAATCATTTATTAAATGTTATTAGCCTTTCATACAGTATTCTAAAATACTTTGATCTTAATTATATTATTGCTAAAAAAAAACTTCTGCATACAAGGAGAAAAAACACAGTCATGTATAACATTATAGTCAATAAAATATGTATTTACAATTTAGTTTCCAGGCACAAACACTATTTTTTAAAATAAGTTTGAAGATAGCTGTGAAAAATAAAAGTAGAAATTGCATAATTTTGTTGATATTTTCAACTTTCCTTAGCTCTGTGGTACTGGACAGATTAAAAATAACCCTCTTATCATTCCTGTATTGTGCTGTCTGTACAGCCTCTAACTGTACACATCCCAATACTGAATGAGATGTCGGTGCTTTGTAATTTTTCATAAATATACTGTATATATTGGTTGAGTAAAAATATTTGTTATTATGTATGTAATTCTATATGAACTTACCTGGCATTAATGAGGTACTGTGCTAAACTAATGTTTGCAGGGGAGCCTGTAATTGTGACTTGTCTCTCTCCATTTCCCTCTGAAGCATTTGCAATCTTGATCTGTGCGCCTGACATCTGCCGGATTTCATTTATTTTGCTGCCTTGTCTGCCAATAATGCACCCTATTAGCTGAACAAAAAATAAATATTATTTTCAGGGTGCATCGAGTAGTGAAAAAAATAAAATGATTTAGCTGATTTATACATAAAAAATCACTTGCTTTAGTCAGGTATAATCAACTGAGGTGTGCAAAGAAAAATCTTTTAAAAATAATTCAATACAGTTATGTAACAGTAGTAACAAAAGTGGCCTTTCATGGCATGGAAATTGCCACCTGTGATATCACCCTTAGCACAATGGGGCATTACTCATTTTGACTGGTATAGTTCTTTAAAGGAGAGCCACAAAGATCTACGTGACTCCACCAGCTAAGAAAGGTTGCCTATGGCCCACTGTACACAGTATAGCCGGAGGATGGGTATGTCTGACATGTCTAAAAATTACCTTTGCTTGCCAGTTATTAGGTAAACTGAGAGTATTGAAAACAAGTGCTTTCACATTGGTAAGGTTATTAATTAACATTTTAAAGGAGACATATTGTGCCATCAGTCTTTCAGCATCCCTCTTACTTAAATGTATAGGTTCCTAAGTAACTATAGTTTAAACTGTATTTAACTTCTTAAAAATTATATTATATTAGAGCTGTTCAGTGTCTAGGCTGAAATGAGAGTTAGGGATGTTATTCATTCTCCCACAGGAAGTCGACACAACCAGAGCGCCATCAAGGAGCGGCCTGGTCAAATTTAGACCTGAATAAGGTGCCAGGCTACCTAGTTACATACATTGCTTAACTTACATAGTAACATAGTAGCAAAAAAATTTGAAGAGTATCATAGACTGCTAAAATGCTTATACACGTTTGTAAAAAGCAGAAATAAAAAGGATAAAAGCTCTAATATCTCAAAAAGTGCTAGTGCATCAATAATTGAATTAAAACTCCATATCTATATCAATATCTGTATCAAAATTAATCAGATTTCTCAAGCAATATAGACTTTTTTATGATGTAGCAGACCGAACATTATGAAAAAAAAGGTCTTGTGTGTTGCACATTTTTTCACTTTGAACACAACACAACTGAATGAGAGCTCCCTGCAAATAATGCTTGCATGGATTTTGATACTGAGGGGCATATTTATCAAATATTTGAGTAGAGAGACATGACAGACAGCCTCACTTAGGCTCAGAGCATATGGGAGAGAAACTTGGGCTGCTATTGCAGAGTTCTGCTTGAGTTCTGACATCACTAGGTTGTTGCTCATAAGGAAGTGCTGAAAAGTTCAAACTGGTATGCTAGAAGATGTTCTGCCTTCAGTTATTTAACAAGAATTATAATATATATGATACATGATGATGGGCGAATTTATTCGCCAGGCGCGAATTTGAGACGAATTTGCGCGATTCGCAAAATGCCCGTGAAAATTTGCCAGAAAAAATTCGCCGGCGTCAAAAAAAAATTCGCCGGGGAAATTTGCGAATTTTCTGGTGAAACGGCGCAAATTCGCCCATCACTAATGATACATATTAGGCTAAGTGGAAAATCAAGGTCTATGTCTCTTTAACATTCCTCTTTACAAAAATAAACAATGTTCAGATTGTTGGTATTTTACAATGAAAAAGAATGAAAATCAGAATGAGAGACACATCAATTGAATCAACAAGGAATGCCAGGCAATACCAGGCCAGCGACTGAACTGCTTTACTGCAAATAGCAATATAATAATATGTTAGCTGGCACATACACATAGCTCAGTGCTAGCTACATTATTCACATTTTGCCCTAAGGATCAAAATGATTTAGCCAGTCACAAGTAAACGCTTTACATGCCTGCCAATGAAAGTAAGGTTGTGCATGTGTATGTGGATAGGGGCTACCAACATTCCCTTCACTTACATGGCAGGGGCAAGTTTTACAACATAGTGACAGATTCAGTTCAGTGAGAAAAAGCGATCTCAAAATTTATCACATGAAAATTCATGGACGAGATTCAATTAGAGAAAAAACATTTCTCCTAATTCAATTCCAGTTTTTCCCATATATTCCAATAAAGTTTTGACGTTATAAACTAAATTCTGAATTGAATTGCATCTCAAATTGAAACTCGTCTTTTCACATGATAAACTTTTTTCTCATTGAATTGAATCTGGCTCAATGTGTCAGAATCACGTAGAAACAATCTTGAATTGGTAGATGCTACAAAGAAGTGCAAGGTGCACTGGGGCATTTAAAAAAATTGATTTTCTTCTGTACCTAAATTAGCCCTAATATGTTGCACACTCTTTTTTATACTATAGAGTGAAGTAGAAGATTTCCTAGTGTAGTACACCTTTAGTTTCAGTACAAGTATAGGATCCGTTATACGGAAACCCCTTATCTAGAAAGATCCAAATTGCAGAAAGGCTGTCTCCGATAGACTCCATTTTATCCAAATAATCCAAATGATTAAAAATTATTTCCTTTTTCTCTGTAATAATAAATCTGTACCCTGTACATGATCCAAACTAAGATATAATTAATCCTTATTGAAAGCAAAACCAGCCCATTGCACGTATTTAATTTTTTCATGATTTTCTAGAAGACTTAAGGTATATTATATTATCTGGATCAAAGCAATGGGAAAAATTATTTTAAGAGAACTAATTCAGAACAATATTTTTATTCCATTGCTGCTAATGCATTGCTGAATTAGGTGAACATATTATTATAATAAATATGGGATATCTACATAATGAGTTAAAAATGTTGTGCCTGTTCCATTAAACCACTTTGAGATGTCAAGATAGAGCAGTGTTTTCAGACAATAAAGTGGATGTAAGCTCAAAAGGAAAATTAATGTAAGCTTCTCTGAGCACTTTTCTGATCTAAATTAATTTTCTATTTTTAGTGTTTTATACGTTAAGATTAAAGGTTTTAGGGACTTTTGATTTAGCTATTAAATAATGTATATTATTTGTTTGGGACACACAGGCTAATTATCTTAGCACCCAATTGTTTCACTGAAAGAATAAATTGTGTGTATTTTGAGCACACGTGGATGGCATAATTGCACTTACCTCCATTTCTGAAAAAATGGAAACAAAGCAATTTGGTCCTCCGGGAGGATGGATAGAGGGTCTACTGTCATGTGTGGGCCAGTCAATGAGCTATCAAACTTAGTACTTGAGGACAAGCTCCAACCAGATTTTAAAAATCCAATAATCTTACTATAAATTGTTGGCAACAATGAAGGATAATAGGTAATTCACTCAGCTTTACAGTACAAACACACTTACATCATTTGGAATAGTAAGCTCGTGGGAACTGGTTGGAGAAGAGGCATCCAGTCCTATACATAGGAAAAAAAGATGGGAAAACATGTAGAGAATTTACAAAAATAAAAGGAAAAAACTTGTCAACATATACTGTGTCACAGATGAGATGAAAAACATGAGAGAAAGCAAAAGTAGGTACAGAACTTACAGCAATGAAAAAGAGGGTGTTAAAAGGGAACAGGTGTAATATTTACATATGTTTTGATTTAATGTTTAGTATTAGTATGCTTCAACCCTTAATTTTATATTATGTTGTTTCAAATACTATTAAGAAACATGTGAGACGCTCAAACTAAAACATGGATATTTGGTTTCTGGAAATAAATGGGCACACTTGGTAGAAAGTTGCCCTCCCTGCCTACTTGAAGATATTCAAGAAAAAAAAAAGAAAATTCATGGTGACCAAAATAATAATACTGAGACAAGGGTTAGGTTAGGATAAACAATGAACATTGTTGGATTTAAAAAAGGATTAGTGGTATTTGAAGGATTGTAGGGAGCCAGGCTAATTAAAAGAATAAAGGAAATAGAAAATACTGTAAGTTGCATACATTTGTTTCATTGAGAGGGTGGGAGAGAAGGGAAAGGTAAAGAAGCAATTCAAGGATCACCACACTTACTGAGAAACACATGGCACATGAGTTTTATTAGGAAGGAACATGATGGGCATAATAAAAAGGTACAGAACACTGGAGAACATGGAACAAGCAGATATTACTTAAATCTTTTTATCACATAACATTACTTAAATAAGACCCAACATCCATTCTGATTTGAATGCAAATTTATAAGATGCAATGATCATAGTTAATGTTATTCCAATGTTTTATCATCTATCAATCATTTGGCATATAGACTTTTAATTAAATAATATAGCCTTCAAATTGAACAAAACAATTGTATCTTTACAGAGGTCCTTAATAGTAAAAATGTAATTGTATTGTTGCAGACCGTGCGAAATCATAACAATAGCATACTTAAATATATACTTTGAAAGTGTAAATTGAATTTAGTGGAATGTGATAAAAAGATATATCTACCATTTGTTATTTAGTAGGCATGTGCCAAATGCAAGACATTTCAAAAGGTATTGATATATTTGCTTATTTGGCCCTGAGGATGATATATATATATATATATATATATATATATATATATATATATTGTATATTGTGTACAGCTATACATACTATGTTGTATTGGATTTCCAGGCACAGGGCAGCTACTGGGTAGCTTAATGGAAGGTGGTGCTGTCCATGAATTAAGTGTGTATGTGAAATTAGTTATCCAGAAAGGCCGTCTCCCATAGACTCCATTTTTTCAAATAATCCAAATTATTTTCAAATGGTTTATTTTTCTCTCAAATAAATCAGTACATTGTACTTTATTCAAACTAAAATATAATTAATCCTTTTTGAAAGGAAAAACCAGCCTGCTGGGTTTGTTTAAGGTTTATTATAAAAAGCTTTTCTTTACACTGCTATAGAGTAAGCACTATTTATATATTTCATCAAACCTGCCATTTAAAAAAGGGAAAGTTATATTTCAGGGCATGCTTAAAGTGATACTGTGTCATTAATTAAGAAGTGGTGATATGGTTAATTATAAACCACCAACCAAGTCCCCAGCTATGTGATACATAGTAAGTAAACCACTTAACTAAGCCACTGAACGAGTTCTGGATCAGTTAATCAAACTGGTAGGTGCTGGGCTGTGGAAAGTTCAACAATAAACAATATGCCTGCCTAATAAAGGTACAGGCCCATTTTGACTGACAGCATTTTTTCTGGGTTGGTTGGTTAAGAGCATTGCAATGGAAGTAAGAGACAGCAGGGTTTGCTGGGCTGAAAAATATAATACTGCTCCTTTAAGTTTATTTAATGGATAAGATCATCAAATGCCACTGACTAAACATATAGAAGTATCCTATTCAGCTGTTTCAGCTATTACCACTCTTCTTCAGAGTACTAGGTTAAAAAATAGCCTACCTGTCCATCTGATTTTACATCCCTAATATTACTTTTATATATTTTTAGTAGCCTCACCCTATTTTATATTCTTTTACATCACTGGCCTCTAACTGCACACTGGCACATGCCTGCCAAATGTATTAGCTATTTAAATGGACAAAACAAAACTTATAAAATGTTAATTATCTGAAATTAGGCTAGGTAGATAAGACTGATAAAGCAAAGGTAAACACAGACACAGAAAACGGAAACAAGGTGCATTATATGAAAGAAAGAAAAGAGGATGGTATGGTCATTGACTGCATTTATAAAGAAAAGATGTAATAACCATGGGAAAATAAAGGTGTTAATAAAAGGACATTCTCAGGGGGTCATGGGTACGTACCAGGGAAACCAGGGGTGGTCTGCCCAAGGGGAGTAAAGGGGGTATGCTGCATAGCCAACTGGTGAAGCTTGGTCAACTGCAGGGCAGGATGGGAAATTAGAACTAACCAATCAAATGTAATTATTTCAAAGTACAGAAAAACCATCATGTTTTTAAAAAACAAAAAAAATTGATTATTGAATTAACACAAAACTAGGATAAATCATTGTTTCTAAACTATTGAAAGATAATTAAACAATAGGAATAATGCAATATTTAATGTTATTTCATGTAATGACTATTTGTTAATGTTAACAAGTAATTATGTATTACAAAGGTACAACTTAAATTCATGCAAAATTAAATGAACAAAGCAAACCAATGACATAGATTCAAATTACATTTGTATCTGGGCTACTATACTTTCTAATGCATTTCAAGACATTCATTCCAAAAGACATTTACAATCTATATTTACTGTATATTTACTGTAGAAAGTATGCAATGCCCAGAACAAATAAATCTGAAAAGTGAAGTATAATTGGCATGCGCTGAACTCACGTCTGGATGTGGGATAGCATACTGTCCCTGAATTGCAAATGCCTAAAAAAAATATATAAAAAAAGAAGTTACTCTTGGTGTTCACTTTTTCATGAATGTGCCGCAAAAGATTTAGGGGTTGTCACAAATCATCAAGCAGAAAGTGAAGTTTGTCTGTCATATAAGCTGATGCCATGTACCAATAATATTTACAGTCATATGAAATAGTTTGGAAACCCCTCTCAGCTTGTATAATAATTTACTCCACTTTTAACAAAAAAGATTACAGTGGTATGTCATTTCCCAGGAACATCTGGCATATTCTCTGAATAAAGATTTTTAGTGAAGCAGTATTCAGTTATATGTAATGAAATCAAATGTGAAAAACTGGCTGTGCAAAAATGTGGATACCCTTTTAATCTTGCTAATTTGAACGCATGTAACTGCTCAATACTGATTACTGGCAACACCAAATTGGTTGGATTAGCTCGTTAAGCCTTGAATTTCATAGGCTGGTATGTCCATTCATGAGAAAAGGTATTTAAGGTGGCCAATTGAAAGTTGTTGTGCTTCTGTTTGACTCTCATTTTGAAGAGTGACAGCATGGGATACTGTAAGCCACTCTCAAAAGATCTGAAAACAAAAATTGTTCAGTATTATGGTTTAGGGGAAGGCTACAAAAAGCTATCTCAGATGTTTAAACTGTCTGTTTCAACTGTAATCAGGAAATGGAAAGCCACAGGCACAAGAAAAAGGTCTGGCAGGCCAAGAAAAATACAGGAGCGGCATATGCGGAGGATTGTGAGAATTGTTATACGAAGATCACCTCCAAAGACCCGCAAGAGCGGATCTTTCTCCAGATGGCGTGTCTGTACATCATTCTACAATTCAGCGCAATTTGCACAAAGAACGTCTGTATGGCAGGGTGATGAGAAAGAAGCCCTTTCTGCAATCACATCACAAACAGAGTCGTTTGTTGTATGCAAAGCTCATTTAGACAAGCCACAGTCATTTTGGAACAAAGTGCTTTAGACTGATGAGACCAAAAATGTTTTTTTGAGTTATTTGGTCATAACAAATAACACTTTGCACGGTGGCAGAAGAACACAGCATTTCAAGATAAACACCTGCTACCTACTATCACATTTGGTGTAGGTTCCATCATGCGGTGAGGTTGCATGGCTAATCTAGGGGCCTTGTTAAAGTGAGGGTCGGATGAGTTCAACCCAATATCAACTAATTCTGCAGGATAATGTTAAAGCGTCAGTCACAAAGCTGAAGTTAGGCAGGGGTTGGATATTCCAACAAGACAATGACCCTAAACACACTTTCAAATTTACAAAGGCATTCATGCAGAGGGCGAAGTACAATATTTCCCCGACTTGAATATCATCGAAAACATATGGGACGATTTGAAGCAGGCTGTCCATGCTTGGCAGCCATCAAATTTTACTGAAACGGAGAGATTTTGTATGGACGAATGGTCTAAAATACAGCCATCCATAATCCAGACACTCATCAAAGGCTACTACTTTTGCAAAAGGAGGCTCAACTAATTTTGTTGTGATGCATATTGCATATACTCTGTTAATCCAATAAACTACACTATTGTTGTATACTAGTGTTTCTATAAGGCATGTTATATATTAAAAGGAAGTTGCTACTTTGAAAGCTCAGCACATGATAAACAAAACTCCAAAGAATTAAGAGGGGTTCCCAAACATTTTCATATGACTGTATATTAGACATTATTATCTCAGAGTTCCATGACATGTATATAAGCACTCACCCTTTGGTATTTATACAGGTATTGCAAGTCACCAAGGAGTTCCCCCCCCCCCCCTCTCTCTCTCTCTCTCTCTCTCTCTATAGAGAGTGAGAGAGAGAGAGAGAGAGAGAGAGACAGTGAGAAAGAGAGGCAGAGAGTGAGAGCGAGAACCTTGTGCATTAGTCCCTAAACTCAGTAACTGACAGCAGCACAGAACATGTGAAGTGAATCAGCAGAAAAGAAGATGGGGAGCTACTGAGGCAATTTTTGGGGGCAAAAAATGCATTGGACTGGTGTAGAATCCCAAAACATAATGTACAACATTTCTGCCCTACTTCTTGAGTTAAGGTTTAGTTCTCCTTAAATTAGGTAATTGGAGACATAGGGCTTATATTTTATAATTCAATGATTGGATTATGGCGTAGGTCAAACTCCAGGATAGGTCAAACAAAGTACGCATGCCAAACAGAGTTGTGCAAGTGTTGTAGAAAAAGAATGTGGCTACAATGTATTATGGATTTTACTAGAATGATCTAGGCCAATCCTGTGATAAGTTCACTTTTAATTGTTTTGAATAGCAAAATTATAGGCAAATCCTCAAGATACTAGTACCGATATCCAGATGTGAACAATACCCATGTTATTAAAATTTCAATGTTCAATATCCTATGCAATGAGATTTATATTAAATGAAGGTTGTGTTTATGATAAACACATAAGGATACTTAGGGCAGAGTATCATATTCAGGTTTCTTGCACTTGGGGCAGATGCACTAAAGTTTGAACTAGGTGGAAGTTAAGCTGACTAAGGGATGTAGAACAGGGATATGAATGAAATTCTAGGAAGTGTAAAATTTGACGGACAAAGTGGAGCACAGCATGAAAAAATATAACATTTGTTCTTGGACTCAAAATCTACATGAGAAAATAAATATAAATTGTGCCACAAATGCACCAATACTCCAAAAATAAATGTGGGGTAGTATGAATAAAACCCATTTTCATCAGACAATTATTTCAGTTGATATTAAACACTTAATAATAGTATTTCTGGTCACAATATACTCACAATATGTAAGGTACAATTATTAATTCCAGGGCAACCCAGTACAAGATATTGCAGAAAAATAGAACCAAAACCAAATCTATCTACTGGCGGTTATACTGTATGCTGTAATATTTACATGACATTTAATAAGTTAGGTGAGCTACGTTGGTGGTTTAAATAGAGCTATAAAATCATTTTCTCAGGTAGGGTTACCTTTACTAGTCAATATTTTACTAGTCATAACTTTCAATGGATCTATAAACTCTCAAAAAATGTTACGTGTAAAAAGCTTGATTTAAAAAAAAACTCCCACTGACAAAGAATTTGTCATAGTACAGTTTGAATTTGAATGTTGATAAATCAGCGCCTCTGCATGCCACAAGTGTGATCTTCTAGCAACATGAGTGTTATACACTTTGCTATAAATCTGTGGAGGGATTTCTCCATGGATGCATTGTATTTTCTGGTTGGTAAGCAGCAATAACTTCAGTGTCTGTGCAATTTAATAAGCCCCACCTTAGCATGGAGACACAAAAAAGCCAAACACATTGTTACAGGTGTTGACTGACTAAATATCTGCAAGTAACTGGGGTAAAGAATTTTTTACTAGATTTATAGTGCAGGCTTTTAAGGTCCCAGCCTGCCCTTATCACGTATCTTACCTGAGGATTAAAGGTCATTAAATGACAAAACCAAAGCATTTAAAGCTTTGATTATTTATTTTCTCATTAAAAAGGCTAGAGGTAAAGAATGAACAACTTTAAAATTTGTGTAATGTTTGACTGTTCACACCAAATCTACCACTGTGCAATACCTATCTATACTGCAATTTAGAAAAATAAAATACATAAAAAAAAGTATGTCCAAAAACTTTACATTCACAGCTAAAAAATGTACATGAAGAATCAAAGTAAGATCATGCAGTTACATAATGTAAAATCTAGAATGGTAAAGTAGATAGAATCTACCTTGTGCAAGCAACATCTGAAATATAATATGTACTCTTATACTATACCAGGAAAGAGAGAAACTAACAGGTGTTGGTTGATGTTGGGCCAGGACGGTATGATTTCCAGCTGAGGCCAAAATTGCATCCGCTCTTACCTGGCCTCCAGTAAAAATAATAGGTCCAGATGCTGGCTTTGGACGGTAAGGGATAGTGGCACCTTTTGGCGGTGACTTTAAAGATGAAAACATAAGACATTAATTCTTTTTAACAGACGCACTATAAAATATAACACTATATCAATAAGAAATCAACTTACATGTATTTGATTTAACAACAACAAAAAAAAACATTAACATTTTAGAGGAATGCTAATGTGCCCAAAAACGGTGTCTCTCAAAATTTAGCAGTAGACAAAATAAGAACATAACAACACAACAAATTTAAAAATCTGTTTTTGTGTTTCATGCAACTCTGCCCTATATATAAAAACAAATATCAAATAATTTCTGTAGTAGGTGGAAACATGCATTCATCTGTGAGTGTTAAGAGGACTTACTTCTAGCATGACCACACAAATTTGTTTAACACATTGAATGATCGCATCTGGGGTTCCTGATATGGTAACTGCTCGCTCTGTAGAATTTGGTAGCATATCTCCTGCTACTTGTACTTGGGCACCTGTGGACTTCAGAGTAACACAAAATAAACCATATTATTAGAATGAATGTGCTTTCTGTTGTTATTGTTCTGAATTGTTAATGTTTAGCTTAAAATACAATTTTTGTTTTACTTTTTCTGTGTTCAGACAGACATAGACAGATTGTGAT
Source organism: Xenopus laevis (assembly GCF_017654675.1). Classification (NCBI taxonomy): domain Eukaryota; kingdom Metazoa; phylum Chordata; class Amphibia; order Anura; family Pipidae; genus Xenopus; species Xenopus laevis. The sequence continues at coordinate 60,166,897 of NC_054382.1, forward strand.
CCAGCAATGGCAACAGCAATGGATTGCTTCAGTTTATCTACTTTTAAAAGTGTGATTTTGCACACAATGCAAAATCTGTTACGTATTTTATCTTCTCAGTAGAAGGATGTGCCTTGGTTTTGAGATCCAACCTCATCCCAAACAAGTACCATTAATTGGAATTAAATCACAATAGTTTTGCTATACCTGTTTAATAAAAATACATTTTTTGGCTTGCTACTATTTTTAGCTTGATACTATTTCATTAACCTAGGTTGTTTATTTACAAAATAGGATGCATGGTCACAATAAAAAAAGAAATTATACAACTTTAAATTATTAACATTTAAAAAACAAATATTTTTATTTGTATTTTTCAGCTGGCAAGATGCAAAGAGTCTGCATACAAGAGCATTTGAGCTAAATGAAGATAAGTAAAGTGATAATGCATAGTGATCTGTAAATGCCTTGGCATTTTGGGGTGAGGGATAATGATGGTTACAGGTCAGTGAAAAATGCCAAAAGCTTCAGATTTACAAACTTGTTTTTAATGTAACTTCTAATGGAATTAGTGGAAATGATGTAACAGTTCTGTAGTCCCCAATAGACTTGCACTGCATTAAAATTAATGCTGGGACTCCATACCATACATAAGGTTAGTTCACATATTATGGGTAATTAGTCCAAGCCTCCACCAAATGTTGGTTAAATGAACAGTAGTACTCTATGCACATATTCTTGGGGTACAATACTGATGAGAGAAGACAGCAACAATTATGCAAAATTTGCCTAACCAACTGAAAACTTTGGGGCTTATTTATTAAACTTCCAATTTTTGGGTCGAGTTTTTAAAGGGGAAAAAACCTTTTAGAGGGAAAAACTTGAAACTCAATGGAAGTAGGTCCTTTTAACAATTGGAACATTTTTATACCTTCAGGATTCTCAATAGTTTTGAGCTGTTTGTTAATGGTTTTTGTTTGATAATCCAATATATTTTTTGGAGAGTCAATACATCTATTTATTGAGACTTTTTGTTGCACCGCTTTTTTGAAGAAGTTTTGTTGGTAAATGAAGAGGATTCAGGTTATGGGAGTTTGGTAATTTTGTGTGAGAAAATGTTGAGTTTAAGAACCCCTCTTAGAGGTCTATTTAAAAAAACTCGACTTTTTCTCACTAAAAAAAAGTTGACTAAACTTCCAGACGTGACTCCCCTTAATTTACCAATAATCGTTCTCAAAAAATCAGTGCAACAAAAAGTCATTACAAAATCGAGTACCACTTCGAATCGTGCAACTTTTTTAAATTGATGCTCTGTAAACTTTATTGAATGGTCGACCTGAAAACTCAAATTTATTGAATTATCAAACAGAAAACTGCACAAACAGCCTGAAACTATAGAGATGGTAAAAGAGAGAAGGTAAAAACCATGGGGCAAATTTATTAAAGGGCAAAGTGACTAACGCTGGCGATGATTCGCCAGCATGACGTCATTTCGCTACATCGTCGATTTACTAAATGGCGCAGCGTCACTTCGCTAGTGAAGGATATATATGCTAGCGTTGCTTTGCATTCTAAGGCCAGGCGAATTTTTGCTCTAGCGAATGGACGTAACTAAATTCACTAAGATGCGGATTTTACTGAAAGTCACATCTTTCGCCAGACTTGCCTTCACCAGCTCAGACCAGGAGAAGTACAATGGAGTGAACAGGACTTCCTCAGTTTTTAGTGGAAAAAATTTCTAAGTCCCAAAAAATGCTGGAGTCTTTTCCTGTTTTTTTGGATAACTACTTTCCCCCATACGTTTTCTAAAATATGGAACAAAACAATGCAGTGGGCTCATGTGTAGGGCATTATTACAACTATATTTCGTTTATTAAGGTTCCCTGGACTTGTGTAATGTAATGTATTTGCTGCAACATATACGTCCATTAAACTTTATAATTTCCCGATGTATGCAAATTAGCCTGATCGAAGACCACTAATGAAGTTGGGCTAGGCATAATTGAATGCTAGCACATCTTCACTTTGATTGTCGACGCAACGCTAATGAAAATTTGCAATTGTTTGGCGCCCTGGACGCAACTTCGCATTTTAGTAAATTAGCGTTGTCTGAGCGAATTTTCTCCTGGCTAAGTATAGTGATGGGTGCGAAGCCCTTGCTGGCGAATTTTCGCAGGTTAGTAAATCTCCCCCCATGTTCCAACTGTTAAAGGGACTATCTGCCCTTGTCTTCTACATGATCTCGACCGGTTTTAGCTGGAGTATTTTCGGAATTTAATTTTTAGCAGCTTCAGAGCATAGTTAATCTCAAAAAAATGTTGTACTGTATTTCTCTAAAGATTTTAGTTTTTCCCTTTAAAAACTGAACCAGAAAATTTTGAGGTTTAAGAAATAGACCCCAGTTTCTGTTTTCATTATTCTTATCATCCCTCAAGCCTTTGTATGTTACAAGCTATTATTCATATTCATTAAATAACTATTTTTCAAGAGTGGTATGAAATCATAATCAAACACTTACCTCTCTGATCTCTTTAATTTTAGATCCCCCTTTTCCTATAAGTGAGCCACACTGGCTTGCAGGGACGACTAATCGCAAAGTGACAGGGGGTTTGCTTGTCACTGTGCTGTTTGTCATGGAAGCGTTGATATCCTGGGAGGAGATAATGATAATAAAGAAGGGTTCTGACTCTATACTGTACTTTAATTCAGTAATTAAGTATGTGATAATTTATTGTCCCTTTATTCTATTAATGACAGTATATATGAGGGAACTTAATTTGGTTGGTTAGTATTATATAATTCAGTTTAATTTAGATTTCATCAAAATAGTAATCAATGGAAGGCTACAGTACTGCATATGGTGAAATACAGTGGTTTTGAAAGAGATCTGGTTTAAAAATGTGCAATATATTTAAGCATTTAAATATATATATATATATATATATATATATATATATATATATATATATATATATATATATATATATATATATATAGATATATATATATATATAACCAAAGGAATGGTGCACTCCGTAGACAAAATTAATACCTGGGTGCCAGCATGGGAAATAAGCAGTGAAAAAGGATTGCGGCACTCACAGGGTTTTAGTGAAAAAACAAAAAATGTTTTATTATTAAGCCTCAACGTTTCGATCCCCCACAGGGATCTTCCTGTTTGATATGTAGAAAACCTTCACAATGCATTATTATTGTAAATAAAGTAAGCCTGGCATCTCATGTAGAGCTAAATCACAATGCACTACTTAACCATGTAACAGAAAAATAGCAACATAGTAGCAAGTATGTATCACTTGGTAATATAGAAGTAACTTACATTCCAACAGACACCTGTTACATAGCGTGTAGTGATAAGAGGGGGGGGGGGGGTAGGAAAAAATAGTTTAGAGAAGGATAGGTAGAGAACATACCAGAAGTCTTTCCTTTTAAAAAGTCAAAAACATTAGTGAATAAAGGAATTGATATGGTCTTCTTAACTGCAAAATCAAATTAATGTACATTTTCTAATATAGTACTGGAGCCTCTGCACTGTTTGTATAATTGACAATAACTTGTATGGATCTTAGCATCACCTCAAGTCAAGTCTCCATGCATATACTGCATTGTTGGTTGCACCTGATACTGTGTCAGTAATTCAGTAGTGCCTGTACTGAAGTCAAACGGTAGTCCCCAAATAGGCCATTCATTTTATTAAGGTGCCCATTAAGAAAATTATGAGTAAGCGCTAGATACTAGGATTTGTCTGTCATCTGTGTATATCAAGCAGGGAAGTGAGCTGGCGGTCCTCCTCCCATATAAAGGGCCTCCAAACACAGGGACATTTGACACCATCCCGTCCTCTATGAGGTACTATAACTCCTGTGCCATTATTAAACATGCTGTAACAGCATAAAATAGAATATCAATATTTAAGTTACTTGGAAATGTATTTACAACAAGGATAATTTTAAGCACTTACAAGATATATGTAGCTAAAAGGACCAAGCAATGTGTCACACCTCCTATGGAGAGGCAGTGAAGGAAATCTAAACACCATGAAGCATATTACAGAAATAAAGACTAGAGCTAAAAATAGATGGGAAAGTTCAGTGGTCCATTGCAGATTTTTCAATAAAACAAGGACATTATAGCAATATTGGTACCAATTACTGGTACAGTACCAGGTGCAATTGTCTTGTTTTAAAGGCCAAAAAATCTGAATTTTTAGAGGAAAAAAGCTAAAATGTCTCACCTTTTAGGGGGGTATTTACTAAGATTCAACTTTTTCTCATATCTCTATATAATAAAATTGACCATACTTCCAAACTTGAATACCCTTAATTTACCAATAAAACAAAACAAAAAAAAAAAATGTGCAAAAAAGTCGAGACAAAATTGTGTGTCAAATTGATTTTCTATTTGAAGCTCAAAAAAGGGATTATCGCATTTTTGAGTGAAATCCTGCCTGAAACCCTTGACAATCAGCAAGAAACGGGACTGTCTGCCATTGATTTTTACATATTTCAACTGGTTTTAGCTGAAGTATTTTCGTATTAGGGTTTTTTAGCAGCCCCTTAAAGTGCAGGGCACTGGTTAAAAGAAGTTACACATTATTACAATGCATGACTATTGTTTCTGAACTCAGAACCCCCTAACATACTATTATGTAGTTCAGCTGGATAGCCACAGGTTGACCAGAAACAGGACAAATTCCCTTTTTAATGTTGTTAAAATATTTCTGTGCCTTTTTTAAATGTATGCATAGCAAATAAAGTAAAATATGAGTTAAAAGAGTTTACATATAAACATCTTGTTTTGACAAGGCTGATATCCAGCAAAATTAAGAAGGGTATAGTGCTCTGTGTCATTGGTTTTGTGCTAATTAAAAGCAGATCAGTGACACTTGTTGAGAAGCACACTTGCAGGGATTAACATGGAATCTGCAAATACCTAACAAAACTCAGGCATACGCTGAACAGCAGTTGGCTTGCAGTCACCAACTGCTGAAATGTTTCTATTAGCAGCTATTAATGTCTTCTGGGATTGCATCTTTCATCTAACAATACAATCTAAATATTTGTACTTATCTGAATCCTAGTATTTGTCCATAAATGTAAATATGTATTTTCACATCATAAGTATATTTTGTGGACAAACATATTTTATTTTGCTTTGTCTAAAACCTTTGGACTGAGTCTGCTGTAATGCTTAGTAGAGGCCTTCTCCTAATATCAACAGCATTCATCCAGGCATATACAGTTGTTGCTGTTGGCAATGTTGCTCATGTAGATAAAGACTAATGCACAGAAAACAGGAAATTGTTTATTACTTACCGTAATTTCTGTTTCCTGGTCACCTTCCATGGCAGCATTCACCAATGGGTTAACTGCCCTTCGGGCCAATGGACAGGACTTCCTCCAAAGTTAAAAGTCAACTCCTCCCCCCACTCACCTGTCTTGGTAATAAGCTTGTCCGTACAGGGTGGGAAATCCCTGGTGAATGCTGCCATGGAAGGTGACCAGGAAACAGAAATTACGGTAAGTAATAAACAATTTCCTGTTTTCCTAGTCACCCATGGCCAGCATTCACCAATGGGAACTACAAAGCTAAAAACTAGGGAGGGAATACGCTACAAATGCAGTGAAAGAAAAAAATTTATTCAGTGAAATGTACAACTGATTGCAAGACTTTTCTCCCAAATCTTGCTTCATGCGAGGCCAAAACATCTAATCTATAATGCTTTATAAATGTGTTGATTGACGACCACCTGGCAGATCTACAGATCATCTCTGGCGATGCTTTGGCTTCCATCGCCCAGGAACTGGCCAATGCCCTCGTGGAATGGGCTTTAAGTCCCCGGGGAACCTTCCTGCCTGCTGTGTTATACGCTTTGGCAATAGCTGCTATTATCCAAGAGCTCAGGGTCCTCTTGGAGGGAGCTTGGCCCCTCCTAAAGCCACCAGGAATCACAAACAGATGCTCAGATTTCCTCCAGTCTTCTGTCCTTTCCAGATAGACTTTAATTGCTCTGACCAGATCCAGAGTATGCCAACGATTTTCTTTTTCCGTCCTTGGAGATGGACAGAATGAGGGAAGTATCACCTCCAAATCCATATGAAACTTGGATACGACTTTAGGAAGAAACTTGAAAGCAGGCCGCAAGATAACTTTATCTTCAAAGATAGTCGTAAAGGGCTCTTTGGCAGACAATGCTGAAAGTTCACCTACCCTGCAGGCTGACGTCACTGCTACTAGTAGCACCACTTTCAGGGTTAGATTCCACAACGAAGTCTCCTGCAGTGGTTCGAATGGAGCCCGAGATAAAGTGTCCAACACAAATGGAAGATCCCATGGTGGGGAAATATTCTTAATACATGGTTTAATCCTCATCAAAGCATTAAAAAATCTTTGGACTAGTGGATCCAGCGCCCAACTTCTTCCTGACAATGCTGAAATTGCTGAAACATGCACCCTTAGCGTGTTTATGTGAAGGCCTTTTTGATACCCCGCAAAAAGGAAATCTACCAGCAGAGAGGCCGACACCTCGGAAGGATCTCTACCACCTGCTACTGAAAACTGCACAAATCTCTCCCAGATCTTATAATATTGTGCTGAGGTTGAATTTTTCCTTGATTTCAGAAGAAAATCAATAACCTCATTGCTCAGATTATGAGTCTTGAGCCTCTCCCTTTCAACCTCCAGGCCATCAAGGATAGATGATTTCCTTCCTGACAATGGATCATCCCTTGGGATAACCATCCTGGAAATTCTGGAATCTTCCTGGGCCGAAAGCACGCCAACCTGCGAAGTAGTGGGAACCATGGTCTCCTCGGCCAGAAGGGAATCACCACTATAGCCTCCGATGATTCCTGATCTATTTTCTTCAGAACCTTCCAAATGAGGGGGATCGGAGGGAAGACATAGATCAACCCTATGGACCAATCTTGAGTTAGGCCGTCTAGGGCCGCTGCTCCCTTGCACGGGAACCTTGAAAAAAAGACTTGACACTTCTTGTTTTGATCTGAGGCCATAGCATCTATATCTGGAAGACCCCATGTCTCCACTAGGTCCCGGAAGATGTCTCCGTGTAGGCTCCATTCTCCAGGATCTATAAACACTCGACTCAGAAAATCTGCCTTTCGATTTTCTACTCCTGGCAGATGTACCGCTGTCAGACTCCTTAAACGTGATTCTGCGAACTGAAAGATCCTTTCTGCTTACCTTAGCAACGCCATACTTCTGGTACCTCCTTGCTTCTGAACATATGCTACTGCTGTCACATTGTCGGACATGATTTTTACATCCTTTTCTTGTAAAAACTCTGTGAAGGAAGAAAGTGCTTCGCCTATTGCCCTCAGCTCTAGAATATTTGCCGGATCTTGATTGCTCTTCCATAAGCCTTGAACGCACTGATCTTGCATATGTGCCCCCCAACCGGTTCCTGAAGCATCGGTCGTTATGACCGTCCACTTGGGTTCTTCCAGGTACGTACCCTTTCCCAGATTGTCTTGGACGCACCACCAATCTAGACTGTCTTTTACATCTTGTGGTATTCTCAGTCTCTTGTGTAGATTTAACTGGGGATTTCTCACTTTTCTTAATAGGAAGTTTTGCAGGTGTCTCGAGTGCCATCTTGCCCACTTCACCATTTGTATAGTTGAAGACATCAAGCCCAGTATTCTCAGACAATGTTTCACTGTTATGATCTCCTGACTCCTGAAAAACATAACTGCTTGGATCATGTTCTCTTGTTTCTCCATTGGTAGGCTTACCAGATTCTGTGTTGTCTGAAATAATGCCCCGAGAAACGTCAGAGATCTTGTGGGGAACAAGTTGCTCTTCTCTATATTGACGACCCATCCGAAAAACTGAAGGAAGTCTAGCACCCTTCTTGTGTGAACTTCGGCTTCCATTTGTGATCTTGCCGTCACCAGAATGTCGTCCAAATAGTGAAAAACTGATATGCCTTCTTTCCTTAACTCTGCTATCAGCACAACCAGAACCTTTGTGAAAACCCTTGGTGATTGCGACAGGCCAAAGGGGAGACACCTGAACTGGACATGTATTTCGCCGACTGCGAATCTTAGGTATTTTCTGTGCTCCGGGCAAATAGGTACATGGAAATATGCATCTTTTAAATCTATATTCGACATCCAATCCCCTACTGAGACGGCTTGAATGATCGAGCCTAGGGACTCCATTTTGAACTTTCTCTTTATTAGGAATCTGTTCAACCTGCGCATATCCAACACTGGTCTCAGGGCCCCTGAAGCTTTTTTTACGAGGAAAAGCCTTGAATAGAACCCCTCGGTTCTTTCGTCTTGCGGTACCATCTCGACCGCTTCCGACCTGAACAATTGGTCTATGTACTCTTGAACTAAAGAATAACTCTCCTCTGAGTTTCGAAAAGAAGAAACTAAAAAATGATGCTTTCTTGGCAGACTTGCAAATTCTAGGCGTAATCCGCCCTGTATTGTACTGCACACCCAGTGATCTTGGATATTTTCGGCCCAGACTTGAGCAAATAACGCCAACCTGCCTCCTACTGCCGTCTGAGCCGATCCACCCTCATTGTCGTTGTGAGGTAGAGGCTGAGGTGGGAAAAACACTAGTTCTTCTAACATTCCCTCTGGGGACTTGACGACCGGATCTCCATGATGTCTGTCTGGAGAACTCTCTCCCCGGTCTATATTGTCTCGCCCCTCGAAAGAATCTTTCCTTATCTCTCGAGAAAGGAGGCTCAAATCTTCCTCTTTTATTCTTCCTGTCCTGAGGCAGAAAGACGCTTTTCCCTCCAGACACTTTCTTTATAATTGCGTCCAACTTCTCTCCAAAGAGCATTTCTCCCTCAAACGGAAGCTGGCACAAATTATACTTGGAAGATGCATCCGCAGCCCAAGGCTTCAGCCACAAGGCCCTTCTTGCCGCTACTGACAGTGCCATGGATCTCGCTGTGAAGCGTACAAGGTCTATTGAAGCTTCTGAGATAAACTCAACAGCCGCCTTACAATCTGCCACCATCTCCAGCAGTCTTTGTCTCTTTACATTGGACGTAACTGCTTCATCAATGTCTGAAAGCCAGAGTTTTAGGGCTCTAGAAACCGATGTCAGCGCCACTGCCGGTCTACACGCGGCCCCTGCTGCGCAATATGATTTTTTCAGATTGAACTCCATTCGTTTTTCCATCGGTTCTTTAAATACAGCCGCATCATCCACGGGTAACGTGGTCCTCTTAGCAAGCCTCACTACTGCCGCATCCACCTTAGGAGTGGCATCCCAGAATTTTGCTTCCCCCTCTTCAAAGGGATATTTCTTTAGGAATTTTCCTGATGTTTGAGGTCTCTTCTCTGTCTTCTTCCATTCCGACTTCACTATTTCTTTAATAGAAGCATGGACTGGAAAACAGGCCGACCTTTTCTTTAATGCTGGAAACAATCTGTCTGCTGAGGATAGCTTCGAGGGTTCTGAAGGAAATGTCAATGTTTGACGTACTGCTTTTATCAATGGCTCTATGATAGCCAGATCCAAACTTGACTCCTCTTCAGAGTCTATCTCCCCCTCCTCTGAACCTCCAAATGAGTGGAACTCAGAAATGTCAGACAATTCGCCTTCTGAAACATCCGAAAAAGATTCTGTTGGCCTTGTATAGGAATGTCTCGGTCTCTTCTTGACATTCGACACTTCTTGGAAACCCTGTACAACTGCTTGTTTTATCACTTCCGCCAAGGAATCCGTAAAAGCTTGGGATGTTGGAACTTGTGACACCCCTGCTTCCTCTTGATTCTGTGTCATAGGACTGGACTTTTCTGGAGGCTTGTCCTTTTTTTCAGCGGCAGGAAGGCTGCAAAATGACAACAGAAATAAAAAGTGTTTACCTCTTTAAAGCATCACACTCTCTCTCTCCTTTTTTTTTTTTTTTTTTTACCTTTCCCCTTGGGGTGAGGTGGTTTGCCCGGCATTCCAGGATCCATACGCGAGCTGCTTGCCACACAGCTTACTTCTCAGAAACAGGAAGGGCAAGATCCTACCTGACACACCCCTTATAAAGAGGATGCCTTGTCAAGCATAAAACTCTAAAACTGCAGCACAGGACCTTCTATTTATGCCTATGCATACTGCCTGGTGGATACTTTTGGCGCCAAGGGCTTTAATTGCTCAGCCCTTACCCAACATGGCGCCCCAGGCTTCAGCTTACCCACTCTTCACAATATCCTATTTGGATGTACTGAGGGCGCAAGGATCGTCTGACTATGCGCCTCTCAGCTTCCAGCCGTGGCGCATGTCTCCCTACTCATCGCTTCCTCGTTCAGCGATGCGGCTGGTATCCGAAGCCTGCGCGCCTCCAGTGACGTCATCAGAGCGCGTCCGCCTGGCTTCCGCCGCACCACACAGCAGCGTCGAACGCTGTCCTGTTCCACATTGTCTTGCGCTCCTGCCACCTAACCCGCTTATGGGGAGGTATGGCTGGCCTCCTGGCACCCCTGCACCAGTTCCGGCCCCCCTTAGCTAACCCCTTAACAGGGGAGCATTTGGGCTTCCAGCAGGCAAACGAGGGGAAAAAGAGAGAGGCTGAGAGAAAAAACCCCAGTGCTGGGATAAATGGCCGCATTACCGACGACCTGCATCCATTATCCATTGACCACGGACAGGACAAAAAAAGACAGGTGAGTGGGGGGAGGAGTTGACTTTTAACTTTGGAGGAAGTCCTGTCCATTGGCCCGAAGGGCAGTTAACCCATTGGTGAATGCTGGCCATGGGTGACTAGGAAATAATGTCCTGCACAAACAATAATCTAAGATAATTTCCTTATCAATGGTACTGTAAAAAAACAATAATCTAAGATAATTTCAGTATCAGTGATACTGTAACATAAATATATTGTAAAACTAAAATCTTAATAACAAGTTTTCTTTTTAAATTTATTTTACAGAATTATATATGCAAAACACATATCCCATATCTGCTAAATGAGACACATGTACACGGTGCATGTTGATGTGTTCCTGGTGAAGCTTATCTGGGAAAGTTGTTGTTAAACAAGTAAAAGATCAAGCTTCCTTTTTAGAAATAATAAAAGTAGGCTGAGTTCAACCGCTACTAACAGAGTCAAAGAATCACATCGCCTCTTTTATAGGTCTGAGATAGATTGTAATTACTGTATGTGTAATCTGAACATCACGGGTTCAATGCCCAGCACAAGTAATTTGACATAACTAAAATTGTAGGGCAACAATAAATCATAATCTGTGTCTGAAATTCTTTTAAGAACTTATATGAAGACTGATAACTTGATGAAATGTAAAATGACCTGTAAGCATACACACATTTCTTCTTCTGTCTACAGTGGCTTTTAGTGTATGTTGAGTACATAGTAAACTGAAAGGGCACCTATCATCCTCTTTGTCACCTTAAACCTGGTGCAGCTTCTAAAAGCCGACCAGTGATTAGCTTTAAAGCCTTAGGAACCCCCAAAGAGCAAGTTATGGGATCTGAAAAGAAAAATGTAATTTAAAATATATTAAACATTGGAGAATCCATTTATTTTACACTGTATATGAATTCTGTGTGCATGCAGTACTTTACACAATAATGTATAAAATAAAAACAGTACAAGATGGAAAAATGAACACATGACCAGAAGAAAATGTAGATTGTTTGTGTTCCTCTGAAAGAAATAAAATACCCGTATGTGTCAACCCTTAGGGACTTCAGTATTCCTTTTGTTAAGCCCAACTCCCCGCCAGCTTTAATTACATTCTGTCACCTGTTCTTTTATAGCTGACTATGACTTAGGGGGTTATTTAATAAAGCTTGTTTTTTTCTAATTTTCATATTTCAATAAACTCATTTTTGGTTTTTTTTATTATTATTCACAAAAATATCAGTAGGATTTTACAATTTTATCATATTTTCCAGACACCATCTTAGGAGCATAGATGGTCAGTTTGCAAGGGAGAAGGAGGCACATCTGGCAAAAAAAATTGTAGAAGGAGGTAGAGTGGGGGAGGAATGGGGGGAGGAAGTTAGTGATGTGGGGGCTCAGGACTTGTTTGAGGAGGGCCAAGACGAATGCATGGAGGGAGCTGCTTCTCGAACAAGTCCAGGGTCTCAGGGGCAGGGTTTAGAAAGGGGGGCCACAGTTAGTGAAACCAGTGAGTGGGAGGGGGAGGGAGAAGCATCTGGAACTGCAGCCAGGACAGTGGAGGGCAAGGGCCACCGAGGAATTGGAGGAGGAAGATTTCTCAGTGCCCTTGCAGGAGATCATCTTGCTTGGCAGTGGGTCCTGAGGCAGGGTAAAAATAAGGTTGTTTAGTGGGGGAGGGGACCCCAGGAGAAGTGCTCAGCAGGTAGGGGAGGGGGGAGGATTATGGGGACAACCCATCAGGTAGGGTTAAGAAGAGAGCCCCACTATCAGCCCCAAAATCCAGCAGGAGAATGAAGAGGCAAAGAAGGGACCGGCCTCCAAAATCAGTCCACATTTCACCAGTGAGGAGAATATGGTGTTAGTAAATGAGGTACTGCGACAATGGGACATGTTGTTTGTTGTGCACTCCCATTGGCTCACTGCTGCCAGATGCAGACAACTATGGCAGCAGGTGGCGGATCATGTAAGCTATGTAATTGATTTGTGCCGTGACAGACACACGACATATAATCGCTTCAGTTACCTGAAGAGGTGATCAGAAACAAAATTGTGGCCAGGAGGGCGAAGGTCCAGAAGGCTGGGGAATATACAACTGTTTATCAAGAGTTGACTGCTTTGAGACAAGATCTTATGGTTGAGCTATACCAAAGTAGGCTCCTGGGGCTGCCTCTGCTGGGCCTGATGAAGGGTCACTCCCTGGGCCCTCTTCTGCACCTCTACCACCACTGAAAAATTCTGCCCAACCAGCTAGGTCAAAGGGGTGTGGAAGGGGGTCCAACCCTGTTTGTGAGCTCACTAAAAAGCCAGAGTAAGTGTCCTATCTGTGTCACTGCTTTCGCTTTCCAACCTTTAGTGGCCAATACCTCTTCACCCAGTCCCTCTGTGGCCTTAAACTGAACTGATGCATCTCTTCAGAACTACCACGATCCGCTACACGATCCGGTGGAAATGAGCACCATACAACAAGTCCCATTGTTTTTAAAATCCTTATCCTAAATGCTATATTTTCTTCACTGAGGAGATAACATGTGGGAAGCACTTGTAACATCTAAGTACATGTGCTCTAATATATTTTCATCATGCATTTGCACAATTACAAATGTGGCAATGCCTGTGTGTTGGCCCACTGAAACAAACACACACTGAAGAAGCAAATGTTGCATATATAATTAGAATATACAAAATTCTCTTTCTTTATGGAAATTTGAAACATCTTTCCATATATGTATTGGAGCAGCTAAAGCAGATGCTACTTACAGGGTGCCCGCAGTGATGTTGGAATTGTGGGGGAAATGTGGTATTGTGGGTACAGTCATTTTCACAGAAAAACACACTTTGCACAATGCCTTTGTAAACTAGCCCTTTAATCTATAAAATGTAAATTGCGGTATAATGGGATAATATATAATTTTGTAATTTTAGCTTTAAAATTAGCCTTTGTACAGAATTCATTACTAATATGTGCTTCATTATTGCCACTGAACAGGTGGCAACAAAATATCTGCTATGAGTCTTTTGGCTATATGAGAGAGCAATAATATGCATTATGCAATCCTTGTCAAATTATTAAAAAGTCCTAATTTAATCAAACATATGCATTAATACAATTTACAATACTTATTTTTACAGCTGTGTAAATCATGATTAGCCATGTTCTAAAATATAGGCCAAATTTATTTTCAACTATTTGACACAGATCAATTATTTGCATCTAAACTCTAGATGCAAATTCGATCAACTCAAATTTATTAGGGTAAACAGATTGCGCATGCCATTATAATTATGTAGTAGCTGCATAATATTGATAAATTAAAAATATAACTCCCATTAGCTTTATTACTCTTTGTAACTTCCAATATTATAATGTATGCTGTGCATAATATATACAGAAAAAAAGCAAGAAATGTTATATGAAATATAAAAAAAATGACATCATAATTTAATTATGCAGTTACAGAGCTGAAGGTGTATGATTATTCTTTAACTTTTGATCTGCTTTGGGGCCAAACTGTACGGTCCTTTCTTTTTGTCTTTGCCATTAATGTGCATTAGTGGAAGCAAATGCCTGTAACTATAGTCTACGCAAGCCAAAAAAAGGATCAAACAGCTTGCAAATTGACCCATTATTCCTGTTCCCACATTGTTACAACTAAAATCACTTTAAGTGGAGGAAGATTCCTTTCGCCATTAAGGAAAGTATTATGTAATTTGTATGGATCTTTAAAAATAAATACAAACCTAGCAATATTAATGTATGATTTGCTTTCAGATTACATAGGAACAATATTCAAATATATTTAATCTCCACATATTTAATTTTACCTCTTCAAACTTGAGAGCAATCATTGAAAATGCCTTAAAAATTGCATCTGTTGGTCCTGTTATTGTAACGATCCGTTCTGGGCAGGAGCCTTCTGATATGTTGATTCGAGCACCACTCTATGAAAAGCAACAGTTATAGTCAGAACATTTACCACGTATTGAGAGAATTGTTTATAGTGAAATTGATAAGGCCAATTATTTAACAGCTTAAAGGCATTTAAACAAAAGTATCTAAAAGAAGTCAGCAGCATGGGGAATGTAGTCCATTCAATACAAAAGTGTAATTATTTCATGCAAACATAAAGTTGGTAAATAGCATTTATAGTTGCACAAGATGGCAGGTGTCAACATACAAAGTTATTTCCAAGTCCTATAGTGTATAGATGTCATACATTGTTTTTTATTCGGAATATTACTGTTTGCTGGAGAACATCATAGCTAGGGGACACACACCTGCCTGTAACCTACAGTATATGATTACCAACATCAATAAGTGTCTTATCTGTTTGAAACGTCTCTTCCGCAGAGGCTGTAAATTCTGTGGGGCAGGGCCTAATTTCAGTTGTGTATTGAAAGTGAGCACTTGCATACATATTCTAGACACTGTCTGCACCCCTGTTTGTATAAAAACTGTTTTCATTTATATGTGACACTAAAAAACAAATCTTCTAAAAGCTTCTCTTCCAGTACATTGCCTGGCCCAGTGATCTGGATTATGCTCCTTAAGGGTCCATAATCCAGCTCAAACGTTTTGTTAATCTTAAAGGAGAACAAACCACCCTTACACCTAAAAGTCCCATTTCTTTCTCCACTGCCCCCCCCCCTGCTTTCTACCCACATAGCTGCTAAAAAGAATACGTGTCCCATCTGGAAATACTGACCTAAATTTGCAGAATAGCACAGCAAAGCTCAGGGACGCCATGTTCGGTATCTTCCGGACCCTCTTCTTTATTTTTAGTAATTTTCGGAGCTCTCCGACTCCAACTGCACATTAGCCAATGACTGAAGTGTTGTTGCTCACGTCACAAAGATACGAAAACTTCTAAACATGGCTCCCTGAGCTCCGGTGCCCTACTCTTCAAATATAGGTCAGTGTTGCCAGATGTGGCATGTATTTTTTTAGACACTATGTGGGGAGAAAGCAGGGAGAGGGGGCCAGCGGAGAAGGGAATGTGACTTTTAGTCATGGGGGGGTTAGCTCTCTAATATATTTGTATTACATTAAATTCATTAATTTATACAGCACCACAAGTGTTTACAGTGCTTTACAAGATGTTAACTTAGGATATAGATTGTGGAATGGCCCCTTACAATGTTTTTTTTAAATATAACATTAAATATTTTTCCAGTGTTTATGATAGTTAATTTATATATATATATATATATCGTGCTGGGACTGCCATGTTAAACCTTGTACATGTCTGCAGTGTACATGTCCTTCGGTTATTGGATCTCCAGCTTGTGGGCTTATTCTACAGATAGCAGCATGTCTTAAAACATAATTGCTGTTTATTCATATGGTTGCAAATGTACAAACTGTGTACTCTTTGTTTATACATACTCCCTGTTATATACAATTTTGTATTCAACATTTTAGATTATGCATTTAGGTTCTCTATATATAACATGAACAAAACTACACAAGTGATAGTCATTGAAAAAAAAGGAATGTACGTATGTAGAACAATATAAAAATTTGGATAGAGCTAAAAAAATGCAATAGAATTCTATTAAAAAGCAGATTTGAATCAAAACACTTCAATCATTCTATTCAGTAGTTGGAACATTTTTCTATATGCCGTATGTAACTCTAAAAACAATAAATTTTCCAGATCCCTAGAGTCCTAAAGCTTTTAGTTCTTCTTTCCTGAAATGACATCTTCCTTTTACAATGAATGATTTTTGGCCCATATAAGGCAAAAATCCCATCACAGTTCAACAGATGAATAAAGCCTTAGTTCTTGTGTACTACTATAACAGTGTGAGGAACGCCAGATGGCGTAAGCTCCTGCGTATATTGTAAATTGCTTTTCTTTGTCGATCTTCCAGTATTTGACCTTTCTGTCTATCTCTGACCATCCTGTTTGACGCCTGAACTGGCCTGAGCCTGGAATATATTTTTGAGGCTGTTTAACCCTTCTGGTACCACGTTTCTGGACTTTTTTACTGCCTGTACTCAAGCTTCCTCTATGGTCCCAACTATCCTTCAGAGTCAAACAGGCCATAATACCTTACACAGCATATGTAGCATTGACAAAAACTGTTAATGCTGCATCAAAACGCTAACCAAAATGTGTTGAGTGTGAAGAATTGGTGGATTTGGGTGTAGTATGAAAACTGGTTAGGTTCTATACATAAATACATAAAGTATACAATATGATTCCTACATAAGAGTAACATTAAAATCTACTTACTATAGCATTGATTTACCAGTTAGAAACAAGGTACCCAAAACTGCTATTTTTGGATAGTCATGGACAGGGCCGAAAAGCCTGATACTGAACTATTTTTTCTGGTCTTGTCAAATGTTTGAATATCTTTTTGGCAGTGTAATCAGTAGGGAACCTCCAGTGCTCTATTTAGGGTGTGGAAGGAAAGGGGTCTGAAGCACAGGGTTCTGAAAGCAAAGTATGCTATTGTCAGGGCACAGAAAGCTGAAGAGAGTCCTTCTCAGGACTCTGAAGCAACTGCCACATAAGTGGGAATTCCCCTCAGGTACAGTGACCTGCCAGTAAATCCATCAACCTTTCCTGTGTGTATGTGTGATTGTTGATCAGGAAAGTTCCCAGGGAGGGGTGATACAGCCCAGTCTGTCCTGACTCTGGGTGAAGGCACTCCAAATTATAGTGTACCTGCTCTCCACTGTAGTGGAGACACAGGACTTCTGTAGCACCACAAAGAAGGAAATCCGTTCTAGATTTCTTGCAGTAGCAGAATATGGCTACACTTGTTATGAGTTAAAGTGACAGTCCTAAATAGGATGAGATCTTAAAAAACTATTTCAGTATCAATATCATCTTACCCCTTAGCAAAACGTTTAATCTCACCGATTGTTGTAAACAAAACACGTTTTATCATATTTATTCTCAAGCACATTCTGACATCCTCTCCAGTTTTACCAACCAAACTTATAATACAATATATACAATATTTTTGTATCTACATTGATACTTTTTTTGGAATATTTTGTATAGCTTAGCGTATACTTTAATTTGTCTTCCTACATATTAGATTCCCCAAGAAAAAGAATGTAAATTAAAATGAGGAAAATAACAGTACTGATAGAGGCAGATGAATGCACATTTGAAGTGACATGATTCTACTTTTTTCTTGTTGAAAAAATTTCATTATCAGCTACTATTACATTTTACCACAATAACATGCTTGAATACACAGTGGCCTCCCTAATTCATGTTTCAAGGTTCTAATGGTTTCCAAGCCATTACTCTTCAATTATTTATGCAAAATGTGTAATTGAAACTAAAGTGATTTTGCTTATGGCTATAATGTCTGTATTTAGTTTGTTTAGATATCTTTAAGTATTATATAATCTATTAAGTATACATACTTCTGAATCAAAGTAATCAAGAGCTAGAGTTTGTGTGAGGCTGCTATTTAGTGACTTTAGGGCTTTGTCCTGCTCTGGGCCAATTGCCACAAAATATCCATATTTGTGATGTATTCCATGAACTTCTTTACCAAGTACTAGATGTTATCCTTGAACTTAAAATGAAGCTTTTGGGTTCTCTATAACTTGTCATAATGTCATAATGTCCTTGTTTAGTAGAAGCAGCTATAATCATCTGCTATTATGTGGACGCCTTTATTGTTTCCAAAAGCTTCTGCATGTTTCTGTTGAAACACCTCACTAGTTATTGACGGCACCAGTCAGTGATTTATTTTCTTAAAATGCCTTTATTGGGACATGGGCTCTGACCCCAAACACTTGTCAACATTTCAGACCATTCTCTGTCTTTTCTCAAGCCACTCAGACAGCTCTGTTGAAACACCTCACTAGCAGACTTTATTCCAAATGGTTGCCGATTTGAATTTGAAGTTGTCAGGCAAAATTCTGCCTGACAAAGGGGCCTTGGTGTTTAGAAAACTTGCAATGTATTCTTATTGTTAGCCAATATATGTATCACTTTTACAATCCTTTTTTTTTTATAGATTTTTTATTTGTTATTCTTCCTAAAATAGGTCAAGTATTTTTATCGTCATTTCCAAAGTTGTACAGCCTCTAAGAACCAATTGTGTCCTCCTTTTAAATCTCCCATTAAGCTAAAAAATTTTTCTTCACAATGCAATGTATTATCAACTTTATTTGTCTTAAGTCATTTTAGCAGTTACATAAATCCTGAATCTCCACAACACCATCTGTAATCTGTGCTTGAATTGGGATCAAAAAAGTGGAGGGATGGTATGTGCGGAAAAATATGGCATAATATAAGCCACACATATCATTATCATAAGCCTCACCCACCAATACTTTCTAGTTTGGACACTTTAAGTCAAAACCATTTCACTTTTTCCATGTTTATTAACAACACAACTTAATCCAACAGCAATCAAAAGGTCACATTAACACTAACCTGGAAAACATTTCATGAACAATGGGTTCATTTTTACATATATGTTGTGACATGCTGTGACATGTTGATTGATGCTGGACTGTGTTGGATTTACTAGTGCAGCAACACCAGTGCCATTTGCAACTCAAATACTGAACCATTATGCTAGTAGTCACTGTAGAAAATTAATATTGAGCATTAACACCAGAACTGCTATTAACCGCAGTTAATACAGGATTTCATTAACCCCAGAAATGCCAATAGTCACCTTAGAAAATGGATAATCAGTATAAATCTCAGACATGCCAGAAAACACTGCTGTAAATTGATAGAGGAATTTACCCTAGACATGCTAGAAATCTGCCAGTGATATGGGTAATAGCATCATATCACATTATGAAAAAATAGCAGTATGTCCTGCCTCAAGAACACTGTAAACAGCAGTTGGCTGACCCAAATACAGAATATATGGTAAAAAGCACAATAATATTTTAAGAAGGAGCTGCCACTGGGATCCCAAGTTCATTATATTCTGAGAGCAGTGTATTGTTGGTCCACAAACACATGATACACAGTAAGCAGTAATAGGTAATAACTGGCACACCAAGTACATTATATACAGTTAGAAACCGAAAACAGTGACTGCAACCCTAACACAACACATTTTAAATACTCATAGAATATAAATGTCACAGTATAAGGCTGACAATAATACAGATAATTATTATATAGTAGCTGAGAAACCAGTACAATTAGCATCAGAATTTAATAATCAGCATTGTAGCATCAGCTAATATTACAGGCCAACCTAATTTTCTGCTTGATCATTTGCAAAAAACCCTAAGCTTATTTTCTCAACAGCTGCTGGGAGCCCACTGAGCATGTGAGTGTCGCAGACACTTTCCAAGATGGTGACCTCTTGTGACAAGTTTGAAGTTCTGGATCATTGCTGGTATTAAGAAGCTGAAACTTTAGGCTGGTGCAATAAGTGCAGTATATAAAATATGGCATTTTTAGCCATATTCATTTTAGGGGTTAGTTCTCCTTTAAAGAATTGACACTAAATGGATCCCCTTCCTGAAGGTCTGTCAGGACAATGCTCTCCAATCATTACAAAAGTAAGGTACAATTCCACCACTATGCCGTTTTGCACCACAAACAAGTACTGTTTGTACTAGCGGCTGGGGAGGCTTTAGCCTTTTTATTACCAACGCCTGTGAGACACTCATTATATCTGCTGCACTTATCACTTGGTAATACTTGCACAGACCCACACACATTACTCCTATTACACTCCTCATTTAGCTTTTCCTTTTTCATCTCCTTCTACATCGATACCCACACCTGTACTTATACTTATACTCACATACACACACAAGTGTGCACTTATATATACAACTTTACTTTGCCTTTATTATAGTCTCTTCACAATCACTTTTTTTTTTTAAAATGGGTGTTGGTCTGGGTAGTCTCCCCTTCAAAAGCCGCATATGCAGGTGGCGGGGGAGGATCTAGTCCACAGATTGAAACCAAGGTTTTATATTTTGATCACAGGTAAACAGGTTAGGGACCGCCTTATGGGGTTTACCTTGACGTGGTATGGCGGCTTACCAATTTTATGATCAGAACTTTGTAACAAAAAACCCTGTCTTTCTTTTTTTAGAAAAGGGATTATTGTATTGAAATATGTTTTTATATGGCCTCAGGAGTGCACCCACAACCCTCCTCTTGTACCAACATACTACTAACCTTACATTTTTGTCCCCAGCTCTTCTTTCCATTTTATTTTCTTATACATCTCTGTCTTGCTCTCTTCTAATTATTTTTTTTCTTCCAGAATTTTTTCTAATCTTTTATTTTATTTAGCTTTTCATACTGCTCTACCTCTTCCTGCTCTTCAGCTTACACCCCTCTTTTATTTGTATCTCCCACTTTCTCATGGGGAGAATGTGACTCCTGCCTCTTAAACCTTTTTGCACAGCTCTCCCACTTTTTGTGCCCTGCACTGGCCTCTACATATTTGTTCTGTGCACTGCAAATTAATGATTACTGCAAACCTTGCCCTAAACTTGCCCCTTCTAGCATAAACCCTTTCACAATATAGCCAGCAATAATAGGATCATCTCCTGCTAAATTTAACCCCTGTAACAGTTACCTTTAAACAGCAGTATAGCCATCAACAATACTATTGTCTTCTGTTTCTACCAATTAATGTGAAACGACAGCTAACAAGCATAGAACAAATAAGATCTGTCTTGTGCCCTTAAAGGAGAACTAAACACTAAAGTTAAAAAAAACCCTACCCTACAAAGGCCCCTAATGCTTTACTTACCCCTTGGTACAGATTCAGGCATCAGAGTTCACGGGCACCATCTTCAGCTGCTTAGGTAACCTTCTGAATGAGACCAGCGCTTTGGCAACTTTCTTGAGTTTTGACACATGCGCAGTTGTCTTGAATCAGAAAATTGCTCTAACTGTGCATGCGCCACCACACCAGTCTCATTCCAAAGATTTCCGAAGAGAAGAAGATGGTGCCCGTGAACGCCGATGCCTGAATCTGCACCGAAGGATAAAGAAAACGTTAGAGGCATTTGCCCGGGTAACACTGGGTGGAGGAGAGAGGGGGGTCTATGTAGGGTAGGTGGGTAGGGGGTTTTTAACATTAGAGTTGAATTCTCCTTTAAACCCCTGTTAACTTTGAACAGCAGACAGCATGCATAGTCAGCAACAGATTACAATCCCTCTCGTGGCCTTAACTGAAACAGCAGCATCAGGAAGGAACACACATTTATCCAGTACAGAGCATGAGTGCCTGCTGTTTGAAGTTAACTGGTACGAGCGAGGTTGATGGTTGAACAATTTCTTTTAAAAACAAAGATATGATTGGCAGCCATATGGTACTTTCTCTAGTTGATATCTGGTTGTAGTTATGACTGTGCATACTGTGGAAAGACAAAGCCTGCCATCTGTCAGAGAGAAACTTTACATTGAGTGGTTGTAAAGGCTTGTCAAGTTTACTAGTTTTCGATTGTTCCATCTCAGTTCAGTGCAGTTTCCAAGCGATGGCCCATCTATTCTCCTCTTTTTACTTGACATACTTTACCTTATCAGCAGCTTAAAGGCCATCATGAGTTTAGTGCATGACTATGTGCTCCTTCACCATCATGAGTTCAGTGCAATAATATGTGCTCCTGTCACTACTGCATACATAAATAGAATACTAAAATAGTTACATAGTTAAATCGGATTGAAAAAAGATCCATCAAGTTCAACCCCGCCAAATGAAACCCAGCATCCATACATACACACAATGATCCCTCTATACACTCACATAAACTATATATACACATATCTATACTAACTATAGATTTTAGTATTACAATAGCCTTGAATATTATGCATATCCAAGAAATTATCCAAGCCACTCTTAAAAGCATTAACAGAATCAGCAATAAGAACATCCGGCAGGCATTTCACAACCTTACTGCCCTCACTGTGAAAAATCACCGACATTGCTTCAAATGAAAGTTCATTTCCTCTTATCTAAAGGGGTGGCCTCTGGTGTGGTCATCCTCTTTATGGGTAAAAAGATTCCCTGCTATTTGTCTTGTCCTCTAATGTACTTGTAAAGTGTAATCATATCCCCTCTCAAGCATCTTTTTTTCCAGAGAAAACAACCCCAACCTTCATAGTCTACCCTCATAATTTAAGTCTTCCATCCCTCTAAACTGTTGTAGTTGCACATATCTGCACTGTCTCCAGATAATTTATGTCCCTCTTAAGGACTGGAGCCCAAAACTGCACTGCATACTCCAGGTGAGACCTTACCAGGGACCTATAAAGAGGCAAAATTATGTTTTCATCCCTTAATGTTATGCCCTTTTTTATGCAAGACAGTACTTTATTTGCTTCAGTGGCCACAGAATGACACTGCCCAGAATTAGACAACTTGCTATCTAAAAAAAACCCTTAGGATGCTATTCAGTTAAGGAAACTTACAACACACAATAAAGCCATTTAGTTTATAACTTGCATTAACTGTATATTAAGTTTGCTGCCCAGTTTTCCCGTTTAGTGAAATCACTCTGCAAAGTGGCAGCATCCTGCATGGAACCTATTGTTCTGCACAATTTTGTATCATAAGCAAGAAAAGAAACAGTAGTTGTCAATGCCCACCTCCAAGTCATTTACAAACAAGTTGAAAAGCAAAGGACCAAGTACAGAGCCCTGTGGCACTTTTTGTAATCTTGGAATCTTTTAGCCAGTTCTCTATCCAAGTACAAATATTATGTTTCAGGCTAACATTACTTAATTTAACCAGTAACCTTCTGTGTGGCACTGTATCAAAAGCTTTAGCAAAGTCTAAGTAGATCACATCCACTGCCATCTGAGAATCCAGGTCCCTTCTTACCTTCTCATACAAATAAATTAAATTAAGCTGGCAAGATCTATTACTCATAAAACCATGCTGAGACAAACTCATAGTTTTATTATTTGCAATGAAGTAAAGTATCGTATCCCTTAGTTCCTCTTTGAAAAGGGATATTTCCAAGCTTTCCTGACACTTATTTCAATCTAACCGGCCTATAGTTCTGAGAACGAAATCCCTTTTCGAATAGCAGCACCATATTAGCAATTTGCCAGTCTCTCGACACTATACCAGACCTCCATGAATCCTAAAAAATTAAGTAAAGAAGTTTGGCAAACACAGAGCTAAACTTGCTATGTACCCTGGGATGAATACCATTTGGTCCCGGACCCTTGTTTATCTTAACATAATCTAGTCTATTTTGAATTTTCTCATGTGTGAACCATGCATCATTAGTTGTATTACTAGAATTGGGACTATTGAGAAGGAAACCTTCATTAACTGGTTCCTCATTTGTGTAGACTGACAGATGAAAAATAACAGTTCAAAATCTCTGTGTAAGAATACATGCTTGTGTAGTGGTGCAGTGGGGATTCCCGCTGCTTCCTCCTTTTTTATGCACCGTTCAATAATGAGGCATGCTGGTGCCACTTCCAGGTTTGACACGAGCACTGTGTCTGACGTCATCACACTTGCCATGAAATTTGGAAATTTAAAGGGGCAATTGTTCCTTGCACAATATAGGTCTATTTTTAATAGTTCCTGGGTGTGATTTAACGTCTGTCTTGTCTGTTCTTGACCTAGCCTGTTCCTGACCAATCCTAGTTTGCTGCCTGTCCTGACCTCTGCCCATTTTTTGCCCATTCTCTTGAATCCTGTTTCTGTACTGTGATACTGTTGGTTTTGACCCGGCCTGTGACCTCGACTATGTTCTTGACTTCTGATTTTCTGCTGCTCTGTATGATTGTTATCAACTCGGTCTGTCCCTCAACCATGCTCCTTGTTTTCCATTCCTCTAGTTCATGTTTGGTTCACTTGCCTGCCCCGAACTCTCTCCTTGGTCCTCTTACTATAAGACGTGGTGGCATTCGAGTAGCGGAGGGCTCCTTCCGAAACAAAAGGTTGTTATAGGTAAAAGCGTCAGCTGAGGCTGGTACCTTTAGGTTTGTTCTGGGTTTGGAATATCTTATGTAACACTCTGCTTTTTTTCTGTTCTTATCAACCAGCTGACACGCCTCCGATATTAAGGGTCCTACCCCTTCCTGCTTCATTTTTTTACTATTTACATATTTAAAAAATAAATTTGAATTGGATCTGGATTTTGGATACCCTTTCCTATATCGATTTTAGCTTGCATGCTTTTTTTGCATCATTCATTGGCCTCTGTGTACCTGATAAATGTTTTGGCTGTCCCAGCTAACTTGAAAGCCTTAAAAGCACATCTTTTCTTACCCACCTCAACACCAACATTTCTATTGAACCACAAAGGTTTTGTTTTGCAACAATGTTCCTTGCTTACAAGGGGAATATACTGACATATATATTTATTAAGGTTGCATCTTTTTTAGCCACAAAGGCCCGGTCCTAGGACGGCAAATTGTTAGGGGCGCATTCCGCCCAGCCACTTGCTGAGGAGCACTGGGGACAGCAGGCTCCTCTGTGCTCTGGTGCACCTGTGCTTGCAAGCGGTGCGGGATGCGGGTGCTAGGACCACCTGGCCCGGTGATAAGACCATGTGGCCTAGGGATGCCCGGCGCTGAAATCCGGCCTTGAGCATTGCCTCTGCGACATAATCCCGAAGGAGAAGAGGTTGGTATTATTAGTTATTACGAGATCCAAAAGAAAATTATTTCTAGTAGTGCCAACACTGGTTATTTCTTTAGTACATGCTATACATGTAAACACACTCTTCCACCCTTTTTAATCCCTATATCAAAATCCCGTCAAAAAAAGGGTGTAACCATTTAAATTCACAGCCCAGTCACATGTTTCATCCCACCAGGTCTCAGTGATACCAATTATATCATAATTTTTAGAGCATGCAATTAACTCTAGCTCTCCCATTTTACTTGACAAACTCAGTGCATTTGCCAACATACAGAGGATGTAACTACTTTTCCTTTTGAAATTTACATTACTTAATGGAGAATCTTAAATTAGTATTAGCCTGTTTTCCTTGTAACAGAGGGACCTCCTTAAGCTAGCTATAGATGTAAAGATTTTTTTTTAACATACCTCTGTTTATTAGTTTTCATTCAAACGATACATGTATCAACATTGAATAAAGTAAGCAAAATATCAGTATAGTATGATAAACAATACGTTTTATCAGTGTACACCTCTGATCTATTGAGACAATGTTGATAATAAAATTTGATGTAAAGATTTTTAAGAGATCCGATCGTCATCGTAAGACCACGATTAACTCGAAATGATCGTACGATCGTACGAATTGTCCATCAACTAAAATGACCGTTTGCCAGGAAAACAAAGGGTAGCTGCCTGCTTGTCCCTGCCAACATAGATAGATTGCCCACGGACGAATAAAGATTTTTTAACTTGGCTGATCAATTTTCTGACAGATGTCGGCTGAAAAATCATAAGATCGTTCGAATCCCACTAACCGCACAATAATTTTGAAGGATTGGTCGGACTTCGCTAAAATTGGTCGTTCGGCAAGAAAAATCTTTGTGTCTACACCTTGCGTCTATACATTTAGCTGCTAAACTGTAAGACTGCAATTTGTTTCTAAAAAAAATTATTTATTTTTGTTAAAACTTTCTTTTTAAGCCTTGTCTTAAATACACATTGATCTGTTCTGGTCTGTGAACAATGCAATAAATTATGCAAACTAGCAATTTATTATAAGACATTGTTCAAAGGTGAGAGTTGATAATAATATGCATAGTCACTAAGTGGTGCTCTTGTTCTTTAAATAACAGACTAGGAGAGACAAAAGGAAGCTTTCAGTTTAATCAAGAATATATTTAAAAACACACTCAAATACAAATTCTTACCTCTTCTCTCATCTTCTTAACAGTCTCACCTTTCTGTTATGGAAACAAAAGGAACGTTTGTGAATGGAGAAGATTTGCACTGTGTTGAGGGGGGAACAGAAAGAAATGATAGATTTTACTGACCTTTCCAATGATGCTTCCCACCTCCTGAAACAAAAGAAATGTAGAGGGTGAATGTGTATTAAAGATAAAAATACTAGCTGTTGTTTATTATTCCTCCTCCCTGGTGCCTACTAAGGAGGGGCACTATGTCTGTGCTGTTACCAGCATAGACATAAGTACTGCTTTTTTTTTTTTAGTTCATTCACATAATTAACATTTCCAGCATTGAAGGAACAGCTGGGTGACAAAATGAATTTCAATCACCTAGTTGAAAGTGTGCACTAGAAAGTTTTTGTCTGTAATTGTATTTATAAAGGAAACATCATTCACAACAAAAAGTGATTTTTATTTGATTTTCTTTAATGATACCATTAACAAAAGGTCACAGAGAATTCAAAAAACCTTAAAATTTCAACAATTTTTTCTACATCATTAACTATGAAAATGACGCTACTTGTTTAACTGTAAGAGATTATTGTAATTTTAGGATACTTTAGAATACTCACTCAGTAGCAGTACTATTCCCATGGATACATAAAAATTAAAAGGCCAAAAATCAAGCTGCATGACTTGGAGGAGGGGGTTATTTATTAAACCTCTATTTTTTCTAGTCAAGTTTTTTTAGTGACTAAAACAAAAAAATTTTGAGGGGAAAAAACCATAACCTTTTTTGAGATTTATTATGCCCTGAAACTACTAAAAGCCTGAATCCGAATATAATCCATCTAAAACTAGTCAAATTCATGTAAAAGTCAATGGCAACTGTCTCTTTAACCATTTGAAGATGTATTTGGACGGGAGTTAGGTTGATTTTGTAGAATGAGTTTTAGTAAATAACCCCCTTGATGTTAGCAGACTTCTGAATGTCAAACAAATGAGGTTATAAAGGTCTTTCTGACCTAGGAGATTTTAAGATTAATAATGCATTACTTTCATTCCAAAAGCTACCACTTGAAAGTAACCTGCCCCAACAGAGACAAATCAGAGCATAGGTTAGGTGGGCCAGAATACTTAAGGACATAAATTATTAAAAATATATAGATGAGAATATTATTTAAAAATGCTACACTGTATTATAAATAAATATAGCATACAACTGTATTATAGGCAGAAAACCAAATCTTTAGGTAAATCATATTGGGCCACCTGTGGGCATTCACCTGTGTACACTGTTTGGGACTCCAGTCTATTAGTCGATTTTATGCAGCTTACTAGATGGGAACTTGCACTGACCTCAGCATTGCTGATATTACCCATTTGTCTATCTACCTAACTCACTCTGCTCATGAACTCTGAGCATATTATCATCTAAAAAAAATCCACTAAGAAGAGCAGCTCTCACTCATCTACATTTTTTTACATAACTTTTCCCTTAAAATATGCTGCCGTGTTATGTGAGGAAAACCCTCCATTAGTAAACAATACCATATTTAGTAAAGGTATGGGATCTGTTATCCAGAAAATCATTATCCAGAAAGTTCCAAATTAAGAAAAGGCCTCCTATTTCATTTTATTTAAATAATATTTTTTTAAAAAAATTAACTTCTTTCTCTCTGAAGGGCAAAACATTCTTTCCTAACTCCAAGATGGCAATTGGACCAGTCCCTGTATCAACTTGTACTATGTGCTATCTTTCATAACCCTGTATTCCCTCATTTCCTAAAAAGCCATTGAACCCCTTCTTAAAGCTAGCTAATGTATCAGCCAGTATAACTGATTCAGGGAGAGAATTTCACATCTTCACTTTCTCCTTTCTTCTAATTAATGGGAATGGATGCCCTTGTGTCAGCTGGAAGGACCTACTGGTAAATAAAGCATTAGAGAGATTATTATATGATCACCTTAAATATTTAAACACAGTTTTCATATACCCCTTAAGCCCTTCTTCTCCAGCGTGAACAATCCAAACTTGGTCAGTCTTTCCTCATAGCTGAGATTTTCTATAAATTTTACCAGATTAGTTTCCCATCTCTGGACCCTCTCTAATTCAATAATGTCCCATATTCTAGATGGGACCTTACCAGCACTCTGTACAGTGGAAAAATAACCCCCTCCTCCTGTAAATCTATGCCCCTTTTAATACAGCTCAAGACCTTGTTTGCCCTTGCAGCTGCTTGCTACAGCCAAGTTTTTTTTATCTACAAGGACTCCAACATCATTTTCCATTATGAATGTGCCTAATGCAGTCCCATTAAGGGTTTTGTTTTACATTAGGAGGTCTATAGCATACTCCTACAATTAATTTGCTGGACTGATTTACAATCAGTGAAAAACTCCACCCATAAGTCTTCATCTACCTCATTTTCAACATCAATTCCTCTTTTATATTAGCTTTTAAATCCTGCCTAATAAAGAGACATATGCCTCCTCCTTTTATATTGCCACTGTCCCTCTGAAACAAAGTATAGCTGCTGATATTAGCTAGTCATGTGACTCATTGAGCCATTTTTTGGCAACACCATTCACATCATATTTCCCCTCCAACGCCAGCACCTCCAGCTCTCTCAATACCAGTCAGACTCCTTACAAATGAAAGCATAAATGTAATGTAATGTGGCATTTTACATATAAATTTGGTCATCATTGTCCTTAACAGTACCCCCAACCAAATCCCCTTCCCCATTTTCCCTTACTATGCCCACTACCTCATCTAAACAGTTTTCCATGGAATCCTTTACTACAGCCTCCCCCTCCCCCACACACAGCTAGTAGTAAAATCTCCTCCAACCCTCTAGCTATCTTCTCCCCCAAAGCAGCTGCACCATCATCATTGAGGTGCAGCCCATTCCTGGCAAAGAACCTGTAGCCAATTGAGAAACCAGTCCAGTTCTCCAAAAGCCCTCCTCCCTACACCAACCTCTCATTCACACATTGGCTCAGGTAATCTCTGAGAAAATTACCTTGGAGGTCCTTGCCCTCAAGTTTTGATATAGTTTTTTTAAATCATTCTTGAGGATTTCCTACTCTTAACTTTGTCATTGGTACCTATGCGCACCAAGACTGTCGGGACTTCCCAGCCCCCCCCAATAATCTGTCTACTCTTTTCACCACATTCCAAACATTAGCACCAGGCAAGCAGAAAACCGTTCATCATGAAGGGTCCTTGCAACAGATTACTCTATCCACCATTCTGTTAACAGAATCCCCTATAACTAAAACTTGTCGTTCCTTCCTCATAATCCTCCAACCACCCTTATTAAGGACACTGCCCCCCAAGGTGCTCTGAGAGTCAACCTGCTCCATACATACATACCAGTTCAGAGATGTCCTCCCTTAGCATCATCACCCAAAATGGTAAATCTGCTTTAGATTACCCTTCCTTGCTGCTCTAACACTACGTACATGCGACAAGACACACACTGCATGATGCCGTCAAACCCATTTTAGTTTTAAATGCCTTTCAGTTTTTAACGTCTGCTAATGTGCTAAACACTTAATTGACCTGTAACAATCGCTGTGAAGTCAGAAGAATTGAGGTATCAAACCAAGGTGTTTGTCTACAGAGTAAATATTATGCTATGGCTGGACCTTTTGTTTATTTTCCAATTGTAGAGTCTTTTTACCAGGATCCACAGAGGGAATACATCAAGCCTGTCTAATTTAATTTCTGGTCTTCATTAAAACCCAATTTACTCTATTCTTCATTTATTCCTGACATATTGCTTCACATGAAAGCCCCTATGTTCCAAGACATACACATCTTTAAATCCTTCATACGACTGGCTAGTAAATGTATATTGAGTAAATAAGTATAAACAAATATTTTGCATATAAAAATAAAACACAGCATCAGCATATATTGTTTGTTTTTTTATAATATAATAAATTGCACTAGCATAAAGGATTTTTAAAAGCCCTATGATAAAATGGTAAAGGAATAACTGGTGCTGCATTTAGAATCCTATAAAATTATAAACAGTAGGGACACATTTATGAAGAATTAGAGATAAAAATTGTACATTATTTGCACATACAGGGCTTGCAATATATGGTCCCTATCAAATTCACATTTAGACTTCCTGTATATTTTTTGTTTTTGGCGTGTGGGTGAAATTCTCACACAGACATATGAAGAACATACAAATATTTTGCAGAGACTAGAGTTGAACTTGGGACCTCAGTGGTGGCTCAGAGCTACCCATGATACTGCCAATCAAAATTAGGGATAATAATAATAGAATAAGATCTATGTATCAGAAAGCTTTTCTCCAGCCATTACTTGGGTTTGATATCTCAAAAAGTTTCTGACTGCACAGCGAGTGTTGCATGTGATCTAAGAGTTGCATGTAAATTAAGTGTTTAGCAGGCATTAAAAACTTAAAGATCTTTTTGAGAAATTGTACTTTGGAGACTATCCAGTATCCAGTGTAAATATGAGTTCCAGTGGGTTTGCCGGTATCACTCAGTGTGCGTATCTTGTAGCATGTACGTGTTGTTGGAGTAGCAGTTCCAGGCAGCATTTACATGTGAGAGATGCAGGTGGTTTTTTATATTGGAATCTGAATTGCAGACTCTAGGGGGAAACTTGCAGCATTGAGGGTGGTGGCAAACGTGGGAGGAAAGGAGGCTCACAGAGCTCACTGACATGGGCCTGTGTAGTGGGAGGTGGAGAAGGTGCAGTGGAGGCATATGAGGCAGATAGGTTTGTTTCAGTTAGGAGGGGAGGTGGGAGACAGAAAGGTAGGGGGCTGGTCCACAGCTAGTCCAAAGACAACAGATTTGCCATTTTGGGTGAAGATGCTTGGGAGGACAGCTCTGAATCAGCATTTATGGAACAGGCTGACTCTCAAAGCACCCTGGGAAGCAGTGGCTCTAATACTGGTGGTGGGGGGAGTGCAAGGAATGAAAGGCAGGTTTTAGTTATAGGGTATTCAGAGCATAGATGTTTTCTGCTTAAAAAATATGAATGGTTGTCATTTAAAATGATATTAAATAATTTCTGTACTCAATGTATTCCCTACAGAAGTAAAGAAGTTAATAGGAAAGACAAGAAACTCATTTACAAACTAAAAGTCTGTGGGGACAGACGCTGCATTTAATGAATATAAATACTATTATAATTCAGAAAGAAAATAAGGAGTGTGTTGCAACAGAAGTTGCCAACCCCAAACATGTTTTTAAATATATTAATAGTAAAAAGTTCTGGGTTGAGAGTGTGGCTCCTTTAAAAAATGGTACCAATATGGTTGCAACAGTGTTCATCATATATAATAAAGGAGTCAGAGCTCCCAGACCCACCTCATAGCTGCACTGTTGGTCCATATGGTGCAAAAAGCTTTACTCTGAATTAATGTGAACAAGGCTCCAGGGCCAGATGGAATACACCCTTGGGTACTAAGAAAGCTTAGTTCAGTTTTATACACCTCTATTTCTGATTTTCTCAGTCTCGCTTTCACCTGTTATGGTAACTATGGATAGGATGAAAAATGATGTAATTCCTTTATTTTAAAAGGGATTTACGATTGCAGCCTGACAATTATAGGCCAGTAAGTGTGACATCCATGGTGGGAAAATTATTTGAAGATTTGTTAAGGCATCACATTCAAAATTTTGTCCTAGTGAATGGAATTATGAGCAGTAATAAGCATGACTTTGTGAAGGATAGGTCATGTTAGACACATTTGATTGCTTTTTATGATGAGGTAAGTAAGATGCTGGATAGAGCTGGAGCAGTAAATGTGATCTATTTGGATTTTGCCAAAATTTTGATACAGTGCTCCACAAACAACTACTTTTTAAACTGCTGTTTGCAGAGTGCAAGCCCCTTCTAGAATATGACATACAGTTTTGGCCTACAGCTCTCAAGTGGGGCATTATTGAATAAAATAAAGTCCAGAGAAGGGGAACTAATCTGGTAAAGGTATGGAAAATCTCAATTAGGAGAAAAGATTGGCCAAGATGGCATAGTTTACCATGGAGAAGAGGCGCTTAAAGGGGGATATGATGTGTAACTACAGTATATAAGGGGATCATATAATAATCTCTGAAATTTACCAGTAGGTTCTTTCAGCTAACACAAGGGCACCCATTCTGATTAGAAGAAAGGAGGTTCTGTCTAAATATTCGAAGTGAGAGATGTGAAGATGAAGAATTGTATCCCTGAATTAGTCACACTGGCTCATACATTAGATGGCTTTAAAAATGCTATTTAGCATGTGAGGGAATACAGGGTTATGGAAGATAGCTCACAGTACAAATTGACCAGGGACTAGTCCGAAAGTAACCTTATTTGAGAATGAAAGTATTGGTGAGTAATGTCTTTTGTCCTGGTTGTTGAAACAAAACCAGCTCTCGCACACCCTAAATTTAGGGGATTTATCAAAGGTAGAGGTGAATTTTCGAATGAAAAAAATTCAAAATTCGAGCTATTTTTTTTGTGTACTTCGACTAGGGAATAGCCCAAATGCGATTCAAATTTGAAAAAAATTCTAAAATTCGAATATAAAAATTTACCATGTACTATCTCTCTAAAAATTCTACTTTGACCATTCACCATCTAAAACCTGCCAAATTGCTGTTTTGTCCTTTGGGGGACCTCCTAAAACCTATTTGGAGTCAATTGGTGGACTTGGAAAAATCAAAGTTTTATTTTTGGAATTCGGCCGAATAGGGACCTATTCGACCAAAAAAATTTGAATTCAAATTTCTAAGTTTTTTCAATTCAAAATTAGACCCTTGATAAATATGCCCCTTAAAGATATGTAGCAAGCCATTATGTTCACATTTATCAACCTCTTCTTGTCAATCATGGAAATTATTCTTATTAATTTATGCATTAATCAAATTGTGTTCAATTGCAGTGAACTATCATACATACAATTTTTCATGTAAGAGAAAAAATGTGGACAATTATTCTTTACATTGAATTAAATAACAATCAGTACAGATGCATTGGCCCCTGAGTATTAACAGAAACATGTCAGTGGATGGCGTTTTGGGGGAAAAGGCTTCCAACGTGCTTCTAATAAAAGAATTCAATAAAGGTCATAAAGGATTAAAAAAAAATAAAAAAAAATAAAAGTAAACATTTTAATATTACAAAATATAATTGTGAATAGTGCCTTTTTATAGGTGAACTAAATGTAAACATGTTGTTCTATCAATGATCTTGCAAAGCCATTGTCTTCAACTGCATTTTGCAGGGTAAAGGGATATAGATACAAGACATAACTGTTTATATATACAGACAAATATTTCACCAGAATCAACAGTTGTATTGTTGGGAGAAATTGCTTACAGAGCACAGTGATATAAACAATTCACAGTATTTTTTTCTGCTGTATGTTGAATTGCAATATTTTTTTAAACACGTTTATACTATGTACAAAAGCAAAATATTCACAAAGAACAGTTAATTAACTGTTTCCTAATTTTTCCCAGTAACACCACTTTTTACATATTCGGATTGATCTTCCAGCTTACATAATGTTTATTAAATACAAGGAATCTTGTAAGCATTACCTTTTCTACTATCAGAACAAATTTTAATTAATTTACAGTATTTATGAATTCAGTCAGATATAGAATATATTTTGTGCTATATAAACACAAATTAGGATAACCCTAAATATTCGTAGCATCCAAATATCTTAATGTTAAGTTATGCATTCTTCCAGCAGTGTGTTACAGGATATTATAATGACTTGTAATTAGAGGTGGCAAGGTGAGAATTATCACAACAGAGTGTGAAAATAGTACCTGCAAGAAGTGAGAAGCAGTAACATGAAAACATTGTACAATCAAAAAGGGAAAGGATCTGAATATTCAGCAAGCATAGCAACAAAATATAACTACCAACAGTATCCCAGAACTATAGAAACCAACAATATCTGAAAGCTACAACCAAAAATCATGAGATCATATGTTTACAAGCTATATTCTACAAAGGTCACTTAAGGAATGCAATAAATAGTGTTTGCTCAGTAAAGGTTTTATATTGTTTGTAATAATCACTGGTTCATTTTAAATTGTTCTAAATTTGATATGTGTAACTTCAATTTGTGTTTTGATGGTACCCAAAACACTGCACATTGGGCTCTTCTTATTTCTGCAAACCTAAAAGGCAATACTTAATAATTGAGGTACATTTGAATAGACACTGGTGCTATTTTAAAGTCTTTCCCTATGAGCTTGTCTATCCATTAAATATTTGATTTTAAAAGGTAAGGCAGCATAGGTTACTGCTTAACATTATATTCTAAAAATGGTTCAAAGATTTTCATTGCATAACAGATGCGCTCATAGGCTTTACATCTGACTTTACACATCAGTAGAGCTGAGGCAAGAAATACCCATCATGCCAATATAGATCATCGTCATTATTTATTTCTATAGAACCAGCAAGTTACATTGCACTTACAATCATTTTACAAACAAAACAAAAATAGAATCAGAGGGCCCTGCTCACAAGATCTTACAATGTAAAGGATTCCTCAGTAGTCATGCTTGGTTTTATAAACTGTCTGATTTTATACTGCATATACAATACCTATTATTAGAAACATTACATATGCATTTTAATAGACTAGTGTGCTATTGTGCCATTGCAATTTACTGTGTTAACCTACTAATCTCAATTTATGATTGCAGGTAAGCTTTATTTTTGAAAATATAAATTATTTATCACTAATTTCTAGCTACTTTGCTTAGCCAGTTACATGAAATGCATGGCTGCTCAGAGAATGGCAGCTTGCAGCTTTTGCTATATTAAAACCCCAATTACTGAGTAAGACTGCTCTTATAGTTTCCAGCAGATTCAGAACTGCACCAACCCCTGCATACCTCCAAAATCTAACAAATGAATAAAAATCTGAAGGAGCATGAATCTTTTGGCAGGAAAACTGCAAGTTACTCTGTTATCCAAGCAGAAGTGTGTTTGCATTTTTCATTTAGACAGTTAACTACTTAGTATATGCCCTTTCCTCAGACCATGGACTATTTGCATCTTTTCATTATGGCTTTCACTCCATTTGCTTCATTTTTCAGCTTCTCATTTCTGGCTGTCCTAGCAATCACAAGCACATATAGATCTATGTACCTCTCATTGTGGGATGATGTTTAAAAGACCACATTTATGCCAGTGACAATGCACCATTAATCCACATTGTATATAATTTTATATATACTGAAATCATTTTTGACTTGTGTTGCACTTTCATTTTGTGGACAAAACCATTTTTTAACAGTCAAGACAGTCATCTTTAGCTGAAATAAGTTTGCTGGGTTAGCAGACATAATGTGCCTTTTCCAAGGTCATAAGAAGCAAACAATGTGTGTTAAGCCAAATCTCCAATAAGAGACCAAATGTCTACATCTCTACCCTAAAAATCATCAAATTTTAAGTTGATATTCTATAAATAAACAGAGATAAGGTCATTCACATAGAATATTAGGTAGAAGGGTATTGTGTTTAATTTAACAAATATTACCTTTCCATGCATTAATAATCGTATGGTCAATGTCACATTTAGACCTCCCTCTGGCGCATTTGTGTCGTTAGAGTTCATTTCTGGAACTTCTTTTTTACACTTGCAACAAAGGAGTATTAATGCTTCTTTTCTATCTGCAATAAGAAATATAAAAACATTAGCATCATTAAGTAGATAAAAGAGTTGCAAATCACACTTTGTAAGCTCGTAATTTAAGTTTTCCTGTTGTTTAGTTAATTTAGCTATATTTGTGGCTTAAAGCATGTTTAAAGAATTAGTTCAACTTAGAGGCAGCATTTAGGGGCCTATTTATTATGTTGTGTATAAAAATTGGTGAGGAAATACACCCCACATCAAGAGGCATTATTGTGTAAAAAAATGTGTATTTATCAATGGTTTTCAGCAATCACACACCTCTGTGTAAAAATCCAGTGTAAACGGAAGCATTTGAAAAATTCTTGAAAATGCTATGGGAAAATATGTTCATCCATTAAGATTTTTTTCTTGGAACTTCTTGAGCTTCTTGAATTTTTCCCATAAGGTCTGAAGTCGTATAAAATAACAGTTTCAAACTCTGTATTTTGGCGGCATGAGATAAAACACATTTGTTAAATTTGCCATTTATTTTAAACAGCTTTTTAAACCATTTTTCTGGCATTAATGTTTTCTGCAGAATGATAAATAGACCCCTTAGTATGTTTTAGGATGAACATTAGAGACAAACATCACCGGTAATGTTGCCCTTAGCAACCAATCAGTATGATAAACAGGCCCCATAATGCAGTCTCATGATACTTGCTCTTGTTGTGTACAGTATGTACATACAGAGGCACTGTATGCTGTGTATAATAATAATCCAAAAAAATCTATTACCTGCTGCTGCACAAAACGTTATGGGTTGACATAGTGGATTTTAATATAACACGATGTATTTGGGACACAAATATATAAAATTATAAAATATATATAGATTTATTCTTATTAAAACCATACCCATTTACTTTCCAGTGGTTTCTTTTTTTAATTATTATTATTGTTGTTTTCCTCTTGCCTCCATGAACTAGCTCAGGAAATATTGCAGTTACACTGAATAAATCTATGTTAGCATGTTTCATTCTGAAATACCTATGAAATACATAGATGATTCATACCTTAAATCTACTAGAAAATCATGTAAACATTAAATAGGCTGTTTTTTCTTAGCTGGGATCAAGAAAAAGGTACTGGTTTATAAATACAGAGAAAAGAGGAATCATTTTTAAAAATTCGGATTATTTGGATAAAATGGAAATGGCCTTTCCACAATTCTGAGCTTTCTGGATAATGGGTTTCCGGATTACAGATCCCATACCTGTATAGTGTGGAGTATGATATTCGGAGTCAATTTGCAATCAGCTTTCATTTTTTATTATTTGTGTTTTTTGAGTTATTTAGCTTTTTATTAAGCAGCTCTCCAGTTTGCACTTTTGTCAATCTGGTTGCTGAGGTCCGAATTACCCTAAAAAGCATTCACTGATTTGAATAAGAGACTGTAATATGAATAGAAGAGGAACAATGAAAGTAGCAATAACAATAAATCTGTAGCCTTACAGAACAATTATTTTTATTTGTGGTTATTGTCCACCATTTGAAATTGGGAAAAAAGAAGAAGGCAAATAGTTTGAAAACTATAAAAATGAAGAACAAATGAAAAGCTGCTTAGAAATGGCCAGTCTGCAACATACAAAAGGTTAACTTACAGGTTAACCACCCCTTTAAACAGTTTTTGCTGACTTGAGAACTGTGGTCTAAAAATAATCTAATTCCATACTTTTGTTTTTTAAAGCAAATACTGTAGGTAAAGAAATAACACTTTGGTTTTGTATGTATACAGGTAAACAATACTTATTTGATTTTATATGTACAAACATTATCAATCAAAAAAAGCACAATAAAAAAATGTTAAGTAATTCAATTTGCTATAATATATATATATATTATATATATGTAAACAAATTAATGCCACTGCAACACACTCCACGCCCATTCTCCAGCCCTTGACATTTTCCAGTGATTAATGGGTTAAGAGGAGTTGATGCTGCCTCAAGACCACTGCATACATGACTGCCAGGTCACTGCATTATTCGGATTTGGTCTGTCTGTTTTCTGAAAATGGAAGCACATTGGCCTGTGGCTCAAAATGTATTTTAGGCTCAACACAAAGACCTCATTTGCATAAGGTGAATAAGAACCACTTGCTCAACCGAGCAGTGTCACAGGATATTTGTGTTGCGTTTGCCTTGAAGCACAGAAACCTGCCAGCTTAATTTATGGAAGAACTGATGTTCTTATAATTTTGTATGGCATATTAAGATTTTTGGAAATGTTTTATCCTGTTAAATTATCATGGCTTCCTATGCACATAGGAGTTAGTTATATCAATTAAAATATAGATGTTTGACCACACACCTCTGTATTTATACATGCTTTTTTACATATGTTGCTGATATGGAGTCATTGCATGTATTATACATTTCCTAGGAGATTATCTATGAACTGTATTATCCAGATGGAGCAACATAATAACACTGGTGTTAAAAATGTTACTTCCTGTTAAACAACTTGATTTCCGATGTATTCAAACCATTAATTAAATGTAGCACAGTGCATGGATTATATACAGCACAAGATAATTAGTATATTTTCAAATGGGATTAGGTACAAGAGAAAAGGAGAAGAACTGATTTTATTGGAGGTATATATAGAAGATGTATGAAGCGATTCGATTAGCAAAGTATACAAAGCATGAGTGCTATGACTTTAGATTTACTGTTGAAGAATTTAGAAAGCCAATGAGTTGATACATTTACAGTCTTAAATCACACAGGACTAAGTAGGTTGCTTTTTACATACACATAAACAATACACATTTCTGAGTATTTTAATTGCATCAAAATTAAATGCTCAAGTGATACCCGCTGGTAGTCTATGGCCACATCTGTCAACATGACATTGAATAAGACTTTGCCTTCCTAGTTATTCAAACATAATTTATAGGCTGGTGACTGTTGAAAGCAAGCAAGGAATCAAATCAACAAAGAGGGTAAGTATTTTTTATTAACTTTGGTTTAATTTTTAATAACTTGTTCAGTCTTAAGTACTAAATGGCAAAGTTTGGTATGCTTTTGTGTTGCAGTTACATTTCCCTTAGTTTGAGGTGGGTGGGGTTTGAATAGACAGTATAAATTGCTCTAGTGGGGACTCTATAAGTGGAGTTGCGAAACAAAGGAGTTGAAGTGGGGATTCTGTAAGTGGAGTTACAAACTCAGGAGTTGAAGTGGGGAATCAGTAAGTGGAGTTAAAAACACAGGAGTTTCAAACTAAAGGAGTTAAAATAAGAGTTTGATATATATTCTATTTTCTTTTGTTTCCACTTTGTTGATCTGGATAATGAACGCTAGCAAGATTGAAGGTCTGACCCAGTTAGGGTTGCCACCTAGCCGGTAAAACACCTGCCAAGGCTGGGGCCGGTATTACAAATTTACCGGCAATGTAGTTGCCGATAATTTGTAATACCCTTAAGAAAAGCCCTTGGCCTTCAATGGAAATTTACCTTTTCTTCATCGTGTGATGTGGCCCGCCCATTTTTGCTGCATGATCCATCGGCTCTGCCCCTTTTTATGGCACAACCCCTGTGGTTCCGCCCCTTTTTGCAGCATGATCCCTCCGCTCCACCCCTTTTTGTGTCACAACCCGCCCCTTTAGTTCCCGCCCCACCACTGGCCGGTAAGTTTTTTTTTTTAAAAGGTGGCAACCCTAGACCTAGTGCACATTCTGCTATGTATGCAGATTTGGAACTAGCCTTTCAAACTGCTTACCTCTGTGGCAGTTGTGAGCAAATTGCCACATTAGAGGCTCGTTTTAGAGCACTAGAGCAACAAATTGCAACACTGTGTCGATTGACAATCTTGAGAGGAGTCTCTTACTCACTGAGCAGAACCTAGTGGGGGTAAGATAGTTTGAAGCGAACAGGACAGCAGCAGGATGATGAAGGAGTAAGCTGGATGACAGCTAGAAAATCTGTGGGCAAAACAAAAAGGGAAGCTGCTCCTGGGTTTATACATCCCAAAAGAGTTGCCAGATTGTGTAAAGAAAATATGATTTTCTGGAATTAAATTAATATTGCAAAAGTAAGGTTTAACACGTGTTAAGGCCCAAAGATTAAATATTGCTATTTACACTTTTAGTACCAGTCAAACTGTAGCCTACAGGGATTCATTTACAGATCAACAGCGGGTAGGCTAGGTTTGTGCTACAGTAAACAATGGACAACAGCTATGGGCTCCCGGGCTATTTATAGAACAAAAGACCTTGGCCTAGGTGCTCCACGCCCATCATGGTGGCAGACACTGTACCCCACCCAAACCTGTTTAGTGAAAATTGTCTCTCGCTATCTGAGTGGGGGAGTTTACATTATCAGTATGGGAAATATTGGGAAGGATCACCAGTTTGTTTGAATAGGTCCTTCATGTACAGGTGAAGTCAACCTTGTTTAGGCTGTTAAGTTTAATTGGTTCAGGATACCCAAGAAATTAGCTTGCACGGAACTGCTCAGGGAATCTCATTGAAGGCTTTGAAGTGCCTGAACAAGTAATCTTGCATTGAAGGGGCCCAGAGATTCTACATTCTTGAAAAGACTGCAGCTCTTCTGGAACCTCTGCTATTACTTCAACTCCTAGACAAAGCAAAGTAAAAGTGTTTTATTCACTATAATGGACTAAGTATTCTATGTAATGTTTAGGATTGTTTGTTGTTAGCCATTTTCTTTAGTAAAGTAGTATATATGTTATAAGATTTAGGGGCAAACTAACGCGTTTCTTGCCCTTGTGGCACTTCCTCAGAATTGCTGTTTGGCCTTAGCCTAGATAGGACCTCCTACAACCTATCTTGAGTGTTTGGGCAAGTTTTGAGAAATCAAAGGATTTTTGGTAAAATTGTACGATTTAATTCTTCGTTTCGAAGGATTTCATTGTACGATCGTACAATTTTAAAAATCCTTCTACTTCGAATGTCGAACTATCCTATTGGATGGTCGAATTTCGAAGTTTTTTGCACTTTGAAATTCGACACTTAGCAATTGTGCCCCCAAATGTGTGGGTGTTTGTTTCCTTGATGTTTACTGCAATTTCTGAATTCAATAGTGCCCTAAGCATTACAGGAGTGGCAATTCTAGATTGGCCGATCTCTCTAACAGCCAGGAGACTAGTTTCTCTAGTAGTAGTAGTAGGAAGGAGAGTAGAGCTAGGCCAAAACAGATTATGGTTATAGAGGATTAAGTTAGGAAAGTGGACAGTGTAATTTGTTGCCCAGATCGCTACAATCAAACAGTTTGCTTCCTGGTTCCAGGGTTCATATGTAGTTGATTGGGTAGACAAATTAGTGGGTGAGGCTGGGCATGACCCAGCTGTCTTAGTACATGTTGGTACTAATGACACAATTAATGGTAGAGGAAGGACCTTAAATAATGAGTTTAGGTATCTAGGCTCAAAGACTAAGGGAAGATATTCAATTGTTTTTTTATCGTAAATTTTTAGCCTGTGCCGCATGCAAGTTTAGGAAGACAGTGGGAGCTTAGGCAGCTAAATGTGTGGCTAAAGTCTTCGTAGGAAGGAAGGGTTTGGGTTCCTAGAGCACTGGGCTAAATTTTCCTTGGGGTACAACCTCTATAGAAAGATTGCACCTCAAAGGAAGGGGGTTCGCTGTGCTGGAGGAAAGAATGGCTAAGAGGTTGGAGGTAGACTGGACAGTGGCATTAGTAAGAGGTCATGGGGGGGAAGTGAGGGGGCCATACAGTTTACTAGCTAGGGAGATTCCTCTTTAACACGAAAAAACAAACTTATAGTAACGTTAAATGTAATTCACCATTAAATAATGTAAATATCAAAGGGAAAAGTTAACCTCCGCTGTATGCTGGCAAATGCAGTGAGTTTATCAGATAAAATGGGAGATCTAGAGTTAATTGCATGCAATAAAAACTATGATATTATAATTAGTGATGGGCGAATTTATTCGGCAGGCGCGAATTCGCGGCGAATTTGCGCGATTCGCCGCCAGCGAATAAATTCGCGAAACGCCAGCGAAAATTCACGGCAAAAATTCGCCGTCATCAAAATTTTTTTTTTAAAAAAAAAAACGGGCGCCGGCGTCAAAAATGGGCCGCCGTTTCGCTAATTTTTCGCCGTTTCGCGAATTACGAAGCGCAAATTCGCCCATCGCTAATTATAATTGGTATCACTTAGGCCTGGTGGGATGAAACATGTGACTAGGCTGTCATTTTAAATGGCTACACCCTTTTTAGGCAGGACAGAGGGATTCAAAATGGTGTAAAACCTGAATTAAAGCCATGCTCTAAAAAAATAACAATGGATGGCACTGGGGAGGGTGTGGAATCCCTTTGGGTTGATTCTTTGTAGCAAAAACTACAAAGATAATTATCATTGGTGTATGCTACAAACCATCTCGAATAAGTGATGAGTTTGAGGCCCAGCTACCATTACAAATGGAGGCTGCTTCACAACTAGATTATTATTATGGGTGATTTTGATTTTCCAGACATCCAGGTTTAATGTTAATGAATGCACGGTTATTCTCTTTGGCAGAAATAATACAAATGCAAGCTATACACTAAATGGCAGTAAATTGGGGGTTTCCTTAATTGTGAAAGATCAGGTTTTCGTAGATAACAAGCTGTCTAATTCCAAGCAGTGTTATTGAAAACATAATTTTGCCTGTTTTAAGTCCCTGGTAAGACCTTACATGGAGTATGCAGTTCAGATTTGGGCTCCAGTCCTTAAGACAGATATCAGTGAGCTAGAGAGATTGCAGAGACGTGCAACTAAACTGGTTAAAGAGATGGAAGATTTAAATTATAAGGGCAGATTGTCACATTTGGGGTTGCTTTCTCCAGAGAAAGCAACCCCAACTTTGACAATCTACCCCCAATAAAATGGATCATCAGACCAGAGGCCCCTTTTAGAGAAAAATAACTTTTATTTGCAGCAACGTAGGTGGTTCATCACAGTGAGGACAGTGAGGTTGTGGAATGCCCTGACGGATGATGTTGTGAGGACTGATTCTAACTGCACTGGCATAGGGTTCTTCTAGCGAGCACCAAGGATCGATCCTCTTCTTGCTTCTTCGGGTCTTCTCATGGCGGCGCATGTGCAGTAGAGCGAAAAGCCGAACTTTCACAAAAAAAACGTCTATTTAGCTCTGCTACGCATGCGTCTGCCTGGGAAATTTAAAAACTGAAGAAGCAGGAAGAGGATCCCTCCGTGGTGCTTGCTAGAAGAACCCCGGGCCAGTACGGTTTCTGCTGATAGGAGCACTGGCCCAGGGTGTCAGGTAAGTAAAATTAATCACTTGGGGGTGCCTAACTTTTGGCACCCCCAAGTAGAAAATGGTATTCCTTCTCCTTTAAACTATTTATTCAATTTAAATTTTTACATTTTATTTATTATATAAAAAGTGTTGAGTAAAACGCAAATTTGAGGCATCCAAGCTTTTTTCCATGATTTTATTTATTTTTATTTTTTTTTGGATTTTTTAATAAATTTTTTTTTTAAATTGTGAGTTTATTCGAAGAAGAAAAAAAAATTACAGAAATCCGAATTTCGATATATAGACCTCTAAGAGTTTATTGTATTATAAATCTGGAAAACTGTAGCATTATGGTTTTTAAAAAACTGAAACTGGCCAATCACAATTAAATCCTAATATCCTATAAAATATACAATTCTGTAACCATGAGCCTTATTACATGTGCCCCTAAGACTGCATCATATATATTGCACAAGGTACAAAATAAAATATACACCTTTCCTGTTGAAGAAAGGCATTTTGTTTAAGAAACTGGTAACAGCAAGTACTGCATGCACAGATAATTATAAATAAATAAATAATTGCATAAGTAGTCCTATAAAACTGTAATTTTGAGAGTTCATCTGAATGTATTTCTACTTGAATTGTCACACCAATGTTGTGGTGTGCTGCAACCATTGTTTTATCAGTGTGAGTGGAATGGAACTGCTTTCTAAGAAATCTGATTTCATAAGTCAGTGGATATGATTCCTTTGAGCACATGCAATCAGACATTCTAACTGGACTTGCCCAGAAAACATCAAAACAATTTAACCAACCAGTTGAATTAGAATGACAAAGCAAGGAACCAACATGACACATTTCTCATTCACTTTCCAATGTTGTAAAATTGACTATTGGAATATGCTTTTGCAAGGAAAGTATCAAGAAAATAAATTTCTTCTGTAAGCAGTCAGATTTCATTTGTAAGCAGAAAAGAATATTGTTGAGCCTATGTATACATAGCCCTCCATTATAACCCCATGACTTTGCTTTTGTTTCACCCAATAGTTTTGCATTTAGCTTTTGAAAGCAAACAAAAAAAGTTCCCCTCTGGGTAATGAAGTGATAGTCTTCTACTTCCAGCAATTCACCCATGGAACTAACAGCAAAGATTGCAGCAGAATATTTAATGTACTTTTGTGCATTAGAGATTTGCTCAACAGGATACCTCAGCAGTATTTCCGTGTTTATCTCTCACAATGACATATCAGTCAGGTTTATTTTTCACCTGCTATGTCACATTGGCCATACAATTGATTCAAGATTTGAGTTTTATGCAGATGAAAAGCTCAATTTAGCATTTTAATTTCAAACATGTGTTTTATCT
Source organism: Xenopus laevis (assembly GCF_017654675.1). NCBI lineage: Eukaryota > Metazoa > Chordata > Amphibia > Anura > Pipidae > Xenopus > Xenopus laevis. Next base: position 60,211,558 of record NC_054382.1, read on the forward strand.
GGCTTAGTACTGTATAAATATATTGCACTGTTATAATTATGATCACTTATTCTTTGAGGATTTTCCTAAGAGAAAAAATTTAGGCAGGGGTGAAGTAGTGTTCTGCAAAAATGTTAAAACATAGGCAGTGGTGAAGAAGGGTTCTGCAAAAATACAAAACATAGAAAGAAGTACAATGCACAGCTACAGAAAGGGTCATATCTGAAGCCTAATATTGCATTTCGTACACCCTTCCCAATGATTGCTAGCTGTGTGTCCGATGCATATTGAGCCTGCAGCATGCTAAAATGATAACCTCCACCAGAAATTTAGCAGAGAATCCTGATTTTGCAGGAATGTTCTATTACACTTTTAAAGTAATGATGATTTCCCATCACTATAGGAGAATTGTGGGTGGGAGGATGAGGATCAGAGTGCGCCGGTAAAATCTGTCCATTTGGTATGATAAACATTTTGGATACAGTTATGATTGTTTGGTGCACCAAATACATGTTTTCATTTGTGATACTGCCTTTCTTTAGTCACCTGGAATTTTAAGAAAGTGTATTTCTGTAATTTGGATCACCATACCATACGTCTAATATAAACATTAAAGTCAATAGGATTGCTTTGTCATGAGCATTGATTCACGCAGCTTTGTACCATCAAGTACAATGCATTGTTTTACTATTATAGAGAAAAAGAAAATAAAAAATCAGAATTATTTGCTAAAAATTACTTAATGGAAGGTGGCCTTTTTGTTATTTGGGGCTTTTTGGATATAAAGTTTCTAGGTAAGAGATCCCATACCCATATGACTATGAAGATTTTCATTCATCCAGGTCATGGTATATCTAGTATAGGTCAATCTAAAAACAACTGGACTTGCTGAGTAATCAATGAAGATGTTTCACTACTCATCCGAGCAGCTTCTTCAGTTCAACTAACTGGTGTGAGAAGTTCTCGGCATATAAACTCTTCCACTAATCCATTTACAATGGCACATTGTAACTCTTCAAAGAGGTGACATCTGAAGAAACTCACAGAGGTGTTGATTCTGTGTAGTTACTGTGATAGGATTATCCAATGTGTCATGCAACTCCTAGAAACCGGTGTTACTTGTGAGAGTTGCATGAATGGATGTGTGAAGTGTTCTGAATCCGCCGGGGTACCCATAGTTCCATTTTTTTTAAAATTGTGTTCAAACTAGGGAAATTATCACTCACCCATTTGCTTTCTTTTGCCTAGAGCAGTGATCCTCAACCAGTGGCTCGTGAGTAGTGATGGCGAATAAATGTTTTCACGAAAAAAATCTGCTGCAACAAAAAAAATTGTCGCACGTAAAAATTATTCAGACGCCTATTGAGATTAATGCATTTGGACAAAATAACCGCATGTATAAATATGGTTGCTTGCGTCAAAAATTGTCAAAATTATTTTGACGCCCATTGACTTCAATGCGTTTTGCAAATTTTTGCTGTTTCGCTAATTTTTTTGCAGTTTGGCAAATTATAAACAGGATAGATTCGCCCATCACTACTAGTGAGAAACATGTTGCTTTCCAACCCCTTAGGAGCAAGGTTTGGTTGCATAAAACCAGACAGATCCTGTAGGATGCCAGTCCACATAGGGTCTACCTAATTAATCATTTAATTAGTCTTGCCTAATTAATCATATAGTAAACTGGTAAATAAATGGTAACCATACTTTCAATGAAACAATGGCCAAAATATGCATTTTTGCAATGTTGTTCACACTATTTGGCACCTGTAATTTGTACCTGTAGTAGCAGTACCACCATCACCACAATGCCTATTTTGCCAATCACATTGCCTGCTTGCTTGGAAACACAGAAGTTCATGATTCTAAGTGACAATTATTAGACAAGTACTTTCCAGAGCACCCAAAATCACTGGATAGAATTGTTAATGTTCATATGTTATGTTACCCCTTTTAATTAAGTGTAAAACCACAAAAAAACTAAACTACAAAACTTTAACATCTAAAAGATTCCAAGGTCATGTAGAAGTCAATGGCAGCTGCCCATATCAAATTGTTAAATATTTACATCGAGGCTTTAGAGGTTATCGGGATTTCTTGCTTTTAATCTCACAAAAATTATTATAAAAACAGGGGTTTATGGCTTGTTAAAATATGACAAATAGCTGGATCTAAAGGAGTGCACAATGCAATGTTCTATTAGACCTTCATTGTATAGCTTTTTCAGTATCATGGCTGTTTAATCTCCAGCACTCCAGAATCTTTAATCAATGCACAAACATTTTTCATTGATTACACAACATAGGACCTATCAAGATATCATTTTCCTATTGATATTTGCTTTATCAGCTGCTTCTGTGGGAAAAGGCATCTTAGACTTCCATTATGATTAGTAGAATTAAATAAACACCCTTCCAACTGCAGTTTGTGTAAAAAAAAAAAAAAAATCTAATTTATATTTTACACTCAGTAGTTTGATTACATGGACCTTAAATCATAAAATAAGGGTCCAAGTCTTCTAGATTTACTACTAGATTTGAATGCCATCAGCACACAATTACTTTGAATAATGAAACTCTAAAATGATTGCATACAGAGCAGGCATGTTGGATACCGGCAGCTGACATTTAACGCTGTCCCTGGTTACATAAAAATGGAGAATGTAATGTCAAGAATCATAAGGAAAGCAAATATTTTTCACCAAATCAGATGCAAGTTTAATTTCAATAGTTAGCTTTGCTGCAAGAAGAAACATTTATTCATCAAACTCAATGCTTTAACTATTTATTGTATAAATGACAATTAGTAATGGGCGAATCTGACCCGTTTCGGCAAAAATTTGCGAAATGGATGGAAAATTCGCAAAATGCATTGAAGTCTATGGGCGACAATTTTTTCTTGATGCACAACAATTTTTTTCACCCATTACAGTCTAAAAGCGTCTTTTTTTCCGGCTGTTTTGACAGTTAATAGACTGTGTGTGGGGGATGGTGTTTGTAAACTGTGATGTCTGATGTTTACTTTCCCTCTCAATTAAATGTTAATTAAAGTTAAAACACTGTAATATCTGATAGACTTGTAAGAAAACAAAAACTTTTTTATTTTATATGAAACATAAGACCTTATGGAATCAGAGGTTTACAAAGTCCAGTTTACAATGAAGTGCCAATCATTCCACTGAGCAGAGGAGTGAACACAGGCCCTTTTTATCACTGCCAGCATTTGCTGAAATGGAATACTTTCCATGTGTCTGTATGTAAGAAACTAAAATGGCTGAAATGCCTCAATTGATCCTTAACCCCTTTGATGCACAGCCCATGAGCTATTTCCAATGTATGCTTTAACACCATTCACTGAGAAAACGTTTAACTCTGTAAAGTACATGCCAGCCATGTATCATTTGTTGTTTTATGAGTAGCATACAAAAGATTAAATGCAAAAGATTATATATAGATATTGTAAATGAAGGAAAAAAAAGCACAAGCAATAATTCCATGCTGCACTTTACAGTATCCTGGGTACTATCTTTATTATATATATATATATATATATATATATATAAAATATATATATATATATAAAATATATTTAAGTATCTGTATGCACACATTACCAGTTATGAAAGATAAGTGGCTACAATGGCTTTCTGATATTTTATGAGAGCAATATATTTTGAAATAAAGTGTTTGAGTACTTTTGCATATAATGGGGTGGTGTGTGTATATATGATGTTTGTTTTTCGATTGGTATTCTTTTCCTTTTTTCTTATTTATTTTAGTGTATATAGCACCCTCTAGCCACTTAGGCTAGGGCCACAAGGGCCAAAATCTGTCTGCTGAAATCCGTAGCCCCTAACTCGAGCAGTATCCTCTGTATTCTTTTGTGACCATCTTTTTGGCTGATGCCAAAACACACTTACAGTACTGTACTTCGATTTATATACACAGTGAAAGCCTTACACAATCTCAAATATTTATCTCAAGCTTTGTTTATTAAGGGTACACATTTCACACTATGTTATCTACAAATTCAAACTATAATACATTATAATATATATATATATATATATATATATATATATATATATATATATATATATATATATATATATATATATAAATGATTTCTTCATAATAAGCCCTAACCCTGGTTCAGGCCAATTTAATTATTATTGTAATATTATTTTATTATTATTATTATTTCTGTATGTGATCAAGTATGCAGTTACAACATAATTACACTTAAACACGATACTTCATAACTTACTACCAGTGCAAGATTCCCACTAAAGGCAAAAAGCACTTTTATCAAAAAAATAGACTTAAAAAAGCAATTGAATTGTCACTTGTTAGCTTGCTTTTCATGTTATAATGTTTAAAAAGAAAATCTGCGCATAAAAAATCATCCTAAAGGAAGAAGTTGGACAAGAAATATGGTTGCTTTGGATGCACATGTCCAATTTCAGACACCATTTTGTTATTGCACATGGGCTCCAGCGGTAAACAAGAAGCCATAGCATCCTCTGGCACTATTACAGCCACTGCCTGTTGTAGGTTACTTGAATTTCTAGTCAAACATGATTAACAGATCTTAAAAATATGCTCATGGCCTGTACAAAGCAGTTTCTTTCATCCATGATGCAAGATTTATGAGCTCTGAAACTAAAAATGTGTCTCTATGATGCAACCATAATTTAATTACTTTTACTCATTGGATTGGTTAGAACACTGTGCCACTTATGGAAAAACATCTGCTTTTAGGATAATTTGTCTGTGACCTACCTTGTATTGTATCTCTCTTGAAATGTTATTATTTGCAATGTCACAGAGGGGAAGTTATTTTGTGTATTTCAAGTAAACTGTGCATTTTCCAGGTTATACAGAAAGCTATAGGTCTGGCAAGTTAAACAGCACAACAACAAAGATAAGGCATTATTTAAGAAGGCACCACACAGGCATATATTTACTGGGGAACACATTAATACATATATGTTATCCTTAGTTATCAGTTTAACAACTTTAGTGCGCTCTAATCAGCAGGGCCTTTTTTGCCTTCTGCTTCAGTCAGTGTTTGTATAAAATCTGTGTTTGGTGTGTCCACCCTACTATTGTAAGGTACAGGATCAGTTATCCGGAAACCTGTTATACAGAAAGCTCCAAATTATGGTATGGCTTTCTCATAGCTTCCCATAGATTCCATTTTATTCAAATAAACCAAATGGGTTTATTTAATGTTTATGTGATTTTCTAGTAGATGTATGAAGGTCCCGAACATTCTGGATAACAGGTCCTATACTGTACTGTGAAAAATGTTGGCACTTTATAAACACTTAATCATCATCATAATAACAATTTACTTTTAATAAATGTATATTTTAACAATTATAATTAACATATACACTAGAGCTAAAACAAGATCTGTATTTTCCCTTTCACCTTAGTCGAATAGAGAACACTATTTCCTTCTCTACACAGTTTGGATACCATTTCGACATAATACCACCTCACCCCTTCACTTAAACCCACTCCCAAATACACACCTTCCATTTGATCCCATCCCTAATAAACATGTCATTTTGGATATGTTGCTATTCTGTCTGTTTCCTAATGGATCATGCTACCCACAATTCCTTTAATAATATCAGGACATAAAATAAGATGATAAATGAGTGAAGTTGGAAAGGGAGTGGAAGGTTTCAAACATCCTAATATTCCTGCAGCTTCACAGGAGTATTCCTTTAGTATCTCCCTTATTCCAACTTACCATATAAAACAGTAACAGCTTGTAGCTGAATTCTTTTTATGGAGAAAGTATTTAGTATAATTTGCAATTCAGGTGAAACAAATTGGCTGCACAGCTCCACAGAATGCATGTTTAATGAGTCATGGATTCTGATCTAGTAAGCAGTTATTATTGGTTATTACCTTATTCAGTCTTATGAGAAAATAACATTGATTATGTGGGTATACAAAGAGTATCTTCAAATGTATTCAACAAAAACATGCAATAAAAGGAGCTTGATGCAGAGTGATTATAATTTGTGTAAGGCAACAAGTTGAAATATAGACAAAGCGGAAATATACAGCATATAATGTCTCTCAGGGGTCTGCTGCTGTTGCTTAATCTCTCTGCCGCATGCATACATAATTACTGTAATTCATAGTATGCAATGCATGAAGCAGGGAATTTAATTTCCCCCCTATTTTAAGAAAAAATGAACCCCTGATTGTTTTATAACTGAAAAAGGGCAGTTTTAGGTCAGGGTATAGAAGCCATTTAAGTCAGGGCTCTCAGTGTCTGCAGACATAGACATAGAACAATGATCTAGGGAGGTTTAGCTTCTGTTTGTAGTAGTCTTCTATTTGTAGCATCCCCCAACCAAAAAATGTCACCTTTCTAACCTTTTTGCAGTTGGGTTCCTTGAACAAAATATGCCAGAAAAAATTACAAAAGATATATTGTAAGCATTTACTGGTCAGCTGTTAGAAAAATGATTAGATGATATGGGTTACATACAGCTTAATCGCATATGACACTTTCTTTCAGTTGTTGCTAAGGAAAAACTCCCAGCATCCTCTTGCACCCAACTAGAAAATGAGCTGGAAACTGTGGGGTTTAATGCAGTAAAAAGGCTATAATTGGGATTTTGATCATACAGGTCAGAAAAAATACAAAGCACGTTGGATCCCTTTATCTATTCTTTTTGCTGCAGACTATTATTAGGCCTCCTTGCCTGCTGGAAATTTGAACCATGCACTAGTTCAATGACAGAGAATTTGCAAATGTTTAAAATGATTTTGATGACCTCTATCCCAATCATTCAGGCAAAAGCATTTATGTCAAGCAATCAGGTGCTACTTTTAATTATAGTCCTGTGTGACCAGATTCCATCAGGTATAGAAAATGCACTGGATCACACCATACTGAGAAAACAGCTGAATTGCATTACCCCAGAATACTCTGAAGAATAAAGCTAGTTGTGCTAAAAATGCATGACATACAGTAGCAGAGCAAAATGCATATTTTTGTATGTAAATGCATCATTGCCTCTTCTGTTAGTTTGTTATTCTAACTGCTGTTGTACCCAATGCAGTGACACTGCAGTCAGAAGTTGTTATGCATTCACCTGATGAATGTTGTGCCCAATAAATTTTGCATTTATTCTTGCCCAAACCAGAACCCATTAGCTAAAGAATCTGCAAACTTTTCAGCAAATGCATGACTTCCTTCAGTCCAAGCCAGTGAAGAAAAGATGATTTTTTAAAATCCATCCATCCATTTTTTTTCATAGCATAGCATATTTTCATAGCTGGGACAACTGAATAATGGTCTGTGTCAGACAGAGAGTTATACAGTCTCTGCATCTGCGATTTACATAAGAAAATAACAAGAAAATAAAGCAGCTTTGTTGTCTGTGTCCATTGCACATAAATTTACTTCTGTTCTGAGACATGATGACTTGTCAGCACTGCTACAATCTAATGACCTTTCATGCTACTTAACAATTAATGAACCCCTACTCTGTGACCATGAGACTAAGCAATGTGACATTTTATGGCTACCATTTACAAGACATCTTGAATTTTCCGTAGAATAAGCTATAAAACATACATTATTTATGAAACTATAATCAATATAATTTTTTTAAAAAGTTTTTATTTAACATTTTTCAATTGTAACATACAATAAAACAAAACACCTATGGGATCTGTTATCCTGAAACCCACTAAAAAGAAAGCTCTGAATTATGGAAAGGCAATCTCCCATAGACTCCACTATAATCAAATAATCCAAATTTTAAAAAAAATATTTCCTTTTTCTCTGTAATAATAAAATAGTACCTTGTACTTGATCCAAACTAACATATAATTAATCTGTATTGGAAGAAAGACCAGCTAAATGTTTTTTTTTTTCATTTTTACATGATTTTCTCGTAGACTTAAGGTATGGCTATCCCAATTATGGAAAGACCAATTATCAAGAAACCCTGGGTCCTGAGCATTCTGGATAACAGGTCCCACACCTGTAGTAGGAAAAATAGTAGGAAGAGTAAGAGATGAGCCCATTTGACCCTGTTCAGTCCAGTAATTTAAGAGTTCACCTAGGTCAATGCTGCCCAACTGGCTGTCCATGCCCCCCCCCCTTGTGTAGCCCTCCATTGAACTCTGGCTGCTTTGATTGCTTACCTTTTGTAAGCTTCAAAATGTATCATAACTGATATCAACTGGCTCTGCATTGTTCACACACCTCTGATTTAGGCTGTAAAAGTCCTGTATTATGCACACTTTTAATCCCATGTATTGTTCACACCTTTAAAGGAACAGTTCAGTGTAGATATAATAAAATGTAATCTATAAAGGCTGGAGTGAACAGATGTTTAACCTAATAGACAGAATCCAACTTCCTGCTTTTCAGATCTCTAACTCTGAGTTAGTCAGTGACTTGAAGGAGGGCCACATGGACTATTGGCACACACAGCTGTATCTGAGTTTGCAGAAAAATGTAAGCCCAGAATCAGCCACTACACCGAAACCATCCTTTTTATTTTCCTGCACCTGGAACCAATGTGTAAGCTGGATGTAGTTATGCCGTTAATTTCAGGTCTGAAATGCAAACTCTCTTGTTTGAGTGCTGAAGTCCACTGCGTTAGGCTGCACCTTGCTGACACAATGGTTCTGGGTGCAGGCAAGGAAAAAGACTGATTCCAACATATGGGCTGATCCTGGGCCTACGTTTTTCTGCAGGCCAATATACAGCCCTGTGTGGCAATAGCCTTAGTGTAACACTTGGGCCACCTAACAATAATCAATATGGGTTTCAGAGCCATAATAATAACTTCTATTTCTGCCCTGATAGCTGCCCTGGATCAGAGTAAAGATAGCAATAAAAAAACCAGCCTTGGGAAACAAACATCAGTGTGCTCTATGAGCATGCCCCACCACAAACTGTGGTTAGAAGGCTTCCTGACCCAGCATTTCTTTAAGACACTTCTCAGCGTATGACTCAGGTTTGGAGTCCTCAGAGCACTCAGGCAGACAGTGAACCATATGTCAAGGTCTTTCATGATTTGCTTGAGCTGGCACAGTTCCACTGGGATAGGTTCTGGGCAGTCCTGGTGGCCCCCAACTCAATCCTCTAATGCTCCAGTCTATTCCCAGTTACCCAAATCTTTCTTGATGAGCAACAATTCTATTTTCTGCTCTTCTATCTTTGTTGTAAAGGTGAGAGCTGTTTTGCAATTAATGATAGTTATCTTCAGATCACCTGGCGAGGGGGCCCAGCAGCACCTTTTGGCCTTTCTCAGGTAGGGGCTGTGGAGGTAGAGAGGCAGGCTGCATTGCTGAGCTGGCGCCATTTTGAGCAGGGTTACTGCACTAGCTTGCTCATCGGATCTGAGTGGATTTTGTTGACATTTTTTACCAGAAATATAGTATCCACTATGCTATAGACTGCTGTATTTAACTACCAGTCGGGCAAAGCAAACCCTGCAGGATGATCAGGATAAAGGCTATGCAGAGCTCAGCAAAGGTGGATGTGCCTCAGTCTGCCATACAGCACGTCCCCCACCCCACACACATATAAAAATCGATGTGTATATATAAATATATATGTGTGTATATAGTATATGTACACAAAGAAAATCACAACTTATTGTTATACAGGTATGGGATAATGGCTCATGGGTCAGACATAACAGTAGTTAAATTATTTTGCTACAAAGCTAATTGGCTAGATTTCACTGATCTGGTCAGCAAATGGATCAATGAGTAAATGTAAAGATAAGCAGCAGAGAATCAGCACCTCTGTATGCACAGTAGCTTAGTTCATACATTCATCTTGTTATTTACATTAATAACCCCCCTCACTTTTCAATATAGCACACAGATTTAAAACGACAGTAATCATACTTGTGCTTATATGCCCGCTCTAAACCCTCCTATAGAGATGTCGCGAACTGTTCGCCGGCGAACTTGTTCGCGCGAACATCGGGTGTTCGCGCTCGCCGGAAGTTCGCGAACGTCGCGCGACGTTCGCCATTTTGGGTTCGCCATTGTTGGCGCTTTTTTTTGCCCTCTCACCCCAGACCAGCAGGTACATGGCAGCCAATCAGGAAGCTCTCCCCTGGACCACTCCCCTTCCCTATAAAAACCGAAGCCCTGCAGCGTTTTTTCACTCTGCCTGTGTGTGCTGAAGAGATAGTGTAGGGAGAGAGCTGCTGCCTGTTAGTGATTTCAGGGACAGTTGAAAGTTTGCTGGCTAGTAATCGTTTTGATACTGCTCTGTTATTGGAGGGACAGAAGTCTGCAGGGGTTTGAGGGACATTTAAGCTTAGGTAGCTTTGCTGGCTAGTAATCTACCTTCTACTGCAGTGCTCTGTATGTAGCTGCAGTGGGCAGCTGTCCTGCTTCTGATCTCATCTGCTGACTGCTGCAATAACAGTAGTCCTTGTAAGGACTGCTTTTATTTATTTTTTTGTTGTTTACTACTACTACTACTACTACTATAAGAGCCCAGTGCTATTAGTCTAGCAGTGTTGGGGAGTGGGACTGGTGTGCTAATCTGCTGCTCCTAGTAGTTCAGCAGCACCAACTTTAATTTTTTTTTTTTAATATTCATTTTTTTTTATTTTACTTTTTTTTATTTTACTACCGCTGTAGTAGTGTATAAGTTGACCTTTTAGGCATTATTTGCCCTGTAGGCATTATTTGCACACTGTTTTCTTCAACCCGCCATCTAGCTGTGTGACCTTGTTCACATTCTGTCTAAATATCCATAATATTACCGTCTCCAGAAAAAACACCGGAGTGACTTTTTTCAAGCAGCCATAATATATTTTACGTAATCCGTATCCACCGCTGTAGTAGTGTATACGTTGACCTTGTAGGCATTATTTGCACACTGTTTTCTTCAACCCGCCATCTAGCTGTGTGACCTTGTTCACATTCTGTCTAAATATCCATAATATTACCGTCTCCAGAAAAAACACCGGAGTGACTTTTTTCAAGCAGCCATAATATATTTTACGTAATCCGTATCCACCGCTGTAGTAGTGTATACGTTGACCTTGTAGGCATTATTTGCACACTGTTTTCTTCAACCCGCCATCTAGCTGTGTGACATTGTTCACATTCTGTCTAAATATCCATAATATTACCGTCTCTAGAAAAACCACTTGAGTTACTTTTTTTCAAGCAGCATTCATATATTTTACGTAATCCGTATCCACCGCTGTAGTAGTGTATACGTTGACCTTGTAGGCATTATTTGCACACTGTTTTCTTCAACCCGCCATCTAGCTGTGTGACATTGTTCACATTCTGTCTAAATATCCATAATATTACCGTCTCTAGAAAAACCACTTGAGTTACTTTTTTTCAAGCAGCATTCATATATTTTACGTAATCCGTATCCACCGCTGTAGTAGTGTATACGTTGACCTTGTAGGCATTATTTGCACACTGTTTTCTTCAACCCGCCATCTAGCTGTGTGACCTTGTTCACATTCTGTCTAAATATCCATAATATTATCGTCTCTAGAAAAACCACTTGAGTTACTTTTTTTCAAGCAGCATTCATATATTTTACGTAATCCGTATCCACCGCTGTAGTAGTGTATACGTTGACCTTGTAGGCATTATTTGCACACTGTTTTCTTCAACCCGCCATCTAGCTGTGTGACCTTGTTCACATTCTGTCTAAATATCCATAATATTATCGTCTCTAGAAAAACCACTTGAGTTACTTTTTTTCAAGCAGCATTCATATATTTTACGTAATCCGTATCCACCGCTGTAGTAGTGTATACGTTGACCTTGTAGGCATTATTTGCACACTGTTTTCTTCAACCCGCCATCTAGCTGTGTGACCTTGTTCACATTCTGTCTAAATATCCATAATATTATCGTCTCTAGAAAAACCACTTGAGTTACTTTTTTTCAAGCAGCATTCATATATTTTACGTAATCCGTATCCACCGCTGTAGTAGTGTATACGTTGACCTTGTAGGCATTATTTGCACACTGTTTTCTTCAACCCGCCATCTAGCTGTGTGACCTTGTTCACATTCTGTCTAAATATCCATAATATTACCGTCTCCAGAAAAAACACCGGAGTGACTTTTTTCAAGCAGCCATAATATATTTTACGTAATCCGTATCCACCGCTGTAGTAGTGTATACGTTGACCTTGTAGGCATTATTTGCACACTGTTTTCTTCAACCCGCCATCTAGCTGTGTGTATTATCGTTTCCAGAAAAACCAACTGAGTTTTTGTTGTTGTTGTTGTTTTTTTAAAAATAATGCCAGGCAAAGGCAGGCCGCCACGCAGAGGCCGTGCTAGGGGCCGTGCTGCTATGCAATCCTGTGGCCCTAGCAAATTGCCCAGTTTTAAAAAGCCAATGACCCTGAACTCCCAAAATGCTGAAGAGGTAGTTGACTGGCTTACACAGCACACCCCATCCTCTACCGTTTCTAACTTTACCACAACATCCTCCTCATCCTCCACTGCTATGGCCACCCCACGTAACACTTCCTCCACCCCCGGTGCCCCTTCTTCACTGGGGTCAGAGGAGTTATTTTCCCATGAGTTTCTTGAACTGAGTAATGCGCAACCATTATTGCCAGAAGAAGATGAAGGAGATGAGGACCTTACACCAGATTTAATTCTGGCAGAGAACACGATAGAGATGGACATAATGAGTGATGAGGAGGAGGTCCCCGCTGCTGCTTCCTTCTGTGATGTGTCAGAAGAAATTGATGCATCTGAGGAGAATGATGATGAGGAGATTGATGTTTTGTGGGTGCCTAGTAGAAGAGAGCAAGAGGAGGGTAGTTCAGATGGAGAGACGGAGAGTCAGAGAGGCAGTAGGAGAATAAGACTTAGAAGAAGCAGGGAGGACAGCCCGCAGGGATCAGTAGGGCAACAACATGTATCGGCACCTGTGTTCAGCCGGCCAACGCACCCGCCATTGCCGCCAATACCGCCAACTCCGCCAACTTCTACTGTTACCGCCAGATCGCACACTTCCAAAAAGTCAGCAGTGTGGGATTTTTTTAATGTGTGTGCCTCTGACAAAAGCATTGTAATTTGCAATGAGTGCAGTCAGAAACTGAGCCTTGGTAAGCCCAACAGCCACATAGGTACAACTTCTATGCGAAGGCACATGAGCGGCAAGCACAAAGCACTTTGGGAGCAACACCTCAAAGGCAACAGGCAAACTAAAAGCCACACTCCTTCTGGTCCAGCATCTTACTGCTCTACCTCTGCTCTCCTTGACCCGTCTGAACCACCCTCCACTCCGCCTTCCACCTTGACCACCTGTTCCCATTCCCAGTCATCTGCCACCAGCCAAGTTTCTGTGAAGGCCATGTTTGAGCGTAAGAAGCCAATGTCTGACTGTCACCCCCTTGCCCGGCGTCTGACAGCTGGCTTGTCTGCACTCTTAGCCCGCCAGCTTTTACCATACCAGCTGGTGGACTCTGAGGCCTTCCGCAAATTTGTAGCAATTGGGACACCGCAGTGGAAGGTACCCAGCCGCAATTTTTTTTCTAAAAAGGGAATACCACACCTGTACCAACATGTGCAGAGCCAAGTTACCGCATCTCTGTCACTTAGTGTTGGGCCAAAGGTCCATATGACTACTGACGCATGGTCCTCCAAGCATGGTCAGGGCAGGTATGTCACCTACACTGCCCACTGGGTGAACTTGGTAATGGCTGGGAAGCAGGGAATGGGTAGCTCAACAACAACAGTGGAGTTGGTGTCACCGCCACGGATTGCACGCGGTTCTGCCACCACCTCTACTCCTCCATCGCTCTCTACCTCGTCTTCTTCTTCTTCTTACTCTGCTGCTGGGTCCTCCTTCTCCTCCTCCACACCTGTGCACCCCCAGCTCCCCCTAGGCTATTCGACGTGCCAGGTACGCCGTTGTCACGCTGTCTTGGGGATGACGTGCCTGGAAAGCAAAACCATACCGGATCTGTACTCCTGTCATCTCTGCAGTCACAGGCCGATCGGTGGCTGACCCCACACCAACTGCAGATCGGAAAAGTGGTGTGTGACAATGGAAGCAATCTGTTGGCAGCGTTGAGACTAGGCAATTTAACACATGTGCCCTGCATGGCACATGTGTTAAATTTAATAGTCCAACGTTTTGTCTCCAAGTACCCAGGATTCCAGGACGTTCTCACCCAGTCCAGAAAGGTGTCGGCCCATTTCAGACGTTCCTACACAGCCATGGCACGCCTTGCTGACATTCAGCAGCGCTACAACATGCCAGTCAGGCGTTTGATTTCTGACAGCCAGACTCGCTGGAATTCAACGCTCCTTATGTTGGAACGTCTGCTGCAACAACAAAGGGCCGTCAACGAGTACCTTTTTGAACTGGGTGGTAGGACTGGATCTGCACAGCTGGGGATTTTTTTCCCCCGTTACTGGGTGCTTATGCGCGATGCCTGCAGGCTCATGCGACCTTTTGAAGAGGTGACAAATATGGTCAGTCGCACCGAAGGCACCATCAGCGACCTAATACCCTTCGCTTTCTTCCTGGAGCGTGCCGTGCGACGAGTGACAGATGAGGCTGTAGACCAGCGTGACGAGGAGCTGGAAGCGCACGATTTCTGGTCGGAATCACCAGAACGAACCCAGGCACCTGCTGCAACGCAGGGAGAGGTGCCAGAAGTGGAGTCAGGAGGAGGAAGGTGGCTTTGTGGAGGAGGAGGAGGAGGACCAACAGGAGCAGGCTTCCCAGGGGGCTAGTGGTGACCTTTTGGGGACCCCTGGTCTTGTACGTGGCTGGGGGGAGGAGACCGTGGATGATGCAGTCCTTGATAATGAGGAAGCGGAGATGGATAGCTCTGCATCCAACCTTGTGAGAATGGGGTCTTTCATGCTGTCATGCCTGTTGAAGGACCCCCGTATCAAGAGGCTTAAGGAGAAGGACCTGTACTGGGTCGCAACGCTACTAGACCCTCGGTACAAGCATAAAGTGTCAGAAATGTTACCAACATACCACAAGTCCGAAAAGATGCGGCATTTACAAACCAGCCTGCAAAACATGTTGTACAATGCTTTTAAGGGTGATGTCACTTCAGGAACTCATCAACATTCCAGGGGCAGAGGTGCCAGTAATCCTGCCACGAGCACACCTGCAAGGACAAAGCCCTTTGGCCAGTCTGTAACGTCAGACATGCAAATGTTTTTCTGTCCAAGGCAGCGCCACAACCCTTCTGGATCCACCCTCAAAGAACGCCTCGACCGGCAGGTAGCGGACTACCTGGCATTAACTGCAGATATCGACACTCTGAGGAGCGATGAACCCCTGGACTACTGGGTGCGCAGGCTTGATCTGTGGCCAGAGCTGTCACAATTTGCCATGAACCTCTTGTCTTGCCCAGCCTCAAGTGTGCTCTCAGAAAGGACCTTCAGTGCAGCAGGAGGGATTGTAACTGAGAAGAGAACTCGCCTAGGTCACAAAAGTGTCGATTACCTGACCTTTATTAAAATGAATGAGGGGTGGATCTCGGAGGGTTACTGCTCGCCGGAAGACTTGTTCTGACTTCTATGCAGCTGTCCTTCTCTTCAAGCCTCATGACTCCACACACAGCTGTCCTTTAGCGTCCTCCTCCTCCCTCCGCCACCGTTACAAACTAGGGTGCAAACCCTACTGGTTTAATTTTTTCTGGCCTCTGTGCTTCAGTGGCTGCAACCAAAAAAACTGGGCAAACAATGTCTACAAGGTCAACGTATGGCAAAAAATGACTATTTTCAGCATTTATATGGCATATTTTTTCTGGCAACTGTGCTTCAGTGGCTGCGTCCAAAAAAATGCATATTTTCTGCATTTATATGGCATAATTTTTCTGGCAACTGTGCTTCAGTGGCTGCGACCAAAAAAATGCATATTTTCTGCATTTATATGGCATAATTTTTCTGGCCTCTGTGCTTCAGTGGCTGCAACCAAAAAAATTTATATTTTCAGCATTTATATGGCATAATTTTTCTGGCCTCTGTGCTTCAGTGGCTGCAACCAAAAAAATTTATATTTTCAGCATTTATATGGCATAATTTTTCTGGCAACTGTGCTTCAGTGGCTGCGACCAAAAAAATTACTATTTTCAGCATTTATATGGCATATTTTTTCTGGCCTCTGTGCTTCAGTGGCTGCGGCCAAAAAAACTGGGCAAACAATGCCTACAAGGTCAACGACGTTGACCTTGTAGGCATTGTTTGCCCAGTTTTTTTGGCCGCAGCCACTGAAGCACAGAGGCCAGAAAAAATATGCCATATAAATGCTGAAAATAGTAATTTTTTGCCATACGTTGACTCAACGTATATGGCAAAAAATGACTATTTTCAGCATTTATATGGCATATTTTTTCTGGCAACTGTGCTTCAGTGGCTGCGACCAAAAAAATGCATATTTTCTGCATTTATATGGCATAATTTTTCTGGCCTCTGTGCTTCAGTGGCTGCAACCAAAAAAATTTATATTTTCAGCATTTATATGGCATAATTTTTCTGGCAACTGTGCTTCAGTGGCTGCGACCAAAAAAATGCATATTTTCTGCATTTATATGGCATAATTTTTCTGGCCTCTGTGCTTCAGTGGCTGCAACCAAAAAAATTTATATTTTCAGCATTTATATGGCATAATTTTTCTGGCAACTGTGCTTCAGTGGCTGCGTCCAAAAAAACTGGGCAAACAATGTCTACAAGGTCAACGTATGGCGAAAAATTACTATTTTCAGCATTTATATGGCATATTTTTTCTGGCAACTGTGCTTCAGTGGCTGCGTCCAAAAAAACTGGGCAAACAATGCCTACAAGGTCAACGTATGGCAGTTGTTTAAAGAGAACAGTAGATTACTAGCCAGCAAAGCTACCTAAGCTAAAATGTCCCTCAAATCCCTGCAGACTTCTGTCCCTCCAATACAGAGCAGTATCAAGCAGATTACTAGCCAGCAAGCTTACTATCATCTGTCCCTGAAATCACTAACAGCTCTCCCCCTACACTATCTCTTCCAAGCACACACAGGCAGATTTTTCAGATACATTTTTGCCCTTGATCCCCCTCTGGCATGCCACTGTCCAGGTCGTTGCACCCTTTAAACAACTTTAAAATCATTTTTCTGGCCAGAAATGTCTTTTCTAGATGTTAAAGTTCGCCTTCCCATTGAAGTCTATGGGGTTCGCGAACCGTTCGCGAACCGCTCGCATTTTTGCGCAAGTTCGCGAATATGTTCGCGAACTTTTTTTCCGACGTTCGCTACATCCCTACCCTCCTACACATCTATAAAATATGACTTGTTAGCACATGAGTTAATATAGAAACCAAGCTGTGCACAAAGCTATTCTACAATATTGATCTGGTCAGTACCCGGAACAGCAGTAAAACCAAGTGAACATGCCTGGTGAGAGCAATGTTTGTTTTCCTGCTACATTGTTGACCTCTTGACAATGTTGATTTGCACTGCTGACTTTTGACTTTACTGTTTTCTGTACAAGTGCAGTGACATTAGAGAATAAGGCAGTTACATTCTTAAGTATCTGAAATGATAAACTAGGAGTAGTGCCTAAAATAAAACAGTTTTCTGCTACATCAAATGCTCAATAATAAATTTTCAACATCTGCCAGAAACTGTTAGCCAGAGATGTTACTATTAACTTGGACCTGGTGGAACATTTTAGTACTATGAATATGGAATGTGGATTAAATGAAACAAAGAGATGTAAAATATAACTAAAAAACTACCAAGACAAATTTTGAAAGTTGGAACACTCATTTATGTTCGTGAAGAATACAGAATTTGGTCTTTGTTGTGCTCTGAACCCATGCTCAACCCTACCTGACAACATGAAGTATAAATCCATAACTTTTGGATTTGCTAGATTTGGTACTTATGCTGGGCCAAATTAGACGTATTCAATAATTTGTCCCCTGGGCCAATGATCAGATCATAATGCAGATCTATGCATACCCATGTGAAGAGGGTGCTTCAATTGACAGACGTGGTCCTTGTTCAGTGGAACCTTCTAACTTGCTAAATTAATATCTTTTTTTGTAACTAGTAATTTTATTGAAGAAAAGAAAAAAATCTAAGGTAACAAATCAAAAGTAGGAAAGAAAGAAAGGAGTAAAGAAAATGGGTGACTTATGATGCAAGATACAGGTGTCTCACGCATGGAATGAACCAGCTAACATTTACAGTTGAGATTTTACCATAACAGACATAGAAAAGGTTTTTTTTCAGGTTAATCCCCTACTCACAGGGGTAGTCCTTCGATGGGTTGCATATCCCCTTAGTTCCCAAATAGACCAGACTTTAAAGTAGTGGCTGGCTTGGTTGCACAAGAAAAAGATTCTAGTTTGAATTATCAGATTACTATTATCGTTAACTCTCCTTTGAATATCCGACAAGGTCTGTATTGCCGAAGATTTCCATTCAGATGCAATAGCTATATGAGTGGCCGTCAGCACCTGTTTGATTTAAGCTTGGGTATGTTTATGGGTCTTATGGAAGGGTCTGCCTAAGAGGAAAGTTGAGATATCCATGGGTAGAGATTGTCCCAGTAGGTGATGCAATAGGGCATTTACTGTGGTTCATAAGGGTTGAATAAATGGGCAGTCCCAAAATATATAAGCAAGGCACTTTGTGCCCAGCAGTTCTTCCAACAGGAGGAAAAGCTTGTCTGGTGTGTGGTACCAAAACATAAACAGTTTATATATTTGTTCTTTCTGTCTCACACAAGTCACCATTTATCTATAATTGCCATTATTTCACCAGATTGGGGAAAACTCGTAAAACCTCATCCACTGGCTCAAATTTGAGTGAAGCAAAATAAGGATATTAAAAAATGATTTTGAGAAATTTCCTGAAGAGCTCTGAAGATTTGAATATGGTGCATAACAATGCCCACCTGCATTAGAATCAGAGGCATCCCAGAGGATATACTGTATATCTTCCCCAAGCCTGCAAACACATGGAAGACCTTTTCAGACAGCAACTAGGTGCCAATTCGAATTGATCGGTTCCATAAAGTGATATTGGCTAGATCAGGTAAACCCAGAGATGTCTTATGCTGCCTTCACCACTTCACACAGAAAAAGGAGATCCTCCCAAAGGCTAGGGAAGTGGGAGTCCTAAAGATTGAAGAGGACAAGATTGAACTGTACCAGGACCTGGCTCACTTACAGAAATCGAGAAGTGCTGAAATCCCTCAAAATCACCTACTAATAGTCCCATCTATTCACTTTGGTATCTCGCTATAATGGTGCCTGTTTCTTGACTTTTAGCTTTTGTTTTCTATCTGGTTTATGACATTTCAGTAATGGCTTACCTATTCTTTGCCCTGCAGCTGGGAGGGTGTAAGAACAATCAAATTCATCGCATGGACACTTAATTACATGGTATGCAATAATGCCAGTAATATTTGGGGGTAATATCTTCTGTGTTTAGTAAGGTTTTCGTCCTAATATTTATTTATCTAATATTTCCTTTCACAGTGGTCATACTGATAGGACATCAAGATTCCTGCTGTTAGCATTACCCGCTCACAAAATGTTTTGGTGTCATATGTTTGGCCTAGCTACATCAATATTTTCCTGTCTTTTAGCATATAGGGATCCAGGAATGAACCACTAACAATTTAGAGTCTTTATTCCTTTTTTATGTTATAAAGCTTATCCTGATATTTGGTTCTGTTGAGTACTAGAGCATGCAACAGATTTTATTTTAGACATACTCCTATTGACCTCATTAAAAAAGTTTCACAATGGAAAGGTACTTATAGCCCACTGAGAAAGATTGTGTTGTCTATTCATTGAGATCTAGAGTGTAACAAAGCATTACCAGTTTGCTCCCAGACACTCACCACACTATTTTTGAGTAATTATACAGAGGTTATTGTTAGTTATTAAGAGCTCTATAATAGTACCTCCATCAAACCCTTCTTCTATGCTTTTCTACCCTCTCCCTCCTTACCTTCCTCTACCCTCTCCTCTCAACCACTTTTTCCTTTCTTTTTTTCTCTTCCTCCATTTCCCACATGGATAGCCACATGGTGGGTCACACCAGTAATTAATTAAAAAAACAGGGTGTAGGATATTTCATAGGTTGAAGAGACAGAATAGCATTTCATTCTTTGCTGTCTTGTTGCGTTCTTCCAAGCCCTGTATTACTATAATTGTCTAGCAGTTCATCTAAAGGTCTCTGCTGCAATTGCTTTAATAGCCAAACCATGTACAATGTAGTCATTAAAGCCTGTCATGTTTGAAAAAACCAAGAGTTGAGATTAACTTTTGTAGAATGACACAAAACCAGTAATTTTCTGTTACACAATGTTAGTACCTATTTATGGTATGCAAAAAACTATAAGCTCTTTTAGCAGTTTCTCCACTAGTCACTCAGTTGCTTTATTTTTGCTGTAAAGAAAATGATCAGCGAGGGGGTGTACCAAAGGCAGATCTATTAATTTAATATAAGCAAACAACACACTTAAGTGAATTCATGGGTGATATATATCAAAATCAATTTTGGTAGCTCTGTTCAAAAACAGCTTACCATGTAGCAATGATCATTCTTATCAGGAAAACCCTGATTGCATTGGTAAACTACACCAGATAAAATAAGGAAAAAGGTTGTTGGGTATTCAAAGGTACCACAAAAAAGGCCAGAAGTATAGTAGAAAAGGAAAAAAACACACCTAATTAACACTTAACTTTAGAGATGAAAGTTTAAATAAAGTTTTTTTCTTTTTGTCTGGCCTTTTTTGTAGTACATTTGAGTGTCCAAAACCTATTTTTTCCGGTTCACCTACAGTTTGTCTGCTCCCTTGAACTGATGATCTGGTGCTTGGCAGTCACAGAGGGTGGCCAATTAGGTACCCTCTGTCTTTGGAACCAGAGTTTAAGTTACACCATTCTCAATTTAAATAATTTGGTAGATGATCTCTGTATTATAAAACCTAATTTCAAGTGTAGTGACTGTACAAAAAAATCAAACATGTAAAAATACAGCAGGTCTTGTATGCAGATATCATCGGCAAGACCTCCAGGGTAGCTTGCAAACTAATAGAAATCTGTAAAATACATACCTAGTCGCACTTGCACCCTTTAATGCACATATGCACTTCTACTTAAAATGCTGCCCATAAGACCATAAATGGCTTTAAATTGAAGACCATTATCAAAGATATTTACAAATTAATTTTCTTTTTCACAGTTCAGTTCAGTGACATTGAACTAAGTACAAGGCATCTAGTAATGTAATTATGAAATATTTTAATAACCTATGGCATTATAACATGAAAAGTGTAATAACAACAATAACAAAAACCCAGGAATGATATAATTTTTAGCTAAAGGTCTATTATGGACACAGATGTACAACTATACAGAAATGTAATAGATACCAATAAGACTGTAAACATTTACTGTTACATAGTACTGTATGAGTCCTCCAAGGTAATGCACAATAGTTACTTCAATTAGTCAAATGGTTTGATCTGGCCCACCCCCTCCCCATTAGACTCACACACAAGTTTTTCAGAAATACAGACAGCTGGGTCCACAGCTGTTTCTTGCTTGAATATCAATTATAACATCAAAATTCATCTGCTAATTAGTAAGCAGGCACAAAGAAATTAAAAAAAAAAAAGCAAATGAATAATTTCCAACTTATGTGCTGAAATTATTCCGCAACCAATCAAGATGAGAATTGTGTGAGGTGTTAGATTAATAAATATGGAAATCAAAACAGAAAACCCTGTCAGATTTGGAAATGGATGCAAATTACCGGACAACTCAATTATTGCTATGACCTTTGTCTTTTTAATGGGATTGTTCACATTTCAAAACTTTTTTCAGTTCAGTTGTTTTCAGATTGTTCACCATAAACAAATACTTTTTTCAATTGCCTTCCAACTTTTATTTTTTCTGTTTTTTTTCTAAAATCTAAGTTTAAATCCATGTTTAAAATTAAATGTTCGTGTTTCTAGTGTTTCGGTTTGGCAGCTCTGATTCAGGAGCATTCTGAACTGTAACAATTTGCTACATTTAGTTGATACAATTAGTTGATACATTTCTCAGCAGTATCTTTGTAATATTAGCAACTATTGTATCAATTCTAACAGCTGCCTTTAATGGAATGCAGGGATTCTGCACACCACAACACTATGGTTGTTGCTGTACAACAACTTAGAACTTGTATGCTAGTTCAAATCAGAAACTGTGTTCTATTATTGCATGAAGTTTCCTCTTTTTAAGTAAGGGTGAGCTAAAAGTCTCCTATTTAGTAACATTTTGCGGTGGCTGGTTCTTTTGTAGCTCTCTTGGTGGTGTTTCTGGTTGATTTAGTCTGAGAGACCTTGTCCTGCCTTGGTTACTCCCCAGCATTTTCTCATATAAATGGGATGGAAGATTTAAAATGTATGTGTACTGTAAGGTTGACTTTAACCCAGGGGCGATCCTGGCCCCTTTGCCACCTGAGGCAGCTTGGTGTTGCTGCCCCCCGGTGCGCTCACCTTTTTGGTCCGGGGGGTCCATGAGGGTGGCGGAGAGCCCAGAGAGCATAATTGCGCTCTCTGCATTAGAAAAGCCCAATTTCCTGTTTTAACACCGGATATTCGGCTCTTAAAGT
This sequence comes from Xenopus laevis, assembly GCF_017654675.1. Classification (NCBI taxonomy): domain Eukaryota; kingdom Metazoa; phylum Chordata; class Amphibia; order Anura; family Pipidae; genus Xenopus; species Xenopus laevis. Next base: position 60,234,175 of record NC_054382.1, read on the forward strand.
ACCAGGAGCAGCATTTTTGCCGCCCCTGGTACCTAGTGGGGCACTGCTGCCTGAGGCGAGTTGCTCAACTCGCCTCATTGGTGGAACGCCCCTGTTCTAACCTTCTGAAGGACCTTCACAGAAGAGTAAGCACAAACATACTTTTGCTCCTTGGCATAATCTTTTTTTTTAATTAAACTAAAACAATTATTTTATTTATGTTTAGTAAAATATAGGCTCTCTACTATCAGTTTATGTTTTGGGTTTGAACAAAAGTAATGCTGCCAATTTTCACAAAATTCAATTAATCATCCTGTTGGCAATTATTGGATTCTTATAAGAAGTATGAGGCAGTAGGCTAAAAAAGCAGCTCCATAACATCCCAGGTTGTAAGATGACATTATATGCACTTCAATAGGGGTAAGGCTAGTGCCACTAGGATTGATCAGTAGCTAAAGGTAATGTGTTAGTTAGAAATCATACTTTCTCATTAAATATCAGATAAAAGTTGAGTACTGGGGTGTTTTGTGATACTCTTTTCTTTTGTTCTAACTATTTATTTTTTAACAGGGGTACAAAGGCTGATCTAAGAGAATGCCATAGCATGCATTAAAATGGAATCCTAGCATGCTAATCTTGTGTTACTTGGCTGTAGTAGCCCAATTTTAGCAAAGTCAAAAAATAGCTTAGAAGCAACAGTTTACAGTTTGTATAATAAATTAAAATTCCAAAATAGTCAGATAATGTTTATACTTAATTAGCTATTCTAACTTGTATTATTTTACACTAGAATCTCACAACTATCTAATAACAGCTACAACAAAGAAAAAATATTTATTACCATGATTTCTTTTAAAGGGGTTGTTCACCTTCAAACAATTTTTTTTTTACTCCAAAAGTTTATGCCAAGCAGAGTGTTAAAGGTTTACAATGCACAATTAAGATTCTCAATACAATTGTGAATAATGTAGTACCTAAAGGAAATCCATGTAAGCATAGGGAGAACATAAAAACTGTGATACTATAAATCGAACCTAGTATCATTGTCAGTTTCGTAACATGTTTTCACAATAAGAACAAATATGATGTGAAAAGAGAGTTTCATTCCAATAGTGTGCTATGTGTCCTCCCAACGTCCAAAAGTATAGTAAATTAGGAGCTGGCCCAGGAACTTAAATGGATGATTAAACATCAATATGGATGATTAAACATCATCTGAAAAGTGATTTGTAATAAGTAAATTGACTAATGATGAAACTGGGACTTTAGGTTTATTTGAGTAGGGATAGATATGAATTGTGAACAAAATGTAAATGACACAATAAGTTAGTGAAATATAAGAAGAATACTAAGTATACCACAATGTACAAGTAAATCTCAGGCAGCAAAGTAATGCCAAATGCAAAAGCCACTACTGCTTTCAGCAGTAGGCATATCAGTATTTTAATCAACATTTCCATTAAAGAGAACCTATACACCTAAAATAATGTAAGTTCTGTATAAAATAAATATATATCACACAAAGCATCTCAAAAATATATATATATATACTTTTAGTAGTTAGTACAACTGGATAATCCCAAATGGAAAACTGACATTTTAAGTTCTACAGGCTGTCCCCTGGCTCATACAGTCTGCTGTGCTCACACACAAACCAAGAGCAAATATACATGCTTGGTTACATCAGCGAATGGACTGGCATAGTTCTGTCCTTAAAGGGATTCTGTCACGATTTTTATGGTGTTGTTTTTATTTCTAAATTACATTGTTCACACTGCAAATAATTAACTGTACTATGTAAAATACAATTCCTAACCCAACAAGTGTATTTTTTCTTAGTTGTAATATTGGTAGTAGGCAGCCATCTCAGGTCATTTTGCCTGGTCATGTGCTTTCAGAAAGAGCCAGTGCAGCACTATGGAACTGCTTTCTGACATGCTATTGTTTCTCCTACTCAATCTAACTGAAGTAGTTGCAGTGGGACATGGATGTACTATTGGTTTACTCCCCATTGAAGCAGCTGGGGAGGGGAAGGGGGTGATATCACTCCAACTTGCAGTGCAGCAGTAAAGAGAAGAAGTTTAGCAGATCACAATTCACATGACTGTGGGCACCTGGGAAACTGACAATTTGTCTAGCCCCATTTCAGATTTCAAAATGAAATATAAACAAAAAATGTACTCTTTTGAAAAATGGTTTCAGTGCAGAAGTTTGCTGTAGCAGCACTATTAACTGATGCATTAAAACAAATTTTTCCCCAAGACAGTATCGCTTTAACTGCCACTATTCTTCTTGTTACAGTTAGGGCTGCATTGTTTTGCATTGTCAGGTGATCTCTGAGGGAGCACATTGAATCACAAAATGAGGGCTCAAAACAAAAGATGTAAAAGGGCAATATTTACTGATATATATATTGGTAAGATTCTGTAATAGGTAGTGATGGGCGAATTTGCGCCGGCGTCTCGTTTTTGACGCCGGCGCCCGTTTTTCCGACTAATTTTTTCCGAGAATTGTCACGGGAGTTTCGCGAATTTATTCGCTGGCGGCGAATCACGCAAATTCGCCGCAAATTCGCGCCTGGCGAATAAATTCGCCCATCACTAGTAATAGGTCACTTATGAGATAAATGATGTGTTACCTAAAGTATTCATTCTAAAGGTACAGATTTTCTCCATGTATGCCAGGTTACTACAATAAAAGCTGATCAATTCCTCTTAACTTATACTAAAATTTTGGACTATACTGAGCAGCAAACGTTATGCCTCCTCTGAGCTAGATCTTTATTTGTGCAGTGTAGGAACATTTATTTCTATAGCTTTTAAAACCATATAAAAAAACGTAACCCCTATAATTTTCAGCATGAGATAAAAGCTGATGTGTAAAAGCTGATTTTGTAACAATGATGTGACAGGAAAGAAAAAAGGAGAATTGCCTTTATTCGGGCATGTGAATATTTTATTTCGTACATTATCTCAATAACGTGTTCAATTACATAATTAGAGGCTGTCCTGAACATTCTTTGGAATGAGTCAAAGAGGTCTACGTTTAAGTAACAAAAAAAAAAGATTCTTTCAAACACTGAACAAGCCCATGTTTTGACTGCACACCCTATTTCATTTTATATGACATTGGAGGAGGGCTAGGGGTATTATACACCTCTCTACACTGTGATTGCAGGGCATGCTGTTTAATTCAGCTATGGCACAGGATGTTTAACTAGGAATTAAGCGATATATCAATGTCACTGTGTTATTGTCAGGCTCCGTTTGATTCCTCAAGCAACTGCTCAGTTACGGAATATAAAGGCAAGCAAAACTGCATCAACTACATGAGCTTTTAGTAGATTCCATCTACCATATTTTTTGCTTATGATTCATATGAAGAAATTAGTTAATACCAGAACAAGAAGCGGTTCAAGCACATTTAATTTACTTTGATGAAATGCAGGACCTCCACAGACTTGATTTATGTTTGTAATGAAGATACGCAGACTAATTGCATTAGTCCATTTTTACTTATTTGTGTAGTGAATGAAGAGGTCCAGGGAATGAGTCACCATGAAACAGACAGGGAAATGCATAATATTGTGTATAGCCTGTAATTTGTTTAGAAGGCTAAAACTATTAAAGGCCAACAAGTCTCTGGGTGCTACATGCACCTATCTGATGAAAATTCCTGCAAAATACAGGCAGCAACACAAACACATGTGACTATTATGGTAAAAGAGGAGGAGAGTTCATGAATAAAATGTTTTTCCCCAAGCAGGAGTTCTACATATCATATGATGTTCATACTATAGAGTAAAAGTAAATATTTATGTTTATTGTTACAGTAAACTTATTTAAGTTTATGCACTCTTGTGATTGCTGGTGTGTGTGTGAGAGTGTTTGTATGGTGGGGTGGTCTGCAACAGCTTAATTACTATTAATCATATAAATTGATAGAACATCCTATGGAACATGTTATAAACAAATGTGTAGAAAATTGCAAAGTGCCTCCTGTATGGGTTAAACAATCTGCATATGATTGAATGGCACAGTGGTGGATGCACAATGAACAGAATGTGGATGAGATATG